>NC_135725.1:68957087-69259088 GCF_964656455.1 Halichoerus grypus | reverse complement strand
GAAAAGGCTGGAAAAAGGATACCAGAAGCCAAGAGAGGCTCCGTGTGTCCTCAAAATTGACTTAACGCTGCTGTGGTAGAGATCTGTAGACCAAAAAAGTGGATATTTATGACCAGTTGACTTTGGGCAAGTCATTCAACCCAAATTTCATTTTCTTATCTGTGAACTGGGGGTAATGATACTACCTCACAGGGATTTTTCCAGGATATAAGGAAGAGAAGGGAAATAATAAAAACAATGGTGTGTTGGGAAACTGAATCTCCCCCCAAAAAGAAAGAGCCTTGATATGTGGCAATCCCCAATTTCTATGGTGTAAATATTAACACGGTGGATGATTTCAGGCTACTAATGGCTTCATCACTGGCTGGCCAGTTTTCAGAATCTGTAACCATTGGCTCTAGTGAGCCTGCTGGCTCCCGCATACACGGGTACCATTTGGTAGGGGTCTGGTATGCCCTCGCAGGCTTCAGAACTGTTTTCATCTCATCCTCACAGCTGCCTATTCAGGGAGTTATCATGAATCCCAGTTTATGGACGAGGAAAATGAGGTTCTAACATACGGAGTGGTTTATATGGGGTCTCATGTTCAGTGACGGAGGTGGTATTTGAACCTATACTCTTAAAAGCTGTGCTCATTCTTCCATGTCAAGTTGGGTAAACGTGGTAATACATGGGCAAGTGCAGTGTAATCCGAAACATATTACAGGCCTGAAGTGAAGCACTCCTTATCTGAGAGGTGCTGGATAGATTCTTACCTCTTGAGTCTCCTAGGGTTTGCGCCGGGCCTTTCAGAAGGAATGTGGATCCACCCAGTCTCTTTCTCCTGGCCAACACACCATTGAATGGAAGGATGGCATTCACTTCTATTTCTCACTGGGAACCTTCCCACTTTTCTGTCAAAGAAGTGTGGTATGAAAATCTTTCTGGGAGGCCATTAAAATTAATCCTGGGAAATGAGGCAAGCCAGGATTTGGCCAACTTCTAGTATAAGGTGCTATCCCCCAAAGAGGAAAAAGGAGGGGCGCCTGGGTGGCTCAGTCATTAAGCATCTGCCATCAGCTCAGGTCATGATCCCAGGGTCCTGGGATTGAGCCCTGCATCGGGCTCCTGCTTGGCGGGAAGCCTGCTTCTCCCTCTCCCACTCCCCCTGCTTGTGTTCCCTCTCTCGCTGTCAAATAAATAAATAAAATCTCAAAAAAAAAAAAAAAAAAAAGAGGAAAAGGAACCTTCCTTCTGAGATAGTGCTCATCTTTGAACATTTGGGCCTGGTCCAACTGATGTAGAGCAGAACTCCGTGGACAACTCAGTGTTCATGTTCCCTTAGAGCTTTTTCCTTTTGTTATCCAACCCCTTCACTCCATCCTTTTGGATCCAGCCAGTTACCTACATGCTTCAATCTTACGGTACTCACTAATGGGTTATAATTGCATATTTGCCTGCTAGACTGAGCTGGTCTCCAGCTTGACAAACCAGCTGTTATCACTCCTAGCACCACATTGCTCCCAAGCAGAGGCTGTCCTCCAACACAGGAGCCATGCTTTTTCACAAGGACTCTGTCCAAAAGAAAGGCAGCAGCTCATGATGACTGCCAAGGTCAGTCTTACTCTCTGTCCCAGTGACACCCAGGATCCTGATGCACCCTTCTCTTCTCCTAAAGAGCCCAGCCTTCTTAACTTGGGCAGCTGACAAGAGGCAGAATAACTCCCCAGGCCACCAACTCCTGGACTGAGATTGTACAGCTCAGTGCTCAGCAGTGTGTCAGGGCAACCAGCATGGATCTGGGCAGTGGCAAGTTGTGGCCACCAGCCAGGGAGGCAGGTGCTGAGAGCAGAGGGGGACACAGGGCAGAGGGGGATGCCTAGTTTGGTTTTTGCAACTCATCATGCTAGCCTATAAGCTCACGGTAGGCTGTACAAAACAGGCAGTGGGCTGGGTTTGGCCCCTGTAGACTGTAGTTTGTTGACCTCTACTCTGGACTATCAACAAAACAATAAGTCAAGCCCAGATCCGTAGTGTTTGCCAATTTATGTGGTGCAAATACCCCCACTTGGTAGATTTCAAGCTCCCAACACGACATCACTGAATGTTGAATTGGGAAGAGATGTGTGGTAGCACATTAGTTAGTATTTCCACTGTAAAGATAGGATAGACATAAATAACTCAAGAGTATAGCTAATAGTAAAATGCTATAAAATAATTAGGAAGTAATGATTTTTTAGTACTATCTTTGTTTTTAATATGTTTTATTTGCAAATTTATATAATTTAATATTTACTAATGGCTGTTTGACCAACAGCTTGCAGAATTCCTGAAAATTTAGCAGTCGGCTAGGCTTTAGCACACCATTGCCCATGGTCCACCTGACTAGACAGCCGTGGAGAGGAGGAGAGAAAAGCTACCAAGAACAAGAGATCTGAAAATCAGCTCTTGACAAAGAAGCATTAACTTCTTCCATTTGTCGCCCTGAAGACTTCATCCCCTAGCATGATGTCCTTCTGAGTTCTTAGTCTAACAGAGGTTGGAGTCTCCACCTTGGGGATGGAATGAAGGGGGTTCTTGAGTGACCCCTAGTGGTGAGAGTATGTGGCCAATATGAAATTCCCATCCTGTGATCCTTTGTGCTCCACTCATACTAGATGCTGTTGATTGTATCCATCCTGTGTGCCAGGTACTCCGTTGGGAACATTCTATACATGACCTTGCCTAATCTTTACAACAACCTGGGAAGTAAGCATTACCATCCAAATTTTACATATGAAGAAACTGGGGCTCAGAAAATTTAAGCAACTAGCCCAAAGTCACACAGCTAGGATACATCAGAGTTAGCATTCGAGTCTCAAATCCGGCTTTCTCCCAACGTTTGTCTTGGCTGTGTTCCTCTTCCTCTGACACCTTTAATCCCAGTTCCCCAGCCATCTCGAAAACAGAGAGGAGACAGATGTGGTAGGCACCCTGGATTCTCTGGCCTTTGCTTTCCTCTTCTATTTCTTGGTTAAATGGGCAGTGGCTCTGGAGAACTCGGGCATAGGAAATAAAAGCCAGAGAAGATCATTTAGGAAAACAAGCAGAACCTTCACATTTCAGAGATTCAGGAATAAACCAGGTAAGTGGACAGATTCAGTATGACAAAGGCAGGCCTTCTGGCCTCCAGAGGCTATGCTCTTATCCCGGGGCTATAGTGTACAAAACCCCACACTCATAACTTCCCAGGCAAGGTGCACTTTGACTTACAACATGGTTCTACCATTCTGTCCCACCTCATGGGCAAGTTTGGGAATGTCCCTGAGGCTTTGGCCCTGTCAGATAGGAAAGCTTTCCAAAGCAGACTAAAGAGGATGGTGGTGTATTTGTTTCCTACTGCTGCTATAACAAATTACCACGAACTTTACCAATTAAAACAACACAGACTTGTTATCTTATAATTCTATAGGTCAGAAGTCCAACACAGATCTCACTTGGCTAAAATCACAGTGCTAGCAGGGCTGCGTTCCTTTTTGGAGGCCTAAGGAATATCTATTTCCTTGCCTTTTTCGGCTTCCAAAGAACACCCATATTCCTCCTCCCATTTCAGTCTTCAAAGCTAGCAGTGTTACATCTCTCTGACCCTTCTTCCGTAGCTACATCTTCCTCTCTGATTCAGCTGGGAAAGTTCTCCACTTTTAAGGACTCATGTGAGGATATTGGGCACACTCAGATGATCTAGGATAATATCCCCATTTCAAGGTTTGTACCCTTAACCACACTGCAAAGCCTCTTTGCCATGTAAGGATTTGGGGACTAGGACATAGATGTCTTCAGGGTCTCCGTTCCTTCATATCACATAGTAAAAGCAAACAACAGCTAGAGGGCACTGAAGGCCAAACCCAGAGAGGCTAACATTCCCCCTTACGCTAGAGGGACTAGAAACAGGAAGCAGAACCAAGAAGTCTATACACTGGGTAGATACAGGAGTATAGCAGAGAGCATGGACAGAGCTAAGTTCAGATGGAAAAGATTCTGGGTCACTGGAGGACAGGCTGAGGGTTCGGGACAGAGGGGTCTGACGCTCACCTTTATTGGGTACCGATTGGGTCAGCCTTGTTTAACACTCAGAGTCAGGGCAGAGTTATGGTTTGGCCATTTCTGATCATACTTCAGTCAGGCTAGGGCATGCCACATTAACAAATAACCCCCAAATCTCGGAGGATACACTATAGATACATCACGAGTTGGCAAGGAAGCTGGGAAGGTATTGGTGGGGGTGGGAGTTCTGCTTATCAGAATCACTAAGGGACCCAAGCTGATGGAGCAGGCCATCTCCACTATCGCCCATTGCCAGAGAGAAAGAAAGCTCTAAAGCCTTTCACTGGGGATTAAATTTTCTGGCCTAGAAGTGCTACCTCTCACTTCTTCACAGAACTCAATTGTCCAGATCGGAACTAGTTACAGGGCTCCATCTAAGTACATGGGACCCAGGAAATGCAATCCTGCCATGGACTCAGAAGAGACTAATGGCTATCACATCTTGAAAAGCACATGGGTGGTGCAGTTGGTTGAGCGTTGGGACTCTTGGTTTTGGCTCGGGTCATGATCTGAGGATCATGAGATCCAGCCCCACATCTGGCCCTGTGCTCAGTGAGGAGTCTGCTTGGGACACTCTCTCCCTCTCCCTCTGCCCCTCTGCCCCCTCCTGCATGCTCATGCCTTCTCTCTCTCTCAAATAAATAAATCTTAAAAAAAAAAAGAGGGGCGCCTGGGTGGCTCAGTCGGGCCCTACATCGGGCTCCCTGCTCAGCAAGGAGCCTGCTTTTCCCTCTCTCTCTGCCTGCCACTCTTCCTGCTTGTTCTCTCTCTCTCTCTCTGTAGAATAAATAAAATCTTTTAAAAAAAAAAAAAGAAAAGCACATGGATCATAATGTATAAAGGTAGAGAAAATGTCAAATTCCATTTGGGAGGAAGTAGTAACTGAGCTGGTGTTGGAGGACAAGGACCTCCACAGCCTAGAGAGAATGCGTATAGAGGCAAAAGGTGGGGAGGACGCTGGTGTGTTTGAGGGGTGGTGCTGATGGCTGAACAGAGGTTCAGTCAGTGGTTGACCAGGGAGGGATGAGCACGAAGGACAACAGAGGCCAGGTGATGCCTGATTTCTGTGCTACCCTAAGGAATTTGGACTTGACCCTGTGGACAATCAGAGGGAATGCTTACGGGTTTTAAGCATGGGGAGGACATGACCAAATGTGTATTGTAGAAAAATAGCTCTGACTGAGGGTTGGGCATAGGTTGGAGGGCTGGTCCTGAAAGCAGAGAAACCAGGTAAAGAAGGTGATGAGAGCCTGACAGAGGATATGACAGAGAATGAAGACAAGAGACCCTTCCCAGGAAGGGTTGGCTTGTGGTACAGAGGACTGCAAAAATGATAGGGCAAGCTGGGTGCCTACTGGCTTCCAAGCATCCTTTCTCTCTTCTTTTCATTTCATCCATATCTCTTGATCCTATTTTTTCTAAACTCTTCTTATTTTTTATTTTTATTTTAAGTAGGCTCCACACCCAGTACAGAGCCCAACGCAGGGCTCAAACTCACGACCCTGAGATCAAGACCTGAGCTGAAATCAAGAGTGAGATGCTTAACCAAATGAGCTACCCAGGCACCCCTAGACTCTTCTTATTTTGATCCTAACCCCAAAGAGATAGACAAAATTGGACTTGGATGTGTTTTTTTCACATAGGTTCACCTTCACTGGCATCCACCCTGAACACTTTGTTCCTGGCCTCTGCTGAGCCAGCTCTATGTAGCTGGCATTCCCTTCCACTCCCTGACACTGTCTAGCTGAGGAGGGAGAGGATCAGTACCTTCTGTGGGGCTTAAATGCACTCTCTGGCCAGGATCTAGTGACTGTATCCGGTCTGCTGGGCCCCTCTGCAGCTTCTCAAATATCTTTCGCTGCTCATGTGGAATGACCTTTGAACACCTGTCCAAGCACTCTTCCTCTGGTTTTTCCCAGCAAAGGGATTGGCCTTCTGTCTCAGGTTCAGCTTCCCAGTATTTCCTGCCTTCAGAGGGTTGGAGTTCAGCCACCCATACCTGGGTTTCTCGGTGGTCTTCCCTGTCCCTTATGCCAGAGCAGTTCTGCAAAGTGGTCTGTGAACCTCTGGGGGTCACTGAGACCCTTTCAGGGGATCTCCAAGGTCAAAACTATTTTCATAGTAATGCTAAGATATTGTCTTTTTTCCATTCTCATTCTTTCCTGAGATACAGTGAGGTTTTCCAGAGGCTATTATAATGAAATGTGTCAACATCTGGAAGATCTACATAACTCAGCAAACCATTATTTTCCAAATGACCAATGCATGATGTTACAAAACATGCATGTGTGAAAGAACCATTCAAAACCCAAGATAGACTAATGGATTTTAATGTAACTGAGTATGAAAAGTTCTCTGATTTGCCCTCAGATTCCACATTGCAACTCATCTTTAAGAAGCTACTCTATATTGAGTTTTGGTGAAGTACCAATGAACAATAACAACAATTACCTGAATTTTTCGCTTTCCCAAGTACATATCTGTGTGAGGCTGTATTTTTCTTCATATATTTCCACCAAAACAATGTATTACAACAGATTGACTGCAGAAGCAGAAATGGGAAGCCAGCTTTTGTCTGTTAAGACAGACATTAAAGTGATTTGCCAAAATGTAAAACAAGGCCATCCTTCTCACTAAATTCTTTAGTTTTAGAAAATATAGTTATTTTTTTCTTTTTATTAACATATAATGTATTATTTGTTTCAGGGGTACAGATCTGTGATTCAACAGTCTTACACAATTCACAGCGCTCACCATAGCACATACCCTCCCCAATGTCCATCACCCAGATGCCCCATCCCTCCCACCCCCCTCCACTCCACAACCCTCAGTTTGTTGCCTGAGATTAAGAGTCTCTTATGGTTTTTCTCCCTCCCTGGTTTCTTCTTGTTTCGAAAATATAGTTATTTCATAAACATACGCTATGTGTTAATCAGTATGGGCTTATTATTGTTATTTTAACATAAATTGGCAAACATTTAAAAAAAACTTCTTTAGTTTTAATTTCTAGTGCAGTAAGTATTGATAGATATAATCTACATAAACAAAAACACTTTGAGGTCCTTAATAATTTTTTTTAACTTTATTGAGGAATAATTGACAAATAGAATTGTGTATACTTCGAGTGCACCATGTAATGATTTGATATGCATACACATATACCTTGTGGAATCATTACTAAGATAATTAACACATCTATCACCTTACAGAGTTAACATAGTTACCTTTGTGTGTAGATGTGTGTGTGTGTGTGTGTGTGTGTGTGTGTGTGTGTGGTGAGACTCAATAATATTTAAGAGTGTTAAAGGGGTCCTGAGAACAAAAAATACTGAGAGCCACACTCCAAAGGGTCAGCTGCTGACTGGATTCTAACAGAGCAGATCCCTTCAGGGGAGATCCTCCATTCTGGGGTGGTCACTAGGTCCTCTGTGCCTCAGATACAGAAAATCCCTAGCCCTGTCGGCTTTCAAAGCTGGCCTGGCTCTAAAGACCTGACTTTGATTCCCAGCTCAAGGTGACTTTGGGAAAATGAATTTTTATTCTACACGCCTCAGTTTGCTTATTTAGAGGATGGGAGGTTAATACTTAGGAGGCCATTCTCCTGTCCCAGGTGGGAGGGCAGGCCTGGCTCCATGTGCTAAACAGTGAGCCTCTCTGCCCAAGGGACTGGTGCCGTCTTATAGTCCAATTGCTGTCTTGCAATCACAAGACTGGAATACACTTGATGCCCTTCAGAGCATCAGAGTAACTTTCTATCTCTGTGGAGACTGAGACCAGGAGTGGGAAAAATCCAGCACTTTCATTATTTGCTGCCGTGTTGGCCATTAGCATAGAGATACCGAGCACATAGATGTTGGGTGGAAGTAACGTGAGCATTCAAATAACCCTTACAGCTTCTTTACGCTGTGGCTGTGTTCTTTACGCACTGACTATAACCATCTGGCCCTCTGCGTGAGGCAGTGCTGATGTAGGAGGCCCGTGCACCAGGCAGATGATCAGGGCCACTGAAGTACCCAGGCAGGTGCTCCCAGGGGTCAGCCACTTGAAGACAGGGACCCTCTGGTCGTGTTCACCTTTGGATCCCCAGTACTCAGAATGGGGCTTGGCATACAGGAGATGCTCAGTGAACTCGTCTTGAATGAATACATGTAAAACACAAATGCGTAAAGCCAGGATGTGAATATAGCAGTCATGTTTGGATTTTTTTTTTCTATAGATATTCCCAGTTTCTGTAATAAACAGTTATTACAGTTACAATGGGGACATATGAAATAAGCTTCTAAACTGCTTGAGTTGAGATTTATGGCCTGACCACTTGCTGGCTGTAGGACCTCGGATCAGTTGCTTCCCCTCTCCATGCCTCAGTTTCCCCATCAATAATAATACTAATAATAACTCGTTTGGTGGTTTGGTTGTTATGAGGATTAAGTAAGATAATGCCTGTAAGTAGGTGAAGTCCAGTACTGGGAACATAGGAAGCACTTGATTAATGTTAGACTACGATTTTGTCATATTTGCATACGGCTCATGATTTGACCTTTCAGTGGACACCTTGAGACTGGATTTAAAAGCTTCCAGGGAAGAGTGGGTTGTGAGGTGGGAAAAGATCTGTGTTGGAACCAGTTGACCTGCCACTGACAGGCCAAGTGACCTCATGCAGGGGCACTTCTTTGAGCCACCGTCCTTTCTGCCTCACAGAGACTTTTGTGTGAATCAAGATGGCGTGAGGATGGAAGATACCATCCAGGTGTGAGTCATTATTTTTTTGACCTAGGAAGTTTTTTTTTTTTTTTTTAAAGGACTCTTCAGACCTTTCTCCTGTTCTTAATAGGGTTACTGCTCTCCTTAGGCTTGAACAGAGAGTTCCTTGTCCCTGAAAGCCACCAGGGCCGGTCACGGGGCAGAGCCTGCAGCCAAGGGTGGCTTTTCTGCCAGGACCAGTGAGGCTCCTGCCTCCAGATAACCCTGGTCCTCCCCTTCTCCTGCCCCAGCGCTTCCCACACAGCTGCGGCCTCATTATCCAGGGTGACTGTGAGCAGCTGAAAGGAGCTTAACCAGGGGTAGGCTTTCAAGTGCTCATAATAAAGCTTCAAAGTTCACACCTTCATTAAGATGTGAAGAGTCAGGTCCTCCCCCCACTTCTCCCAGGGCTATTGTTCCCTTCCCATCCGGCTGCAGATTCAAAAGACAAGCGGGATTGGTTTTCTTTGTCCAGACAGCTCTCCTAACCAGAAAGGCTAGACCTGTTTGTTAAGAAGAGAAAGCTTCTATCCTGCAGCCCCCTTCAGACCTGCTGTGAAGGTTTCACAGCCGCTGGGGAATTTGGGCATTTCTCAGGGCTGGAAGGGCCGTCTCTGGGAGCCAGGACTGGACTCGTTCTCTGGGGTCTTGCGGCAGGCGGGGGAGGGGGAGTAGTAGACATAGGACCAGTGGGTGGAAGGAAAGGGGAGGCAGGTTTCCAAATGCTAGAAGGAAGAGCTCTCTGACAGGCAGAGACGTGCGCAGGTGGACCCTGGTGTTTGGGGGCAGTGATGTGCGCCGTGGAAGTGAGCAGGGCAAGAGCTGGGGGGGCCTGACTCTCGGCAGGAAAGCTGCAGGAGATGCCCATGGCTTGGCTGTGCAGCTAGACTGGCAGACCTTCCAGGCTTCTTCCAGCCCTGTCCTGCGGGGACCCTCTGACTCATGACCTCTGCTTCTGCATATTAGGCCACTTCTCAGCTTTTCCCTTTGCACTACTCTGGTCCCCAGACTCCTGACAGTGGATGTCTTCATGGGTGCACGTTTGGCCCCCTTGCCTTTTCTGGCTTTCTTTTGCCATTTGAGAGCAAAGCTATCAAGACATCTTGGAGCCTCCTTTGTTACCAAGAAAGTGCTTCCTTTGGCTCTCTGCAGGGGTTGTGAGGGATCTGTTTCCTCAGCCCTCAGGACGGGGTGGAGCTACAAGAAGCCCCAGGCATGGACCCGTCAAAGCTGGGACAATTGTGAATGGGTTCCCCTAGGTCGAGACAGTCTCACAAAAGAGCCTTTCTCCTCCCTCCTGGGGAAGGACCTGGAGGGGATTTTCTGTGAAGGCACACACCCTTTGGATGGTCCTTTTGGTTCCTGTGATGAGCAAAATAAAGCAGGAAGCTGGTTTCTAGGTGCCATGATCAGCAACTTGGAATGTGTGCTTGCCGATTAGCAAGTTTCACAAGCAAAATTTGCTCCTTTCTATTGAGCAGGGAAAGGAGGGTGAAGAGAAAACCCCACAGTGTGTGGGAAAGACAATGCGCTTGGGAAACAGGACTGTGCGTGAGTCTCAGCTCTGCCACTCGGTCACTGGGGGACTTCAGGCATGGTAGGTCACCTCCCTGGGCCCCGGCTTCCTCACTTCCATCAGACAGCAATAATACCCACCCTGTAGAGTGGTCAGGCATTCCAAGGACCCTGATAAATGGTAATTCTTCCTTCCTGATCATATTTTATGTTCAGTCTTTGAGAAATGGTGTTGTTCTCTTAATAAAAGATTATTCTATGGTATAATTATTTCCATTTTTAAGCGTTCATGCATGTCATTGAGAATGGCCTTCTGTCTTTTAGGTATCTCTTCTACAGAAATACATATGTGTACTATATGGTATGTACAGGGATGTTGGTTGTAATCGCATTTGGAATAGCCAAAAATAGGAGCTGGCCTACACGTTTCACAGAACATTAACTACAGTACAGTTATATCCATACTAGGGAATACCAGGCAGCCACTAAAAAGGATGCAGACGACCTAGATGAACTGACATGGAAAGATCTAGAAGATGTATTGCTAAGTCAAAGAGTACATTGCAGCATAATTCACAATGCGATCCATTTTTAGAAAGGGAGATTTATGTGTGTGTCAATAGATAGAAAAGGTCCTGAAGGAAACACATCAAACCATCGACAGTCTTTTCTGGTGGGGGATGGGAAGTGGGATGGGAAGAGTGCAAGTGAAGGGAAGGAGCTTTTATCACTTACTATCTATAGAACTGTGTTGTTGGACTGTTTTACAAGAATGTTTCCAGTTCTTACTAGAGTGGAGAAGGCAAAACTCTGGAGAAAAGGAAAAGACCGGGGGTTGCCGGGGGTCCAGTGGGTGGGAGGGATGAATAGTGGCTGGCAGGCTTTTTGGGGTAGTGGAAGAACTGTGTATGAGGCCATCATGGTGGATGCATGTCATTCTGCATCCGTCCAAACTTACAGAATAAGCACCACCAAGAGTGAACCCTAACGTAAACGATGGGCTTTGGGTGATTATAATGTGTCTGCGTAAGTTCATCAACTGTGACAATGTATCACTCTGGCAGGGGCTGCTGATGATGGAGGAGGCTGCTGCATGTGTGGGGGCCACGGAACTAGGGGGAATCTCCGCTCCTTACTCTCAGTTTTGCTGGAAACCTAAAACTACTCTAAAAAATAAAGTCTTGAAAAAGATAATAAGGAAAAGATCACACCTTTCATTGTCACTCAAAAGGTTAAACCAATACTGGTAAAAACCATTCCATGGATCAAATTAATCAACTTGCTCTTTCCCGTCCCTTTCAACAAGTCAAGGTTGCCAGTGTCATGGGCTTAGCAGAAGCCATCTGTCGGGGGGATGTGGAGTGGAGCTATGCTGAGTGGGCTGGACAGAATTCAGGACACTGCTGACCCAGATGGACATGGGAAGAACATTCATTCATTCTTCCTTTCATGCAGCAGATATGCATTAAAGGCCTATCACCTGTTAGACCCTATTTCTAGGTGTTGAGGATCACAAGACAGAGACAAGCCCTTGTCCTAACAAAACTTGCAACTGATGGGATGGGAGGGTGGGCGGGAGGTGGGGGGTGGGTGGGTTGTAAACAAACCCACAGGAACAGGAGTTCAGGCTTTTACAAAGGCAGACGCACCAGGTAAGGGAACAAAGAGTGCGAGCAGAAGTGGGGTTAGGACTGGGTGCTGGAAGGGGGCCCTTTGAGAGAGAATAGCCAGGAGACCGCCCCGGGGAGCTGCTGTTGGAGCAAAGACCTGAATTATATCATAGCTCAGAGCAGACGCCCTGAAGTGGGAACAAGTGTGGCATGCTCAGGGCGCAGCTAGAAGCGGCTGGGCGGCAGGAGGAAGGGCACGGCAGGGACTTTGGACTGTTTTGTACACGCAGGGAGAAGCCACCGTAGGGTTTTGAGGGGAGGCTGACATGATGTAGCTGCATTTGGAAAAAGGCTGCTCCAGCTCCTCTGAGAGAAGAGAGACAGTAGGAAGGGAAGGCAGGGGTGTAAGGCCTGGGACCACCTGCACAGCTCTTGCAACTTCCCGAGAGAGCTTTGACGCCAGTTTGGCTACAGGGATAGTGGTGAGGTGCTGAGATTCATGGTACGTTTGCGAGGTCGAGCCGGTGGGATTTTTGATGCCTTGGATATGGGAAAGAGAGGAATTCAGGATGAAATGCTTGACAAGCTCCCAGCAAATGTGCATTTCCATCATCAGAACACCGTTAATAATGAACCCTCTTGGAAAGCTTTATAATTTCCCTTGAGGTTTAACATCCGGTTTCTGATTTGATCTCACATCTGCCCTCTGAAGTAAGAACTGTTGTTATTTGACACAAGAAGAAGCTGAGGCTGGGATGGGCCTTGCCGAAGGTCATCAGCTGCTTATTTAGAGGAAGCGTGTTTTGATTCCCTTGACTCTTGTGCTCAGTGTGCATCCTTTCCAGGGTCATCCCTGGGCACGGCTTCTTTGTAGGCAGGTTGTGGGGCATGGCCCCCAGGAGCAGGGGGTGGGAGGTGTTTGTGAGCCAGGTGAGTGAAGTGGGGAACTCAGAAGTAGACAGGATTTCAGCACCTGTTGTTCGGTTGCTTTCAAGCCGTGGTGAAAGCCGGCTCACGTTATAGCAGCCTGGAGGGGCCACCGGGAACAGGTGGTGGCCACTGAAATCTCTGTTTGTGACGCAGAGAGTAGCTCCCCACCACCAGGGGCCAGGCGGAATGGGTTACCTCTTAGGGAGCTGGCTCAAGTTACTTCAAGCCTTGCTTCACCAAAGGCTTGGCTCCTCCCACTGCCTCCTTTTCTCACCCTCTTCCTCATCCCTGAACCCACTTAGAGATGGGTTCCCACCTAAGCTGTTCCACTGAGAACATTCTGTGGCTCACTCCTGCCTAAACCCCGCGACTTCCTCCTTCTCACTCCTGTCCCTCTGACCTCCCCTGGGCACTTGACGCTGGTGACCCATCCCTCGCTCTTGTCACTTTCTTTTTCCTTCTGCTCCATGTCGTTTCCCTCTTCTGCTTCTCCGCCACACCAACATCTTCTTACTTTTATTCTGCCTTGTGGCTTCCTCCTGTAGCACACAGTCCTACCCCAAATACTGGTCTTCCTGAAACTCCCTTCCCACCCTTCCTCACCCTCTTTCTCTCCACTCCCCTCCCCTCCCTTCTCTTCTCCACCTGCACTGCCTACTGACCCCCCAGCTTCAGGTTTCCAGCTCTTACTTCTCTAGAGATACTCCCAAATGACCTCTTCATTTGTCACCTGCACCTCTGTACTCCCAGGCAGAGGTAAGTCTTGAAAATAGCTGGAACACCCAGGGAATGGAGAGAAGGTCTGAACTGCAGATAAGACTAGAAAGTGTAGGTTGAGAGCTGATGGTGAGTCACACCAGAAGGGGCTTCATGCATCTTGGATTCAGGATTAAAAACAGAGGTTTCTGGTTCCAAAGAAATGGCACAATAACGTTTTGGAAGGATCACGGAGCAGCCCTGAGGAAGGTGGACTGGTCTGGATTTCACTAGTCCAAGAGAGAAGAAGAGACTTGAGGACTGGCCAGCTTTGGAAAAACAGAAACAAGCACTCTTCTGAGTAGTGGATTGGATTTGTATGAGTGGAGAAGAAGGAAGGAAGGAAGGAGGGAGGCTTCAAGCTTGCCTTATAGCAGACCTGGCCACTGCAGCGCTGGTCTGTCCCTAGGACAGGATGTATATTTGACTCCAGATCTTTCTTCCTGGTGCTAATCTTTATGGTTCTGAATGGGAAAAAATATTTTTCTGTGAGGCCCAATGGATTTGTTAATGCTTCACTCTAAACAATGGGGTAAATCAGCGTGATTTTCAGTTTGTGTAAAGTCTAGCTCAGTAGTTTATAGTCTACACCCCACTTTAACTCACATAATTGTATTTGATTCCCACAGCCGGGTGGTCAAGCAGATATTGTGATTGCCATTTTACAGATGAAGAAACTAAGGGTTCGAGAGAAGGGACAGGTCGAGGGCCAGACAGCTATCAGTAGCAGAGTCAGGCCTTGAACCTGTGTCTTCTGACTCCTTGGCCATGGTTACTGACTGATTAGACGCATCAGGCTGTCTGAAATTTCCAGCACCGAACACAAAGAAGCTTTGTAGTAGACATGAACTGTTTTTGCCTGCTCAGCTTGCAAATCCCCCTTTTTCTGATATTTGCATCTTTGTTAGTTAATATGAGCTGCTGTAACAAACAAATCCCTAATGTTTTCAACGTGATATAATATCCACAATGTGTGTTCCTGTTTGGGGTGCAGCTTTTCTCTTAGTGGTAGAGATTTAGGGACCAGGCTCCTTCCATTTTGTGCATCTACCATCTTCTATTCATGGCTTCCAAAGTTGGCTGGGTGGTTTTTATGGGCCTAGAAAGGATACCTATTACTTCTCACCTTCAATTAGCTAGAACTGAGTCACATGGACACACCCACTGTAAAGGAGGCTAGAATTAGAATGTGTATCTAGGAAGAAAACAGGAAGACAGACATTGCCATAGCACTGGTGAACCACTGTTCCCTATCTCTCAGCCCAAGGCCCAGATGGGGTTCCCTGCTTCTGACCCTCCATCCCCCTCATCTAAGATCCAGGATGATCAGCCTGGATAATAACAATAAGTTACGTCACTCAGCTTACTTCACCCCTTGCCCATGATGATTGGGTCAGGTGTTGACACACGACCTACGTCAGCTGAGTGAGACTCAATCCTAGAATTTCACTGGAAATTCTTTGGCAAAGAGAACCTCTCTTTCCACCAGGGCTGCTGAGCTGTAAAGATATGAACCAGGGCAACAATCTTACAGTGAACAACCATTTTGTCAGCATGATGGGAGAGCATGCTTGAGAACGAAGCCAGCAAATAAGAAAGCAAGGCTGAGGTAGGAAGAGATACCTTTCAGTAATATCTTTCAGGTCTAATCAGTCTACCCCAGACTTATTAGACTAAGAAATCCAATAAATCCTTTAAAATTGCTTTTCTTGGGCCCAGTTTGAATTGAGTTTCTGTCACTTATAAGCAAGAGACTTAATGGAGGCCCATTTGTAAGACTCTGGGACACCCTCTCACCCCTTCCCTCTATCCTCAAATCCGATGATCTGGACCTGCTCGACTCTCCATGAGAGCACTCCCTGTGTTGGTGAGTAATGGGCCCCTCTGAGATGGAGCTGTCTTTGAGTCATCCCACCTCCAAATGGCTGGACTGTGCATTTTCTTCTCACTTGCTTTTTTTTTTTTTTTAACACGGGGATTGTTTTGAATCAAATGCAACATTTGTTGCCTCTAAAAAGGTCAGAATTATTTAGAATCACATTGATTTTTTTCCTACCCTACAGAAATGATAACAACAACAACAAAAAAACACTTAAAAAGATGTAAACTCAGTATAGGGTGAGTTAGGGTGAGTCTCAGTCTCACAATGGTTCCCGATATGAATAGGCCAGTTTTGAATGCTATAAGGAAACAGTCTTCTAAAAATCAGTCACTTATATCGGTGTCTTAAAAGTCAGAGTGTGGAATCTATTCACAAAGCTCTTATTGATACAAAATGGTGGCAAAAATCTGGTAGCGTTTAGTGGGCATGTGGCTTCACTTTCACACACACACACATACACTATAAGAAATTGAGAGACAGCATCACTGTTAAATAAGTTCAAAGACAATGTGTTGGAGCTTTCTGAGAAGTTCTGGGGCCATTGGAAGTTTTGTTAGAGAGGCAGCAGGAACTGGAAGACTGCTCAGTTTAGATTTCCACAGCTGAAGAAGGTTGTAGAACACCCAGAGAGAGGAGCTTGCAGGCCAACCGCTCTCCCTACTTCACAGCAGCCTCTGGCCACACGATCTTGAGCAGTTCCTCACACCTTCCATACTCCAACTTCCTTAAACTTGCACCTAGAAGGGACTCCCCACACTTCTTCACTTAGAAAATATTATTTAAGATGTCTCAGGTGGTACCACTTCTGCCTTCTAGGGGAGAACTAATCACCCTTTTCTCTGTGTCCCATAGTGCTTTGCACACATCTCCATGTTGGAATTTTTCATATGGTACATTTTTATGAATGGCTTCTGTGTTAGTCTCCCTGGCTTAACTGTGGGTTTCTTGAAAGCAGAGACTATGGTTCAGCCATCTCCCTAGTTCCCATAATTTTAAGCTGGGGCTTGGCATATTATGAATGTGAAAAAAATGTCAAATAAATGGAAAACTATACCAAAAATCATATAAAATTGCACAATAAGATTTATGGGTTCCCCATAATAAAGAAGTTTTCCTAGCTCTGAGAAGACTGATAACAGAACTGACAATTCAAAGAGAAGGTTCCAAAAGGGTCATTCTGGACAGGCCAAATAAACTTTGTGCACACTCAGTCTGTGATTGAATTAATTTTTCTTGAGCACATGGGGAACAACTGAGAGAACTTTGAAATGAAATGACCTGATTTTCCTACTTGCTTCATGTAGACTGGTGATTATCTGGTTAATAGTAGAGTTGCCAGTCTGCCTGGGGAAGCTCAAGTTTGCACCTGCTGTCCCTGCTAACTATTTATAGTGCCCCAGTTAAGTCTCAAAAGTGTCCCAGTGTGGATGTAAATTCTTTGGCCACCCTATTAATGGAGAACTCCATTGGCCTGAGTTATCAAATATAGAACTGGACCAAGAGACAATTTCTTCTAAGTGGTAGAGAGCCTTCACTCTAGCTGTTCTCTATGTCATAACAGTCAAGGAGGGGTTAACATCTGCAGTAGATGTTCAGTATTTTATACATAAAGAAGCTGGGGCTCAGAGAAGTTAAGTAAATTGCTTAAGAGCACACAGTAAATAAAGATCAGTGCCAATGTTAACCTCATTTTGTTTGACTCCAAAACTCTTGGCCTGTCCACTTTGCAACATCGCTTATAATTTAGAAACTGCTTTCATAAGCAGATTCCCTTATCTTGGAACTAATTTCCCCCTGTCTGGATTATTAAGTAATAATGTAATTCCCACCTTGCCAAAGAAGACCCTGCTTGACATGTGTTTGTTGTAAAAGATCATTATGGTCTATGAAATTCAGTCTATAGGTTAATGTGTTGTTTCTGATATGAAATAAGGATTGGGTTTTTTTGTGAACAAGTGTCTTTGTTGTAATTAATCTCAGCAATGATCTTTTGACTTAGGAACCATTAATATGTAATTAGGTAGGTTTAACTGGAAAATGTTTTAATTATTTATAATAGGGACAAGCAAGGGAGTCAGGAGTAGGGACAGAAATTAGCCAGCAGAGCTAATAATGCTTTGCCTTATGATTATTTCAGCATTGAGGATACATTTTTGCTTGCAATAGCAAAAAACTGGAAACCACCTATAGACCAAGCTACATCTATATAAGGGAATACTATACAGCTGTTGTAGTAAGCAGCAGTTGGTTATAGATACTTACCAATGTGGAAAAATAGATCCAAAATATAGTTAAGGGCAAAAAGTAAGTTAAAAAGCAATATACATTATGATTACTCAAAAATAATAATGCGTACCAAAAAAATGTTTGAAAGGTATCTAAAGATCTCTGCTGTCAAAATTATGGGTGGTTTTCCTTTCTCCCCTTTTGGGGTTTATTTGAATTTTCTAAGTTTTCTAGTTAGCATAAATTATATGTACGATTTTAAGTCAAAATTATTAAATATGAAAATGCTAATTTCTCTGTCATCACTATCTAAAAGACTGTCCATTATTCAGCATCACAAAAGAAGGAAATCCTGCCATATTCAAAACATGGCTGACCCTTGAAGGCACTATGCTAAGAGAAAGAAGCTACTCACAGAAAGATGAACATCGTGTGACACCACTTGTACAAGGCATATAAAACAGTCAAACATACAGAAGCAGAAAGTGGGTTGGTGGTTGTCAGGGGCTGGAGAGGAGGGAGGGAGAGGAGGAAATGGGGAGTTGGTATTTGGTTATGCAAGATGGTTGAGTTCTAGAATCTGCTGTGCCACCTTGTGCCTGTAGTTTGCATTACTATAATTGTGCACCTTAAAATTTGTTGAGGGTGGATCTCATGTTAAGTGTTAAAAAATGCTAACCATAAAAAAATAAAAGCATGTGTGTCCCTCAGGACACAGCTGAGCCCTTCACCATTATCTACAAGGTACTTCTCTTCTGAGGTGAGAAGACTCATATTGCTCAGTTAATGGAAAGCCTATTACTAGGAACAGTGTGACAGGTTTTCCCTGATGGGATTTTCTTGAATCCTCCTATAAACCCTGTAAAGTGGAAATTGACATTCCCATTTTACAGGTGAGGAACTGACTTTGAGGTTCCTGAGATTTGTGATGGAACCTCTATTCTAAGAGAGGCTCTGCTCCTTTAGAACAGCCTGTTTTTAAAAATTTTTTAAGATTTTATTTATTTATTTGTCATAGAGAGAGCGAGAGAGCACGAGCAGGGGGTGCACCAGGCAAGGGGAGAAGCAGGCTCCCCGCTGAGCAAGGAGCCCAATGTGGGACTCGATTCCAGGACCTGGGATCATGACCTGAACTGAAAGCAGATTCTTAACTGACTGAGCCACCCAGGCGTCCCTAGAACAGCCTGCCTGATGCCAAGTCCAGAGCTCTTTAGGAGCGTAGCAACTAGTAATGAGAATAAAGTGTAGGCATGAGTTTAAGCATGAGAGAGGAAAGCAAGCTGACAAGATGTCCCTTGTCTCTGAGGCTAGGACTATGGTCCCTTGTGTCTTGAGGCTATTTATACTGTTAGCTCCTGGAGAAAGCATTTGTTGGAAAAATAATCCATTATACCTTAAAATGAATGGTTGCTTTGGGCCATCAAATTTATGAGCTACTGTTTACCAAGTATTTCCAATGTGCCAGACCCCGCACTGAGTACTTTGCAGACACCATCTCATTTCATCCTTTTAAGCACCCTACAAGGTAGATGCTTTTATCCTCATTTTTGCTAATGAGGAAATTGGAGCTGAATTGGAGGTGCAGTATGGTGGTCAAGGTCACACAGCTTATGAGCAACAGAGATCCAAAAATCTATGCTCTCAACCACAGTGCTACTTTGCCTCCAGAACTAAAAGGAGAAAGAAACTGAAGGAGAGGTCAGAGGGACAAACCTGAAGCCCTGGAACCCTGATGAGGACCTTGACCAGTTAGAACTCTGTGTCCCTCCCAATGCTTCAAGAAGTCAATGCTTCTTGTCCACCCATGGCCAGACGCTTTAGGTTTTGTCGTGGGAATAGGATGTGCTACGGTATGGTGGGATAGAAAACACATGGACTTTGGATCCATACCCATCGGTTCAAGTTCCATCTATGCCACCTATGAACTATGTGTGCATCTGTAAGCTCCTTCCCAAGCCCTCTGTTTTTCATAGGCTCATTAGGATGGCTCAATGAAGAGAATAGGTGTGAGACTGCCTGACACAGGCTTTGGCAAATATATTAGTAAGACTATGCTAGGCCATGCCGAGGTAACATATTCCCAATTATTTTTCGTTTTTGTATAGGTATGATAACTGGAATTTTCAGTAACCTCTCTACAAGCTTGGGGATAAAGCTAAACCCCCAGAGGACAAAGTTGGTAGAAACTCAAAGCATTTATATTCCATCGGTGCCGGTATAAGTGAGTGGCTAACATTTGTTTGGCACTCTCCAATTAATTGGAACTTTTCTTGAGATCAAAGGGTCCCATTACGTGTGCCATGGCATGATCAGAATGCGAAAATTTTTGCTGCAGTAACAAATGACCCCCAAATCTCTTAAAACAAAAGAAGTTCATTCCTTGCTCATGCTATTGAGGAGGAACCCCACTGTGGGTTGGCTGTGGCTCTGCTCCATACAGTCTTTACTTTGGTATTCAGGATGATCTGTAACATTGCTAATCACTGTAATAGAAGGAAAGAGCAAGGTTTTACACAAAGCCATATACACTGGCTCCTAAAGATTCTGCTTGGAGGTGGCATGTCACTTCTGCTTCCATCTCATTAGCTGAAGCATGACACAAGGCCGTGTATGAGTCTGCATACATTTCTGGAAGAGCCACTAATTTGGGCGACCCTCAGTCAGTCAGTTCACCATAAGACACTGATCCCTTAGCCAAAGAGTGATGGGCAGGGGCTGCGGTGACCAAAACCCTCTAAAGATTATCTTTGGCCATGAGTAACCTTTCATGTTTATCCCAGTGTACTTTATCTACTTCTGCACCACGAACTAAAACCAATTGGGAATCTTGACTTTGATTGTCTCACCTAATTCCCACAAGAATTAGGGCATGAGGACACTATTAGGTGGAGCCCAAATCTAGTCAGTAATACAAAGGCAGAACTGGAATTTGAGATTTCAACCTCCATATCCAAGGTTTTGTTGGCTCTAATAAGGGACACTCTGAATAGGTCAGCAAAATCTGTGACCCGAGGGGCCAGAGCGCTGGCCCTTCAGCCCCACTGGCATCTGTATACCTCTTCTCCTGGCTTGAACTGGCCCGTTGACAGGGCTAGCAGTGGCCACACAGGCTAAGAGATAACCAGGGAGAGTGTTGAACACATACATGCTACAGACTGTATTTTTTCTTATTATTAAGGCTCTGGAGACAAGAACATGACAACATTTTGGCAGCTGGGACTGTAGCCATGTGTGGGGAGAAAGTGATTTGCATGAGCAATGCAAAACCACCTGGTTTATTGCAACTGACACTGAACAAGTTAAATGAATCAAACTCCCAGTTGGGTAGCAGAAGAAGCTAACACTCACACACACACACACACACACACACACACACACACACACACACACACACACCCTGCAGGGGAGAAAAAAAAACAACCCCAACTACCCAACACGTGTTACTTACAAATAAATTACTAAGGAACCTCTTGTCCTCTTGCTGGCTGGGGAGTGACAGCTTGTCCTGAGCTTGTCTGAATCTTCTTACCCTGGCAGTTCTGTGGCTGGGCTTCCCCTCCCGAAGCCCTCCCACCCACCCTCTATGGACCCTCTGAAAGGTTGTGCTCAGTGGTGCAAAGGAGTCCAAAGAATGGGAGTGCTTGTCCGGTAACCATGGCAATGAGAACATCCCACCAGCCCTCCTAACCACAGAATCCTGGGTTCCACTCTGGACTGTCACCAACTCCCTGGCTGATTCTTCTGCAAATTGAAGTTTCCAAACCATGGCCTTAGATTGCCAAATGCTGCTTATGGATCTGACAGACCCTCACATCCCCTCAGCCTCCCAGGATTCCTGCTCTCTCCTTGCCAGGTACTCCAGTGGCTTTACTGGAAAGGCCATCACCAGGGTCGGTTACAGGCTGACATGGGCTGGGAGAGACAGGGCTATGTGTCAGAGTATTGGAAAAAAGAGGGCATGTTTGGCCAAGTCCTAGAGAAGGACTTGTGGTGTAGGGAAAGAACACTCAGCAGGAGACTGAAGACTTGATTTCAAGACTGAGTTCAGTTACTAATCTTGATAATTCTGAGTTTACTTGGGCTCTCTTCCTTCCTTCCTTCATTCACTGAACAAACATATATTAAGTGCCTACCATATGTCAGTTCTATATTGGCTGTTGAGGGATAGAGTAGTTATGGTAACCAGCCTTCAAGATGGCCCCCAGTGATCCCTGTTTTCTGATAGTCACACTCCTGTGTGGTCCCCTCCCACAGTGAATAGGGCTGACCTGTGTAACCAATAGGGTATTGTAGAAATGACAGTCTGTGACTTCTGTGGCTTAGTCAAAAAGACATAGAGGCTTCTGCTTTGCTTTCTCTTGGATTGCTCACATTGGGGAAAGCCAGCTGCCATGTCGTAAGGATACTCAAGCAGCTTGGAGAGACCCATGTGGGAAGAAACTGAGGCCTCCTACTAACAATCAGCACCATATGAGTGAGCCATTTTGGAATAAACCCTTCAGCCCCAGCAAAGCCTTCAGATAGCTGCAGACCATCAGACAGCTTGATTACAATGTCATGAAAGACTTCAATCCAGAAGAGCACAGACCCAGGGAATAAGCAGAGTGAACTTTTTATAAAGAATAAATGAGATCATTTTGCTTTGCTGCTTAAAACCTGCCAAAGATTCCTGCTGCTGTTAATATAGCCCATCAAAGCTGCTTCAGAATTCCTCACCCCCAGAAATGATGGATACTAAATGTTCATTATTTTAGGCTACTCTGTTGTAGGGTACTTTGTTAGGCAGGGATAGAGAGCTAATACGGGAGTGAGCTGGACATACAAGATCCCTCTCATACCCTCATGGAGATTCTAGTCCAGTGGGCTGGGGATGAAGAGGAAGGATAGATAAAAATAAACCAAGTGAATAAATAAGTATAAACTGTGGTAAGTGCTCTGAAAGAAGCAAGCAGGGCACTGAGCTGAGATAAATTATATGATGGGCCAGCTCCTTCAGAGAGGGTGGGCAGGGAGTGGCTCCCCAAAGAGCCACCACTGAAGCAGACGCTGAAAGATGATGGCTCCTGGTGCCATCCTGCACCCAGATACAGAAGCTCCATCTTAAGGATGACAGAGCGTCCCTGCCTGCCCTTGATGGCTCATCTGTGACTTTTTCATCATTCAAACTCTTCAACTTACAGTAAACTTTAGTGGCTTCATGGGCTTAACTGTGGCACATAGCACATTAGCATTAGCATTACACGTCATTCCTTTAAGATGTGCTTTGTCTTCACTCGAGCTATTGGTCACCCTCCAATTTCTGGTCCAGTCTACTCTTGTTTCTCTTCACCATGTAGACAAAGTAGGCAGGAGTCTCTTTTTCATTCATGGGTATATTCCTGAAGTATCAGCTGACAGTTGCTGCTAACTGGCCCCTATTGAATCGTGGTTTGGTCTGCAACTTGTGGTATCATTTATTGAAAGGTAAAGAAATAAGCTTCTACCTTGTCTAAGCCATGGTTTGGGGGTGGGGGGTGGGTCTCTTGATTGTACCAGCTTAGCTGCTCCTCTTCCTTGTATGGGGGACCAGCACCATCATGTGGGGTCTTGGAGGCCATGGCTTGGGGTTGGCCCTTTATATTAACAGCAGCAGGAGTCTTTGGCAGGTTTTAAGCAGCAAAGCAAAATGATCTCATTTATTCTTTAAAAAGTTCACTCTGCTTATTCCCTGGGTCTGTGCTCTCCAAGTCTCAGGTTTCTAATTTGTAAAACAGGAGTCTGAGATAGAATTTTCCACCCCGCAAAAGGCTCTCCTTTCCAGGCTAAACATTTCAGTTCTCTTAACCGTCCTTCACATAGTTTGGCCTCTTCACAAGCTTGGTTATTCTGTGCAATTTGCATGTGGTTGGGTCCTCTGGAATTGGGGTATTTCAAACCCAGCCCAACACTCTATCCATGGTCCGTGCCACCTGGGGTAGAGCAGAGCTGCCTGTTTCCTCATAAGATCAGTTTTGACATGTGTTAACAGTCATGGGTTTCACTGCAAAATCTCTTTGCTCCTGCTCTGAAGGTGAATTGTATGAAGTCACTCTTTGCCACTCTGTAACTGTTCCCCTTCACACCCCCCCCCCCACCATCGCACATTCTCTCCACAGTTGGCAACACCAGGACAGAAACGACCAGGGGTCCTTGCAGGGCACCTCCTCTGAGATGGTCTTGAGGCAAGAAACTGCCTAATTGGGATTCCAGGCACCATCCCTGCAAGAGTGGCATGTCCTTTTGAAAAGTGGCTACAGAGATGAACATTGCATTCGAAACATTGAGGACTTGAATCTTAGTTCCAAAGAGAATCATCTGAGAATGATGCTGCAGATGGGTCTGAAACCTGATGGGGAGTTCTCATACAAAGGATTGGTTCTGCCTGGAGTTCAGATAAAAGATCACACTAGCTAATTTAGATAGGAATGATAACTATCCAACTGGGGTAACAGATAAGTGCTTCCAGAAATGGCCTCTTTAGGCAATGAAGCCTCAAATGGCTGCCTTCAGAGAGAAGGGGGAAATGGTAGAAGACAGAGAAGAATTTAGGTCAGCCAGAATGGGGCCCCAAAAAGTCAAGTTCAGAAATAATTTAACAGATAGGGATCCAAAGAATATGTGGTTTGCCTGACAAATGACATTCACTTTGAAAGTGAAAATGAAATTGGGGAAAGCAAAATTGCTGCATAATGGGTCCTGGAGATTGAAGAGAAATGATACCGGGGAGAGAGGAGTTGTAAAGCCTTCCTAGTTAAGCATGAAATTGGAATGAATGAATTTTGGTCCAAAAAAGGGTCAGGTGAAGATCGCACAGATAATGGCTTAATCCCGAGCAGCTCCGAAACAGTGTTCATTAGCGGAGGATCTCAAGCACTTGACAAGCAAGCCTGACCTGGCTCACGCTGCCTTCCCTCCTAACTGCTCGTTCTGGGTGGACCCCTTTCACAGAACAAGACCACTTAATTCAACTGTTAAGTCAAGGAATGATGGAAAAAGACTTCTACCCTAAATATCAAGGGACCTCAGAAGAGCTGGGTTGTGTGGGAGGGGAAAAGATGATGCGCATTGAAATCAAAGAAGCACTGTGGGGCTGGCAGAATGTCATCCTTGCAAATAATGATCCTTGGCCACCTAGCAAAAGGCACATGGACTTCTGCCTAGGGACATCTGGGCTTTGTTCCTGGCCTAATGAACGGACTCTCTGTGAGATCGTTAGACCAGACTCCTCATCTCTGTGAGACACATTTTATCCACTTCCAAGGCAAGTATAATCATATCTATTGACCCCCTTCTACTTCACAGAAGTAGAGGTTTGCACAGTGTGCTCATCAGTGTTGACTCCACATTTAACCTTCACGATAACTCTACAAGGGGCATTGGCTCCATTTTATGAATGATGAACTGAGGCCCAGGAATGTTAAATGTCTTGTCCAAGGTACAAACCCAAGTGGAAGAACCAAGATTAGAACATAAGTAATCCAATTTCAAATACAGGGTGCTTCCTAGGATCCCACATCCACCTACTAAACGAGAGAGAAAACTATGAATGCTTCTGGGATACAGTAATTATGGTAAGGAGCATGGGCTTTGGAATAAGTCAACTTACATTCGAATTCCAGCTTTGTCACTTTCTAGTGGTGTCACTCAGTCACACAAGCCTTAGTATCTTTGTTTATAAAATGGGGATCAAAACAGTGCCTTAGACACGAGATTGCTGTGAATTCAATGTCCACAGAGTGTTTGGTGCATCACATAGCAAGTGCTCCATGAATGGAAGCTTGCTGTCATAGCCAGCCATGGTGCCATGTTGCTGGAAAGCTAGATGGGAGAGTGATTAGGAGGGATGGCTCTGAAATCAGATGACATGGGTTTGCCTTCTGACAGTGCCATTTATTAGATGAGTGACCTTAAACATTACTTAACTTTCCTAAGCTTCAGTTTTCCCATCCTTAAAATGGGATAAATAAAGTACATGTCTCATATTGTTAGGAGAATTAAATGAGATACTTAGAAAAATGCCTGGCACAGTGTGGATGCACCAAAATTATTCTCCATTGTGGCATTATTGCATCATGGCTGTGTATTAATGATCTGAAAGAAGGTTTAGGGCCTTATAAACAGGAATAGTTCAAGAAACCGGTACCCATAAAATGAATCCAGAGTGAAACTTGGAATTATTGGGGCCTGAGGAGTGTTCCTCCCACTTCACAGACCTTGAATCATATTTGCATTTTGGCACCAACTTAATCTCAGTGTGTTTCTTCTCTCATGTTTTGTGGTGAATACTAGCTCATCACTATCTATAATGGCTACTTGGGTTCTTGCCATCATCCATGGGTTTTCATTTTCAACCCAATCCACTAGTTCATTCACTCATTCCTTCCTTTCCTCTTACATTCATTCATCTCCAGTTCACCCTTCTATTTCACAGGCATTTCTTGTGTATCTCCTTGGGGTCAGGCCTTAAGTGTTGGGAGGGTAGCAATTATTCAGACATGGTGATGCCACTCCAGAGTCAATAACGGTCCTAGAGGACATGAGATATGTGTGTAAATGCCAAAATATAAGGGAGATCACTATGGAGGGATGGTTGGTTAAGTTAGAGATACAAAGGGAGACAGAGTTCACAGCCAACTGAAAGGGGAATCAAGAGGGAGGAGCATTGAGCTGGACTTGGGTGGGGAAAGGATGCTCCAAGTGAGGTAGCAGCACTCAGGGCATTTAGGGAAGTTGTGTTACCTCACCTCACATGGTGGAGTGATGACCGCCTGGCTTTCTGGGCTCTGAGCCTTGTTATGGGGTAGCCCTGTCAAGTATGGGGGGAGAGAGAAGGGGATAAATATGCAGGGAACACAAGGAGCAGGGAATCCAGCAGTCAGACAGACCTAGGTTCACATCCCATCTCCACCTCACACTTGCTAGATGGCTTTACTTCTTGGAGTCTCAGTCTTTCCATCAGTGTTATGGGGATAATACAGCTTTTCTCACAGTGGGGAACTGCTGACAAGAGCTCTGGTGAAATAATATACGTGAGAAAATTCTCCTATAAGACACAGGTCTTACATTGGAACGGAAAGCAGGCTGTCACTTGTATTGCCAACTTACAGAGTAGGTTCCCCAGTAGTGGTAACAGCCCACCATGACGCTGTCCAAGAGCTGGTCCCCAAAGGATCTCATCTTATTTGTCCTGTGGTAACTGACCTGTCACACTGAGTACACACCAGTGGAAACTCCAAATGGTGAAGTCAGCTTTGGAGATGCAAAATGATACTTTTCTCCTGTGTGTTCTCTTCTTTCCCTTCATTTATGTAGGGAGGAAGCTGTGTTTTCTTGCCTCAACAGAGGTTTGGGATAGAAGAGAAAGCAGGAGTGGCCTGCAAGAGACTTCCCTTCCTGGCTTTTGTTTCCCAAAGTCTAAATCCACTGAGGAGACTATGCCCCGTTTCCTTGAGGGAGGGGTCAGAGAGGTGCTATTATCAAGGAAACCCTGGAAGAGAGACCAAAGAAGGGATCTATGGAAATCAGGGAAAGAAAGAGAGGACAGTGGGTTTCATGAGAATGGGCAGCAGCACTTTGATCTGGGTAGGCCTCAGAGGAGAATGACTGCATGATTTCCAGACCTGATAAATATTACTTTGCCCCAGAAGCAGCAGAAGCAATGGACCCAAAGGGACCATGTGCATTTGGACACTGGGTGTCTTAGGCTAACAGTGTGAACTGCTAACTAATGATTTTGGGTGAGAGAGGACATTCCATTGCACTACATAAAATCCCAGTACCCTGCCCTTTGAGAGGAAGATTGAAGTTGAATTCTCCACAACTTGAAGGAGTGGAGACTTACTAAGATCATTGGTTAAAAGACATTTTAAAAATGTGATCTCACTTGTAACCTTCCATATGTGAAATGAGAGTCGTACCTCCTTGGCTATTATATACAGGCCTACCCATTTTACTTGGAGATGTGTTTGGGGACACTTCATTCCCATAATCTGTTCAGCTGGCTATTTGTTTAAAGCAAAGTAAAAAGTATGTGCTCTGTTTGATACATAACTCTCCTACCATGTCATCACAGCAGAAATAGTCATGATAACCTGCACTCTGGTAAATGTGCATCACTCTCTGATGTTTGGATCACTCAGACCATGAGGAAATTCGGTCAACTGGAACTCATAGAGTTCTATCAACACACAGAGGCTGCTCTCAGAGTCCTCAAACTGGGCTGCATTGCAAGTTGATGTGGCACTTTATATGCAACATTGGCCACTTGAAGAAGTGAATTACCTGTGACTGATATGGAGTGCTAAAATAATAATGCTATCTTCATCTCTAAATTAATAATGCTACATCAATCCTGTTGAATCCTTTTAGAAATATCTGCAACAGGACAAAGGCAGAGCATTTAAATCAGCTATTCAAAGATACAAAAGTAGAGTCTGAAAGGTTAATCTTGCTAGCATATGACTTTCCTGCTGATCTCCTTGGCTCTAGTTACTTTTGATCTTCATGTATAAACAAAGTTTTCTTTGCTTGTCACAAGTCATATCTGGTAAGTGGACAGGATTGGTGGGAGAGTGTGGAGAAGCTGACCAGAATTTGGTCTTCCCTAACCTCACCTGAGAGCTCAATACTGAGGCATTCAAAATATATCTTCCAGAACACCTGGGTGGCTCAGTCGGTTAAACATCTGCCTTTGGCTCAGGTCATGATCTTGGGGTCCTGAAATCGAGCCCCATGTCAGGCTCCCCACTCAGTGGGGAGTCTGCTCCTCCCTCTCCCTCTGACCCTCCCCCCACTCATGCTCTCTCTCCCTCTCTCTCTCTCAAATAAAATAAAATCTTTAAAAAACAAAGTATATCTTCCAAACTGGATAGAACTTCTTAAGAGAATAGCTTTCAATGATGTTGGTCAATCACATGGGCCTCCTGATGGTTAGATGCCAGGGATCACTTCTCAATTTCTATTTCTTTCTCTCTGCAAAACCCTAGACGTCCCTACATCCCAGCCAAATTCTTAGTAACAGCCTCCCTTCAATCCAGGCTAAAATTATCTCCCTATTTAAATTAAAGCTGACCTAATGGTCAGCCACTTTACAGCTAACTGCTGCAGTCAGTCCCATGGCAGGCCCAGAGATTCCTCACCCAGTCTCAGTGGGAGAAGGAAAAACACTAGACCAGATTGTGGCATAGTCACTCACATGTCTGAGCCTCACCTAGATGGACAATGGCACCTCTAAGTGAGATGGAGAATTCAGGAACAGAGTGGATATGATGGGGAAGAGACTGCCCAGAGTCTTGAGTGTGTTGAGGTCTGGAGAGACATCCAGGTGGAGGTTTCTGTGTATAGTTGGGTATATGGGTCTGAAGCTCAAGGGAGAAGTCTTGGCTGGAGACAGACTTGGGAATCATGATATGGGCACAGATTCAGTAGAAACCATGAGAGTGGGTACCATGACCTGAGAAGAGGGTACAAACTAAGAAGAAAAGGGGATCCAGGACAAAGCCCCAGGAACATCAAAATTAAAGAGAGAATAAAGGTAAAGGAGGCAGGGGGATCTACCAGCAAGGATGAGTATAGAGGAAAGAGAAAAACCCAAGGTGAGTGCTAGATCAGAAGAAAAAGAAGAGGTTCCTAAGAAGAAGGATGTGGTCAACCTTCTCAAATGCTTCAGGTTAACCAGCTAAGGTTAAGAACTTAAAGTTCATTGGGTTTGACAAATAGGAGGTAACTTTCTAGATGGAATGATATAAGAAAAAGTCAGGTTGCTGAAATGTATACTGTTTCAGGAAGATTATGATAGAATGCAAGAGTAGAGGGATTCGCTTTCAAAGAAGCTTTCCTTCCTAAGGGACCACAAGAGAGGAAATAATAATAGATGAAAATATAGTTAATTTTGGAAGTGAATGGGAAGGGATCTGGGGGGAATTTATATGTGGTGGCCTTTACTGTATGAAGTGAGAGATAATTGGGGTAACGGGAGAACAGATGTAACACAGGACTTGAGAAGAGCAGTGATGGTTTGGATCAAGTTCATGTAGAATGGAAGACAAGAAAAAATAAAAGATTGATTTTAAAGATGGATTAATTAATTTTTTTTTTAAAGATTTTTACTTATTTATTTAACGGAGAGAGAGAGAGCACAAGCAGGCAGAGTGACAGATGGAGGGAGAGGGAGAAGCAGGCTCTCCGCCGAGCAGGGAGCCCGATGCGGGGCTCGATCCCAGACCCTGGGATCATGACCTGAGCCGAAGGCAGCCGCTTAACCGACTGAGCCACCCAGGCGCCCCTGATTAATTAATTTTAAAAGATTGATTGATGGCTGAATTTTTGAGGTTAAGACTTTAGAGGTAGATGTTGGCAGGCCATAAATCCAAGTTCCTAGACTGGAAGAGAAGGCTGTGGAAATAGGTAAAGCTAGACTCTGGAAGGAGATGCTGTAAGAATCCTTCAACAGATCTTGAGGGCATCTGAGACGGCAATAGGGATTAGGGGTGAAGAGTAAGGCTCTGAACTAATGCCAACATTCAGCAAATGTTGAGTGAGTATCTACTTCATGCCAGGCACTGGATGCCATGGTACCCAGTAAACACAAGGGATGAATTTGAATATAGTCAATGTGTAAAAGGGGTAGGAGTTGGAGACAATGGCGTAGCCTAATATTGTGACCATGGAGACAGGAGGGTTTTTAAATCACATGGGAATGGAAATTCCTGTGAATGGCAGTGGGTGACTGGGAGAATACTAACCCCCTGGGTTGTAGGCTGTGTGTTTTAAGGGCATGCTAGTGAGGATTGTGGGCAGATGAAAAGCCTCCCCTAGAGAAGACTGCAGAGAAGCAGAATCATTAGAGACACACCACGTGCCTAGCCATGTGTTAACTGTTTGAATAACGACAGCATTTGGCCCTACTCTGAGGGTCCCTGGAACCTTTTTGAGCGCCCATCTGTGCTGCCAGACCTTGATGGGTTTACTGTTTCTCTCTGCTCTGTTGGCTAAGCCATGCTCACACAGGGATAATGAAGGTCTCATTTGCCTCCAACAATATGGTGCCTTTCTGCATAATTTACATGTTTTCTTCAAGGCTCAGACACTAAGTAATGAGGTAACAAATTCTGGTGTGGGGTCTTGCTACTGATACACAGAAACCCAGACTCTGTACCTTTACTCTTCGGTGATACCTTCCAACACAGGTCTGCGGTCTGGAAAGGTATCTCTCCATCCTGGTCTTGGCAGGCACCTGTTAAAGAGAGAACTTGGACTTCTCAGGATGACTGGCTGCATCTAAGTGCTACCTATATGTCATTGTCACCTCCTGAAATTCAGCTGCAGTCAGTAGATTTATAAATACTTCTCTAAGATTGGATTTTGTTTCCAATTTGTAAGAACATTAACGGCCACTTATTGAGCACTTATAGGTGTCAACCACTGTGCTAAGGATTTACGTGAACTTTTTTTTCCTAATCTGCACAGCAACCAATGAAATAGGTGCATTTTTTTCTGTTTTCTTTTCTTTTTTTTTTAAAGGTTTTATTTATTTATTTGACAGAGAAAGAGACAGCGAGAGAGGGAACACAAGCAGGGGGAGTGGCAGAGGGAGAAAAAGGCTTCCCGCTGAGCAGGGAGCCCAATGAGGGGCTCGATGCGGGGCTCGATCCCAGGACCCAGGGACCATGACCTGAGCCAAAGGCAGACGCTTAACGACTGAGCCACCCAGGCGCCCCCCCCTTTTTTTTTTCCTTTTTAAAGGAGGTAACTGAGGCTTAGAGAAAAATCAGTTGTCCATGGGCACAGCTCCTGATGGAGACAATGTCATATCAGAGCCAGCCCTCTTAAGCCACTGCCACACCTCTTCCTTGGGTTTTCCATTTCTTCCATCATTCAGCATTAACGTATTCATGGTGCTTCAGGTCTCATACATTTATTCATTTGGCAATCTTTCAGTGGGTACCAAGTCTGTGCTAGATCCCCTGGGAGGAGACCTTCAGGAGTTGAGGATCACTGGAGAGTAATATAAGGCAAAGAGTATAGGTCTCTGAAGCAGGGATGGGGACAGGAGCCAGCTCACAGAGAAAGGGCTACATAGGCCACATTCAGTAATTTGGACTATGTCTCGCAGGCGATGGGGAGACATTTGAGGATTCCCAGTAATGAAGTGAACACTATGCAAACAAATACTCCCTACTCATCTCCTGCGTATTCGTGAGGGTGACCACGTAAGGGATAGGGTGAGGCATGCCAGGCACTTAGAATTTAATGGCACTCAGAGTGACTGCTTCCTATACTTTGTGGTCTAGTTGCCTGGCTTGCCTCATCCTAGTCCAGACCCTGGAGGGTGCTTTGGGAAAGTAAAGGATAGATGCAACTTGGATCAACACCCTTGAAGCATGACGAACTGTGAGGAGAGGAGGAGGGGAGTAGACAGAGTTACTATTAACCCTTACACAGGGCACTGACTGAAGAAGTGACTTCAGGAGTATTAGACATTGTCAGCGTTCCTGTGGGAGAAGAGGAGAACCAAACTCTGCCCATGTCCTTCTACTGTCACTCTCAATTGAACTCAACATCAGATATTCCTGACAGCATTTTGCAAGTCTTCTTAAATGAGTGATAGGATTTTACTAATTCTATTTGCTTTTCCCTGTTGACTAGGTACCAGCCTCTGGCACAACAGTCCTGAAGGCTTGTTCTGGTAATTCCTACAATACAGGCTCATCTTTGATCACCAAGACCCACTAGGATTCGAAGTCAAGCTAGGTAGGAGCTCGACTGCTTGGGATGAGTGTAGGATGGCAGAACATCCCCTATAATTTTCTAAGTTTTAGTATCCAAGGTGGAGGATCCTTCCACTCTTCCCATTGTTTTGACTGACTATGAGTTCAAAATGCAGTTCATTGCCCTTTAGGAATTATGGTCACCTTTGCCCCTAAATAAAGAGCAGCTGTCATTCCAGGCTACTTCTGCCTGCATGTTTTCAACCCTAATAAATACTCACGGCTTAGCCTTGTGTTGTTAATATGTAGGGGAAATTCAATATCTAATGAGCAAAAGTATATTTAGTTCCTAGAGATGAGGGGACACTATTGGCACAACACAGGAAGTAACTGTAGAGTAAAATGTGAAATGCGCTCCATGCAGATCCTGCTCTATAAATGCTAATGTGCAGAGATGGCGAATATTCTGCCATTATCAGCCCCAAGAAGTGTCGACGGTCAATACAGTAGGGACTTTGGGAGAATGCTCGCCCATACTGGGACATCAACTGCAGTGAGCTTGGGATTCTCTCAGGAAAGAAGACATCTGCTTTCAGTTTTGATTGTCAACTGGGCAATGGAAGGCAGCAGAGTACAGTAGAAAGGGTGTGGGTCTGGGGGATGAAAGACTTGGTTCAAGCCTAGCTCTGCTACGACCCCAGGACATGTAACTTGGCTTCTCTGGATCCTGATTTTTCTCCACTTCCAAATGACTAGATGACCACTCATGTTGCTTCCAGCTCACAGATTTCCCATTCTGTGACTGCCCAGGAAAAAACGAAAACATCACCTCATCTGGTTCCCACCTTCCAGAGGATGAACTGGAGAACTGTATCTCTTCCGGGACAGATTGTAGGCGGGTATCCTTTTCCATATTTGGTGTGATGTAAAAGGAGGAGGGAAAGAAAGTCGATGTCTGAGCCAACCTATTCAGGCCAGTCGGCTCCTCACGCAGCCTCCCCCACCCACCGTTCAATTTGTGTGGTTTGTCATGGGGACCCCTCAGCGTCTGGAACATGACCCAACCTCCTCACTCCGATTGGCTGTCTCCAACCTTCCAGTGTTATTCCCCAGGGAAGACTACCTGTTTGAGGAGTCTGTTTTGATGATGTTTTCAACTGTTGCTCTCACAGTCCTCAGTCTTCGAGGTCTTCATTGAAGCCAACCAAGCATGTAGCACTTCAAAAGAAATGTTGCCACATGTAAGGTATCTAACACTGAAATCCCCTCTCTGAGCACAGCTTCTGTCTTTCTGCTTTACTCTGAGTCTGCAGTGTAGAGTAATACAAAGAGCAGGGGCTTTGGAGCACAGTAGAGACGTGGGACCCTGGGCAGTGACTACCTCCCAGAGCCTCTGTTTTCTTATTAACACGGAAAAGGCACACGCCTGGAGAGTGGAGGAGAGACTTAAAAGAGGGCATGTGTGAGAAACATCCAGGGGCTTAGAAGGAACATGTGGGTTCCTTCCTTGTCCCCTGTAGGGGCTGCTTAGTTGAGTCCCCAATACCTATTCCACTCCAGATGATGTCAGTCATGAGAATTCCCGCCCTCTGCTGTGTTTGGTTTAGACACAGGCAGGTGACCTAATTCTGGCTAATGGGACATGAGAGGAAGTCCGCTGGGGGGCTTTGGGGGAAAGTTTTTCTTCTTTCTGATAAGAGAGGCAAGAAAGAGACAATCCTCATTTTCCTCTGGATACTGTCCTCTGTGAAGCTGACCTCTGCAGTTCCTGTGGTTATTTAGCTACTGGCCGGAGGCTGAGCCAATATTTGGAGAAGGGCAGAGTCCATAGGTTGTAAGAGAAGCAGAGTCATAGCCCTCACAGTCCTCATCAAGTGATGCCCTACCTATGGACTTCTCGTTATGGGGGTTAACTCAGATATTCCCTTGCTATTAAAGCCTATTTGATTAGAGTTTTCTGTTCCTTGCAGCTAGAGGCATACAAATTGCTAAACACTTCATGAGCTCCTACTCTTGAAGTCATCAGTCTATCACGTTCTCATGATCCATCCCAATCTCCTCCTGCTATCCTCCTTGCTTTATAGCCCAAGCAGGGCTCCAGAGTCAGCTGTTCCAGTAGTAGGACACTGCCGGCCAACCATGATGTGTTGCCATTTGGCCATTTCTACCTAAACAGTCCCGATGTTGTTCCTTTGGCTCCAGTCTGCAGGGCTGCAGGGTACTGCTGAAGAAATATAAAATTACCCCCAATGGCCATATTATAAGCCCATGCTTTCTTCCTTCCTGAGGCCTTAGCTGCTGCTCCAATCAATCTAGACTCTTTGCTGTATCCACCTCCACACAATTACTCATGCTGTTCCTGTCAGCTGATATGCCCTCTCACTCTCTCTCCCCTAGAGCGGTCTTTCCTGTCCTTCCAGGCCAATCCCAAATCTCTGCAATGAGATGCAAATGCCACCTCCTTGGAACCCCTGCTACACCACATCTCTCTACAAATCCAGGTCAAACTCCTAATATAGATATTCATCCATTTCTTTTATACTCCCTCATAGACCCTGATCTCCTTAGGCATACTTTGTTAAGTATAAAGAGGCATACAACCATAAATTAGGAAAGAAGCAAAGGATGAAGACCAAGGTTTTTAACTCAGCCAGATTCCAGTTTGAAGATGGACCATGCCACTTGATAGCAAAAGGAAAGAGGGGAAATTATTCAACTCTGTGCCACACTTTTTATCTGAAGATAGAACTAATAATACCTACCTAAGGGAATTGGGAGAATTGTATGAGATAATTTTATAAAAATGTGAGGCATGTAGTAGGTCCTCAATATTACCTTCTTTTCTTTCTTTTTGCCATAAATCTGAAAGACTATGTCTTTATTTCTGCTAGCCAATGTGTGTGTGTGTGTGTGCGCATGTGTGTGTGCGTGTATATACAAATCCTTTCTCTGTGGATATCAAGTCATCTGTAATATTATAAAACTAAATTCATTTTGGCAACATTCAAATAAAAATCAAGTAAGTACCTCTATCCCCTTTCCCCATCATACGGACAAAAATTCAACATTCAGCACATGCCTTCTGCTGGCCAGTGCTGCACTACATGAAATGATATATAAAGATCAATGGAATATGGAACTAGTCCTTTGCCCTAAGGTTTCTCATCACGATTCCTTAAACATGTGGGGCACTTCACAGATTGCAGGTGCTTCTGCCTGGTGGATTGCCTCACTCAGATGTTTACACCCTCTTCCTCTCAGATAAAAGTGAAGAGGACTACAAAATTTTAAAAGTCCTTCCTGTTCCTGTGCTTGAGTGGTTCTCAAACTTTCATGGGCATAATAGTAAGTTGGGGGCTTTTTGTATGGGCAGATTCCTAGCCTCTCCCTTAGAGATTCTCTGTGGGTCGGCCCAGAGGCGGCCTAGGACTTGGCATCTTTAGCAAGCATCCGGTGTGATCTTGATTTAGGTGAGATGCACTGAGGGCTGGGTTATGAATGGGGTCAGGGAAGCTGGTTTTCACAGGAGTGAGCACACTGTGACATCCCATGCAGGCATGGCTAATAGTCCAGACCTTCGTTGGGTCTCAACGGTTGGACCTCAGAGTCCTGCAAGTAACTCGGGCACCAGAGATCTCGTGCCAGAGGGAGCGTTCCTGGGGTGGGCAAGACTCCAAGGGCAATGGATTGAAATTCACAAGGAGGAGCTTTGGCACTGGTCCAAGAAACAGGATAAGCTAAATCTCTAGATCTGTTTTGGAGACCAGAATGACCTGGGGATTACGTAGAGATGAGATGGGCAGGTGAGCTTGGTGGGGAGGGTGATCTCAGCTACCAAGGTCTGAAACCAACAGAAAGTTGGACTATGAAAATTTCATACTTTTCTAATTCAAACAAGATATTTATTTGTTCATTTCCTTTTTGACTTCCTTTATTATTTGGTGGAGTTCCTGTTGAAAAATTTCCTCCCAGTTTGGGGGAACAGCCCTGGTTGAGGTGGGAATTGTAAAATGGCCACCTTCCATGTTATTGAGTGCTTTCTTGGGCCAGGCACTTTTGTGCATCTCTATTTTCTCTAATTTTCACAAGCACCTGATAAGGTAAGTGTGAATAGTTTGTTTTGAGGGGCGAGAATCTGAAACGTCAGAGAGGTTAAGCAATCTGCCTAGGACCACACAGCAAAGAGGATGAAACTCACATCCACAGGGGGAGCCCTTCTTACTGGAGTTTCTCTCGGTGCCTCCTCGTACTCACCATTGGAGGGCTTTATCTTTCAGTGGCCAGAAAAAGACCTCCTAGGACCCACCAATCCATTGCCTTCCCAGATACCTGGCAAAGAAAGTGCTTTCTGAAGCAGGAGAAAACCCAGAAAGATTGCTCAGTTCCTGTGAGTGCTGCTTCCCAGCTGGGGATGACAGTTAATCTTGAAAATCAATTCAGTGCCTGCTCTCACTGCAGACACTCCCCAGGGCAGGGCAGGCCACAGCTCCTCTCACTGCTGTGAAACAGCACAAAAAGTGGTTGCCAGCATGAGGAGGTCAGGGGCAACTGTGTGCTGGGCCTGAGGTTGAGCACAGAGCAGTCGCTGTGGGGCTAGTAGACAGCACCTTCAGCCTTGGGGGCAGACAAGAAGTGATTCTGGCCCCTTCTGCCTGATGATGAGCAGACTCAGCTCACAGAGGCAACCCTGGTCTCTCCAACGGCAGAGGCACAGGTCCTTTGGCTTTGTGCAAAGCTGTTCTTCTCTGGATGCTTTCAGGACTGTGGCCCTGGGTCTTCCCAGATCTCTGCAAAAGTGGACAAAGGCTGACACCTGGGGGATGCCCCAGCAGGGACTCAGGGCCCTCTGCTCGTAGCTAGGAGGCTTCTGACATCTCACGTTCATGTCTTCCCAAGGCTACGATTATACCACACTGCCCCCAGACTAGCAGCCTAGGCCAGATTATGCTAGAACCTTCGCCCAGATCCTGAAAGGCAGCCAGGAGGTACTGATTTCCAAAAGAATCAGTTCTCCTCCATAAAAAGGAGAGATGGGAAGCCAGCAGCATCCCCCAGGGGGGCAAGTTACAACATTACTTTATAGAGCTGTGGCATTCATCTTAAAGCATTTCACCTACAAGATCACAGCTCTGGGAGAAACTATTGTCCCCATTTTACAGAAGAGGGAACTGATATTCAGAGACTTTAACAAGGATTGACATGGTAGAATGCAAATTTAAATACAGATCTTCTAACTGCAAATATCTGCTCTTTATGGTTACCTCCTACTACCTGATTCTATATATCAGACTCAGTATCTTCTCCTTGGAGGATATTGTCTGTGTGAGTTAGGGGTAATTATGGTAGTAGTATTGTGCATATTAGAAGGCTGTGAGTCGTCACATAGATGGAGACATGAAAGTGCATTGTAAAGCAACAGTGCAATGCCAGGGAGTGCAATATTATTATTTAAATTCCTGCCACCTCATCTTCTCTTCCCCTTCAAATATATCCTCAGCAATAACTTTCCTTCCTGTCTCTTCCCTACCAGCTTTATCACCTGAGTGAATAGAATGCCAACCACCATCTGGGGCTGTGCAATGGGGATTGCTATCACTATTTTGCAAATGAGTAAGCTGAGGCTTGGTGAAATGTCTTTCTTGAGCTAATAAACACCATGTTTGGTGGAACTAGCATTCTCGCTGCCCCCTGCTGTGACCACACAGGGTCGCAGGACAGCAGAAATGGAGCCTGGATTCTGGAACTCAAAGTTCATCCCCAGGACAGCCCTCACTCACCACTCCACTTCACCTCTCTGTTTTGGTGACCTCCAGCCCTCCCACACCCTGAATGTTCTGGAGGGGGAGAGCCCCGTGCAACCTCAGGTAGAGTCATGTCTTATTTATACACATCACCATCTCCCCAGTGGCTCCATGACAGGGAGAATGGAAATAGTCCTACCATCCAAGGCCCAGGCATGGGGTTTTATGAGGGCTGTTTCTCTGAATGGCACAATGGGGATCATCAAAATGTTTTCACATATGGGTTGGGCAGCAGGGATTGGTTGCTGGAGCCTTGGTCCCATGCCTCTCAAAGTCCATGGTGAGGGGGATGGTTTCCCAAAGCCTGATTCATCTGGGAATCTCAGCCACCTTAGAGGGAAAAACCACATAGGTCTTCCCTTCTAAGAATCGGGAATGGTGAAGAGAACTGGACACTGGGCTCAAAGCTATAGAATCTAGGTTTCAGGGTTGAGTGAATTTTCTGGAGAGAAGCTGCATGTGCTTGAATCCCAGTGCTGCCCCTTTATAAATGTGTGATCTTGAGCAACTTACTGGATTTCTCTGAGCTGCAGTTTTCTCATCTGAAAAAATGGGTGTTGGTTCATTAATTCAGAAAGTTTGTAATAAGCAATGAACAAGTGCTGTTCTAGGTATGGGAGTCGAGTGGTGAATGATATAGATGAGATCCTGGGGGCTAATAACTCAGGAGGGCAATATGACAGTGGAGGCAGATGGCCAATAAAGAGTTAGACAAGAAAAATGTTACATAGTGATGAGTACTCTAAAGAAAAACAGTAGTGTTATGTGATGAGTAAGGGCCTCCTTTAGGTTAGAGTGGGTTAGGCATGGCTCCTCTGAACAGGTGACATTTTATGAGGTCTGAAGTTGGGCAGTGAGAAAGTAGAAGGAGAGCTGCAGGTAGAGGGCACGGTCTGGGCACAGGCTTAGAAGCAGGCACACGTTTGGTGAAGTCAGGGTGCTGGAGCCCAGTGTGGTGAGAGAAGCAAGCAATGGGAAAGCAGTAGAGTTGGTCAGAAAGCTAGCAGGAACCAGATCCTCTTGGGTCTCACAGGCCACAGTAAGGAACTTCTATCTCAATCCTGGATGATGGAAACCAGAGGGTTTTAAGCAGAAGAGCATGGCCTCCCTGGCAATGGCAGCCCCTCTCTGGCTGTTGCTGGAGAATAGTTTGGGAGGGGCCAAGAGCAGAAGCCAGGAGATCAGTTTGTGGCTATTTGTTGCAGTAGTTTGGACAATCAGTTACAGAGGCTTTGTCTGTGGTGGAGGTAAAAAGAAGAGTCAGATGCAAATGTATTTTGTAGGGCTGGAAGAATTTGATGAGGGATTAGATGAGAGGGCGTGGGAGAGAATCCAGGACAGCACCTGGTTTTAGGAACTACCTCATAGTCATCTGATGAGGATTGACCTAGATAATGGATAAACAGCACTCAGCACAGTGCCGGGAACTTAGCAAAGGCTCAGTGCGTTTTTATCATCTTCATTATTTCTAGTCCCGGCTCTGTGACTGATGTTCAGCTGAACTTTGAGTAAGTGCCTCTCTGGTCCTCAGTTTCTGCATGTATACAATATGGCAGGCCAGATATTCGTTCATCTGCTCCACAAATATTTATTAGACATCTACGATGCACCAGGCTTTATGCTGGGCACCAGAGATACAGGGTGAAGAAGACCAAACAGGGTCTGCCCTTGTCGAGCGCACAGGAGAGTGGAGAAGATACCTCTAGACAGGAGGTTACAAGTCCTTGGGAGGGTCAGGAAGGAGCCAATGGTAGGCAGGCCTTGTCCAGGTATGTGTCCAGGGAAGCCTTCCTGTATGAAATGACATTTAAATGGAGGCCACGGGGCACCTGAGTGGCTCAGTTGGTTGAGTGTCCAACTCTTGATTTCAGCTCAGGTTGTGATCTCAGGGTCATGGCATCGAGCGAGCCCCGCGTCAGGCTCCGTGCTCAGCAGGGAGTCTGCTTGAGGCTCTCTCTCCTTCTGCCCCTCCCCGCTCCTCTCTCTCAAATAAGTAAGTCTTTTAAAAAAATAAATGGAGGTCACAAGGATGAGTAGGAGTTGGCAAGGTGGGGGATGGGAATGGGTAGAGTGGGGTCAGGTGAGCAGGAAAAGGAGGTATTAGATGGGGTAGTAGCATGAATGAAGTTCTCGAGGATGAACGAGCATGACCACTCCAATGCTGGTATTCTAAGTGCAAAACTGCCCGAACATCTCATGTTTGAAAAAACTGTGGAAAGAAGGGGCACAAGGTTCATCAAATGCAGGTGGTGGCACTTTCAAATTATCTGGGCAAGCAAGGGTATGTTTATATTTTTTTAAAAGGTTAGCTACCAACAATGAATGCTTCATGGTCCTTTTGGGAGGATCTGACCTCCCTGGGAGTGTTGCTTAACTTCTTTGCTAAGATAGTTTATCAGAGGTTTTTAAATGTTGGCTTCACATCAGCCTTACTAGGCGAAACTTCAGAGAAAATGCTATTTCCAGGCCCCACCTTTCACATGTGCATCCAGGGTTGGATATGGCTAATTAATGATGGCACTACACTCTGTTGGTTCTGTACCATATTCTGAGTTCTGTCCTTGTAGGGAGCTGGACCAGTAAAAGCTACTGGGCCATATTATCCTTGATAATGACATTAGCTTCTTAATGATCAAAAGGTTTGGAATTATTCTTTAAAATCTTCCCCTTGAGGAAAGAGTTGAAGGCAGATTTGAAAAGCAGCCATCTTCAAAATATTTCTGCATTTGCTGTAAAATTATTTTTGAAGATGTCGCATTATTCATTGTAACAAATTTGTTTTAGAATTTGTCTTAAGAATTGGTATGCCTGGGGCACCTGGGTGGCTCAGTTGGTTAAGTGTCCGCCTTTGGCTCAGATCATGATCACAGGGTCCTGGAATCGAGCCCCGAGTAGGGCTCCCTGCTCCGCGGGAAGCCTGCTTCTCCCTCTCCCACTCCCCCTGCTTGTGTTCCTGCTCTCGCTATCTCTCTCTCTGTCAAATAAATAAATAATTTTTTTAAAAAAAGCAAGAAGCAGGTGTACACAGCGCCCTTTCTCTCTCTTGATTGTTACAGCAACCCCCCAAGCAACTATTACTAGAAGCTCTTTGACAGAGGAGGGAAACAGAGGCTCGGAGTGATCCAGTGCTCCAGGTCCATCTAATGAGTCTGTCATTAGGTGACAAGTCCCCCTTCCTTATGATGCATTTCACTGTCCCTTATAAATGAGCCTGACTGCTCTGTGCCCACCTCTTCTAGGGCCTTGTAAATAGTGGTTTTCTCTGCCCTGTGGGGGTTCACCAGGCCCCCTTCTGTGGGCCCTCTCTGGTTTTTCTCACTCACAGACAAGCAGGCCTTTCAACTACATTTTGATGCTATGCTGTTTCCCTCTCTCCATCCAATCTTTTGGATCAACAATCCAATTTAGGTCTTGTCATTCTAAGTTTTACATTTATCTCCATTGCATTCCTCTCAGTCTTCCTCTCTCCTTCCTCCCCACCTTCCTGTCACACCTGAACCCCATTCTAAGCTCCCAATGACTATAAAGAAAAGGTGCCATGTGGAGGTACAGCCGGAAAACCAAAAAGAGGCTTTTCACCCTGAATGGAATTGGCCAACCTTCAGAACTGTAAGGAATAAACTTCTGTTGTTAAGCCCCCCACAAAAAATAAATAAATGAAAGAGAGAGGATCACATCGTAAAACATGGCTGCCTATGGCTGAGCCCTCAGCAGGGTCTGCAGGAGGTCCAGGAGCCCTTCGGAGGGGCTCAAGGATGTGACCGTTACCATGATTTTCTAGTGTAGTACACCTGCAGTGGGCTAAGCTCTGCAGATAGAGAAGTCAAGGGAGCCCCCGCAGTTAAGGAGCATGGTCTAGTGGATGGGGGACGCTAGATCATCATTCAGTTGAGATCTTCTGTGTGTCTATTGCAAACCAGCTGTTAGTCAAGACATATACATGAAAAGTCTTAGCAGAAAATTGTTCAAAGCAATCAGAGGTGTGCTGTTTATTGGAACCTTGGGTAGAAACTTAAATATTAGTTGGATTGAATTGAATCAAACTGCAGAAGGTGGAGACAATTTGAAGGAATCAGGAGTGTATGCATTTAAAGGAAAGAGGATAATAAAACTGTAATATGCTATAGTATTAAGAACAAGGACTTCAGAGCCAGAGAGTTTTGACTTCTGGTTCTGGTATATCTCCAGCTAATTGAGCGTCTTTAAACAAGTTACTTAGTTAGGCTCCTTGAGCCTTGGTTTCTTCATTGGAAAATGAATGGATAATACTTACCTTGGGGGCTATTAGAAGGATTAAATGCAAAAATGCATATAACATACTTAATGCAGAGTTTAGAACATAGATGTTTAATAAATATTAGCTGTTATGATTATTATATTAATAATTATAAAGATGCATTCATGGCTTCAAAGGGTCCTTGGTTTATAATGCCTGAGAAATCAAGAAAAGGTCAGCCTTTCTCTCTTAGCCTGAGCTGGTGTCCACCAAGGAGCCCTGTTTGGGTACAGAGAATCAGAGTTTTAGAAACTTTAGGCTTTGAAGCCATATCAGGATTTCCCCCCAGACACAGCACACCCCAAGCCATGGATGTGCACAACACCAGGAGCTCAATTAGTGATTGCTGAATCGGCAAGTCACAAAGATCTGAAACTTCGGTGAACAAGAGGTGTGTTCTAGCTCCTCTCCATCAAATGAAGCTGTCCCTTTGAGTCGTGACATCTTACAATTGTATTTTCAGGAAAAGCTCCTCTGGCAAATTGGAGCAGGTGAAAGGCTAAGAGAGGGTCCTGGCACAAGATACACCCTTTTCTCGTCAGAGTCTCCTACAAGAAGTTATTGCATTTGGAAGTCCTTGAGCCTCTAAATTTAATTTCAGGGAGAAGTCATTTGCCTGCATTTACAGCAAGGGACCCTCCTGGATTTCTTCTGGGTAGATTTCTTCACATTTCCTTTTCTTATCTGTAGTCATTTACATTTGAGTGAAAACCACAGAATATTGTCCCACATCATAAACATTATCAGGAAGCTCCAGAGTTTTCATGGGGCTTGGCACATAGTAAGCACAAAGAACGTGTTTGTTGAGTAGAGAAATGAATGAAGTGCCCTAGAGATCTAATTCAAGTTGCCTATTTCACAGACTGGGAAACTGAGGCAGGTAGCAGAGAAATGAGTCACATGAATTCATCAGTTAGACCCACAGAGCGGGTCTACAGCCCAAGATTTCTCCAAACCTAGAAATTATTATAAAGCCCCAGATTTTAATGACTACTAGACATCATTGTGAACACAAGAAGTTGTCATGTTGAGTAGAAAATAGACCCTGGCCGCCATTGGCAGACTACGCGAAGGGCATATGTGAAGCACCAGAGGCAGTAAGACATTCGTTGCAAATACTCGACTCTACCATCCTGGCCACAAAACAACATAGGCATCACATAAATGAATGAGCATGGCCCTGTCCCCATAAAACTTTGGTAACTATGCTAGGTGAAAAACAATTTTATTTATAGACACTGAAATTTGAATCCTGTAATTCACGTGTGTCACAAAGTATTACTCTTTTTATTTTTTTCAGCCATTAAAAAAAAATGTAAAAACCATTCTTTGCTCCCAGGCCATACAAAACCAGGTAGAGGGCTGGATTTGGCGAACTCCTTGTCTATGGCATTAAAAAGGAGAAAATTCTTGCAGAATTTTTGGCAGCTGCAGAAACTCCCTTCGCCCTTCTCCCACTCGGGGGTTAGAAAGAGTGCCGGACGCTCAGAAGAGCAGAGTTCCAAGGCTCACTGCAGCTGGAGTCTGTCCTCTCCACTTGGGTAGGGGCTGCCTTTGCAGAAGCAGTATAACTTCTTTCAAAGTGCTTCTGTGGGCCTGCGCAGTCGTGAAAACACCAAAATGCCCTGTCATGGGGACTGGTTAAATAATTATTTCTACATCCCTATGACATCATAATAAGTCACTGAACGTATGGATGGCAATGTTGATTTCTACTGATAGAGAAACTGTTGTTCCTAATTGAGTGAGGCTAGGCAAGTCATTAAACATGACATCGAGTGTAATCCCACTGATGTCAATGTAATGCTATCTAAATGCAGAGTAAAAATGATAAGCAAATATAATATTGTAAGCAAATATAATGGTTTTTTCTTCTTATTATTTTCCTGTGCTTCATCATGGTGAATGGTCTAATAATTTTAAAATCACATGAAACAGAACCTTAAAAAGGAACAAAAAAAGATGCTGGTTCTAGATGGAATCTCTATCTGCTGACCTTGAAATACAAGGACAAGTGACCAGAGTCCACTCAAGTAATGTCATCGGCTTAGATCCTTCCTCCTCGGCATGTTTCCCCACACATCAACTCTCATTCAGAGGGGGCCAGATGCTGCCATGCCCTGCCATCTCTCCACCTGCTTCCTCCCCGCCCACCACCCCCCCCGCCTCATCTTCCTCCCCCTCCACTTCTTCCTTCCCTTCCCTGCATTCTGAACTAGCTCACTACCTTGCATCCCGGGGAATGTAATAAAGCGATCTGAAAACTGTTCCATACTCCAAGATTTTGAGCGACAAGAGAGACCTTGGTAATTCTGCAGTCCTATGGCTTCATTTTACAGATGAGAACACTGAGGCTGTAAGAGGAAATGGGTTGTCTCAGTCCCTAGCGTTCAGGTCAGAGAGCAGGGGCTATAGTCCAGGACTCCCACCTGCTGTGTCCTTCTGCTTGCTCACAGGGTTCCACGTTTCTCGGTTCAGCAAGTCAACCAACCAGGCTCTGTGTGAGATGTCTGGGAGATTCTGAGGGTTCAAAACTGAGGAAAGAAACAAAGATGAGTAAGAAAAGTTTTCTGTGCTTAAAGAGCCAACCGTCCACCACACGAATATCCCTGGGAAACAAACACCGTGTTCCGTGTTACAATAGAGGGAGGCATGGCTTGATAAGGGATGCAGTTGCAGGGGGGTGAATTTTGGTATTTCTTTCCCTGTGTATGTGTGTGTGTTCCCTAGGTGTTCTTTTGGATTCTGCATTAAATTCTGTTTTGAATAACAAAAACCAACTTTTAAGAATGTCCCTCAATTTTACTCCTAGAGATAAAAGAGTTGAATTTATAGCTGGTCAGCTCCTTAGCCCTTTTGCTGAGGTCCATGGGGCCTGAAGAAGCAACTCGCGTTGGGGGGGGTGGGGGGTAGCTCAAGGTGTGCTGTGGAGCCTTCCCCGAGCAGATGCAAGTGTTGAAAAACCCTCTGGCTAGCCAAACTTCTGGCAAGCAAGGAGTTTGTCAACCTGCTTGGGTCCTTGCCAGAAGCTTTAGCTACACAGCCTTACAGCTCTTTCAATAAAGCCCTCTCAAGGCAGAAACTTGTGCTGTGCCTCTTGGTGCTTTTCTTTTGACAGCATCTGAAGGTCTTTACAAAGAAAAACAGCCTTTAAACAAGGAACTGGCCTCTGCTGTGTATTTGCTGTGTAATCTTGATCCAGTGGTTTTTCTTCTCTGGGTTTCAGGTTCTCCCTCTGTAAAAGGCAAGTATAGGACTATCTCAGGGGCGGCAGATACAGGTTGTTTCTTCTGGTGGTGTGCTGGAATTGGCTTGTCCCAGCTCGTAAGGGCTGATTATTAAATTTCCAGGAATTTCATGAGCCAGGTCACAACTTACTGATTGCTTGAAATCAGCCACGGTGAGAATGTTTAAACCATGTAAACTGATAAATGCCAGAAGTCAGGACATCATCTCCCACCCCAGCCCCTCTGAGAACTGCTTATTAAACATTTATCAGCACACCACCGCCTTTATGACACACCAGTGCTGTTCTGCACTCATGGCAGATGTTGTTAATCTATCATAGAATTCTGGGCCACCCCTACCTAGATGTGACCTAACAGTCTTCCTTCATTGGATCATTCATTGCTCCCTCCCTCCCTCCCTCCTTCTTTTCTTCCTTCCTTTCTTCCTTTCAATTGTTCATGCAGCAAAGGATCTTTTTTTTAGAGAGGGAGAGAGAGAGGGAGAGAGGGGGGAGAGGCAGAGGAAGAGGGAGAGAGAGAATATTAAGCAGCTTCCACGCTGAGCACGGAGCCCAATGTGGAACTTGATCTCACAATCCTGAGATCATGACCTGAGCTGAAATCAAGAGTTGGATGCTTAACTGACTGAGCCACCCAGGTGCCCTGCTGCAGCAAAGAATCTTTGATGCCTTCATGTGTCAGTCAGTGGGGACGGAGAAATGAACAGAATCTACAAAATTCCTCTTCATTCAAAATGTACTTTCTAGTGGAGAGAAACAGATATTAAATGAGTAAAAAATGAATGAAAAATAATTTTGTATGGTGTAAGTGCTCAAGAGGAAACAAACCCAAGTGGAATGATAGTGCCTAAGGAGAGACAGATTTAGATGTGATCATTAGGGGACACTTCTCCGAGGAAGTGGCTTTGAGCTGAGACCTGAGTGGTAAGAAAATGATGGTCCTGCACAAAGCCAAGGGAAGGGCATCCTGGGAAGAGGGAATAGCTCGTGCAAAGACCCTGAGGGGCACCTGGGTGGCTCAGTCAGTGGAACGTCTGACTCTTGATTTCTGCTCAGGTCATTATCTCAGAGTCGTGAGATTGAGCCCCTAGTCAGGCTCTGAGCTTGGTGTGGAGTCTGCTTGTCCCTCTCCCCCTGCTCCTCCCCCTGCCCCCTGCTTGTGTGCACTCTCTTTCTCTCTCTCTCTCTCTCAAATAAATAAATAAAACATTAAAAAAAAAAAAGAAAAGAATACAAACTCGCTGTGTTTAAGAACCCAAAACACCGTGTGACTAGCATACAGCAAGCAGCCATGAGGGCAAAGAAAGGTGAGAGGAGTAGGCAGGGCTGGATTTGTAGTGTCTTATGACACATGGTAATGCATTGGGGATTTATTGCCAAAGAACTAGGAAGTTGTTGGAGCAGGAGAATTCAACCACTATCAATTGACAGGACTTTCTAAACATATAACTGAGGTGAAATTTATGCATCATAAAATTAACCATTTTAAAGTAAGCAATTCAGAGGCACTTAGTACATTCATAATGTTGTATCTAGTTCCAAAACATTTTTATTATTCTAAAAGGAAACCCAGGACCCACAAAGTTCAAATGATCCACCAGGGGCCTGAAGGCCTGGCCATAGCCTTCCGGTCTGATGATGCAGAGGCCAGGGCTCTGGTCCTTATTGCTTCTGGGTGTTTGACCTGATAGCTCTGAATAAACTCATTTATGGTTTCATAATTATGGAATCATTTTTCAAAATCTCCTCCATGGAACTCCAGGAACATCTTTAAATTTCTGTAATTGGAAGGGTAGAGTCAATTGTTTAAGGTAGTTCTTGTGACACTTAATATTCAACATCATTGAGTGAGATCAAACAGAATAATATCAAAGAGCAATATTAGATATACTTTCCTCCAGTGGTACATTCCACCAAGTTCATACCAGAAACAAGTGCATCATCCAAATAAATCAGCCCCTCCAGATAATTCTTGTCCAGCTTGCCTTATTTTATCCAACATTGAAAAGTATAAGGAATCAAATTGACAAAATCCCGCAAGCTATATAAAGACATTTTTTCTTGGTCTTCTCGTTAGCTATAGATAGTCGCTAAAACCCATTAATCAAATTAAGGACTAAAAGTCACTGCCTCACTAGTAAACAGCTCTGAAAATCCTGGCTTTGGAGTATAGAATATTGATCTGTTTTGTTTTCTCCTAGCATGCCTATTCTTGGAATGGTAGTCTATACACATCTCAATCTTGCCTAATTTCTGATGCACTGCTGCAATTGGGGAACACAACATTAAGGGCATGGGAATTGGAGAGTGTGTTGTTAATCTTTAATGTGTTCTTACATATCCCTGAATTTAAGACAATCTAATTCCAAAAGCATTGAGAATCCTGAAGCTCTGAGTTAGGTTGTTCTCCCTCCATGTCTCACTGATAAAGAGAGGGGAAAAAAGGCATGGATGCCAGTGTGATTCACCAAGATAACACACACACACAGACACACACATACACAGAGCACAGCATGGGATGGAGAGATCTGGCAGTGGGAGATAGGTAACTTTTAGACCTGCTCAAGGAATATGCCAGTAGAAGTTCTAAGTGAAAATGCCCCTAAGCAATTGGGTCTGTGGTTTTAAGGTTGGGGAGTGAAGTCTGTATTGGTAATTTACATTTTGAACTCATCAGATTATATACGGTAATTTCAGCCACGGGATTGTATGAGATGGACCAGGAAGACAGTATAAAGTGACCATCAAAAAAGGACCGAGGACCGAATATCAACAGCTAAGAATAAGCAGAGAAAGAGAAGATTCGGGATGTCCAAGAGCTTCTTGGAAAAGGGTATACTACAATCTTCTGGGCGGTACACTTTTGGGAAGGAGTGCACACTCCCCCAGGCCAGGAAAAGCTGCAGAAGCACTAGATAGGACACTCATGGGGAACAATTCCACTAGCTGTCCTCTGACCAATTCCAGCTAACTGCTCTCAAACCTTTCTTCCAACACAGAACTCTCCTGAACTTCAGATCTGTGTTTTCCAGCATCTCCTTAATGCCCACAAACACTTCATCCTTCCTTGCAAAGCCGATCCCCGATGAAAAATATTTAAAAAGTACAATACCAGGGGTTTGGGACTGATGAGGCAGAGGAGTAAAGAAGAGGAAGTTGCCCAAAGGAAGATTTTAACATCCTTTTGTTTTTTTTTAATTGAAGTACAGTTGACATGTAGCATCCTTTAAAAAAAAAATATTTAAAGATAGAAAAGCTGTATTTAAAAAAAGAAAAATACCAGATATTCCTGGTATTAACTATCTCTATCTCCTAAAGACTTGAGCTCTGGAAGCTGGGAATGTATTATTTCCGTGTCCCGGTGCTTAGAGTAATGTCTGGCACAGATAAGAGCTATAAACAAATGTAACGTTGATTTGAATGCACTTTCAAATAGGGCCAGTAAGACCTTCCCATGAGGGCTTACCACAAACATCCCCAAGGGGCCCTAGTCACTTTTGCTTAGGCAATAATTTCGTCAGTCAAATGAGGGAATTGGGTCACATTCTGGGACAAGCAGCATAAAACTCTTCTCAGTTGCACCAGTCTAGCTTATTATACCTACCTCTAGTGGTGACTTTATCACCAGACTATTATTTTACTTCTAATCACTGTATGTGTGTGTGTGTGTGTATATATGTATATATATAAAATCACTGTATGTGTGTGTGTGTGTGTATATATGTATATATATAAAATCACTGTATGTGTGTGTGTGTGTGTATATAAATAAAATCAGTGTATGTGTGTCTGTATATATATATACATATATATATAATCACTGTATTGTGTATATTATATATAATCAAAACCTTGGGTTAAAGCAACTCAATGATCAGTCATTTGTGATTGATTCTGCGTTTAATAGAACCATCAAGGGGGAGGGGAATGGCAAGTTGTTTAATGGGTACGGAGTTTTAGTTTTACAAGATGAAAAGAGTTCTGAATGTTGATGGTGGTGATGGTTGCACAGCCATGTGAATGTACCTAATGCCCCTGAACTGTACAGTTATAAATGGTGGAGATGGTAAATTTTATGTTATATATATTTTGCCACAATTAAAGATAATAATCTAAAAACGATAGCTCTATTTTTTAAAAAGGAATCATTGTTTTTCTTCAAAGGTTTTGGTTTTAGTGTTGTCTCTGGACAGGAAAGTGGAGAGTGGGAGATTGAAGCTCATCCGCAAGACCACAAACAATGATGTACATAACTCTGTGAGTAGTAAGCTTTACAAGGGGGAGGGAGGTTGGATGCTGTGGTGGGTTGGATTGTGTCCCCCAAGGAGGTATGCTCAAGTCCTAACCCCCAGGAATTGTGAACGTGAGCTTATTTGGAAGATGGGTTTGTGCAGATGTAATCAAGTTGAAATGATTGGGTTTAATCTGGTATGACCGGTGTGCTTATAAAAGAGAAGAGACACAGAGACAGGAGACATGCAGGGCGAGCACCAGGTGAGGATCATGGGTAGGAGTGATGCAGTTATGAGCCAAGGAACACTAAGGCTGCTTGTAACCACCTGAAGTTAGGGAAGACGCAAGGAAGGACTCCCCTCTAGCCTTCGGAGAGAGCGTGTAGACACCTTGATTTTGGATTTTTGGTCTCTGAACTGTGAGTGAACAAATTTCTATTGTTATAAGTCATCCGGTTCATAGTAATTAGTTACAGCAGCTGCAGGAAACTATACAATTGCCAAGGGGACAACAAGGGGACCCCCTCCAGCCCTTTCTGGATTGCAAATGCATTTGCTCAGCTAGGGGGATGGGCTGGTTTAGACAGTCTTTACTGGGCATTCTTACCATGTGCTGGCCTCATGGTGGGGGGTGGGAGGGTAGGGGTCTTGCTCTTGTGACTCACAGTCTTTCTTTAATGGACGACAGGAGACAGACTTAAGGGCCACCTATATGTTAAAGAGAAGTTACAGCACTGGGGGAATGTTTCCTATTCGAGGAGACACACTCCTTCCAAGTGGCTGAGCTGCTCCTCCTAAGGAAAGAAGTAGTTTGGAGCAGTGGGAAGAATGTAGTTTGGGAATCAGATGAATGAGACTTGGTTCCAGGCTTTAGGAAGCCTATAGTCTTGAAAGGGTAATAAGATACAAATAATTACATCTATTATAAGGCAAAATGAGTCACTGTCAGTCTGAGAGATAGAAAACACTTAAGTGAATGTGTGATTATAGGTCTATAGGAAGATTTCCAGAAAAGGAGGGCACTGCAATGAATTTCTGGAGTATTGGCAGGGGTGAGGGGACAGAGAGGGATGTTCAGTCTGGAGCAAGGGAGGAGACACAAGGAAGGAGGAACATCTAGGATCCATTCAGAGCCTCATGAAGTTTGAGGAGAGCACTCATTCTGTGAAGACCAGAAGCATCAAAGGCCATGCTAAAACCCCAGGTTGGATTTTCCAGGTGTTGGGGAGATTTCATGGGTGTCTGAGCAGGAAAGCAATATGATCAGATCTAGGCTTGGGTAGAGTATCATGATGGCTGTGTTTAGTATGACTTGGAAGAGGAACAATTGGAAATGTATTGTTCAATCAACCATATTTTCTAGAGTGGCAACTTGCCAATCATCATTCTAGTCTTTGGAGATTTAATTACACGTGAAGTTCAGAATCCATAAAGAAAGTTCACAGAGCAAGGGTCTTCAAATATAGAGTTAAAACAAAGAAACAAGTTTCTGCCAACTGTCTCTTCGACCCCTCTTCCTGTCACCTTAAAGAAGAATAGATGTTTTACCGTTACCTTACAGTTAACGAAATGTAGGAGGCACAATTGTTCCAGGGGATTTAGTTAGGAGCCCCTGATTTGTAACGGTAGTACAGAGTTACTGTAGACTAATTGAGATTTATTGGCTGCATACCACCTCCAAGTCCACTTTGATAAACCTTAGTCATTTATCTCCGAAAAGAGAGAGCCTACCAAAGTATCAGCAACCTTTTTATTTTGCACCAGGACCAACTGAGGGGAAAAAAGGTATGCACAGTTTTTCTGTCAGTCAGAATGAAAAAAAATAGTTTTATTGGTTCCTGTGGAGAAATGTATATTTTAATAACTCAAGTTAGCTGCTTATTAAATAGAAAAATGCCAATGAAAAATTTGGCACTGTCTTTTAGTCACTAAGATGTTAATTTCTGTTCATATTGGAGAAATTGCAACAAGGAAACAGCTTTCTAGTTTCTAACTTCATGCGTAAATTAGATCAAAGATGATATTGCTTATCATAAATTAACACACAAATTAGATCATCTGTGTAACTAGGTGGCCACATGTATTCTTCAGACCAAGGATTTCTCACTGCTGATTTAGACAAAACTCTTTATTGGACAACTTGGAAAATGAGGCCCGGAGACGGGAAGTGATTTGCTTGTGGTCATATGCCTACCAAATCATTGAATTCTACCAAAGATCATTCATTTGGGATCACATATATTGATGGTCTTACTATCATTTATCTGTTTGTTCAAAAAATATTATTGAGCACCTACGAAGTACCAAACATCTTCCAAGTACTGGAAATACAATGGTAAAAAAGACAAAGTCCCTCTCTTACATTGTAGTGAGAGAGAGAAAAACAAATCAAATAATAAATAATAAAAACATTAGCCATTCATAATATAAATGCTATGAGAAATAGTATGAAACAAAGTCAATTAAGGTAAAGGCAGAGGCTGCTTTTTTAAAAAATAGAGTTTATTTTTAGAGCAGTGTTAGGTTCACAGCAAAAGTGAGCAGAAAGTACAGAGATTTTTCATACAGGTGCATGGCCGTTATCAACATCCCCCACCACGGTGGTGTATTTAATGGACCTACACTGACACGTCATTCCCACTCAGAGTCCATGATTTAGATTCGAGTTCATGCTCTGTGTTGTACACTCTATGGGTTTAAACAAATTTATAATGATATGCTTTTTTTTTTTTTAAATCTCTAACACTTTCAGTATAAAATAGATCCTCCTCTTGAGTTACTTGGGAAGGAATCTGGGGTCAACACTCTGCCATTCATTTTTGAGAAAGCAGAACACCATTTGCAGCTTTTCAACTCATTTTTTAGCCTGCAGATCTGGGGGGTTGGGATGGCTACTTGTATTGATTTCATGAGACTGTAACCAGGACATTAGCTCTCTGTCCTCTTCTCTGAATTCCTCTGTAGAATTCACACATCCGACAGCATTTGTGAGCAATCTGTTCCTTGTGTAATGAACAAAGGGGGTTGGCACATACATTAAGCAGCATTCGGCCTGGAACCCCAAGTTCAGACATCTCCCCTCCCTTTGGTCCTCTTTCTATTGCCCACCTGTAAGGGGTCCTTCTTTTCTCTCCTTTTGTATCAAGGGAAAGGTAGCCACCCTCTCTCTTCCCACAGTTCCGCTCCGCCCCAGATGCTATCTCTAAAATACCCCCTGGTGTTCTGTGAAAGAGAAGGCTGGCCAGGTAACAGAGCTGCCACCTTCGAAGGCAAGTTATGAATCCTCTTTCACACTGGAGCATGCCTTCTGGACTCTTGCTCCCACATTCATAGCTTTCACAGCACTTTCCCGCAGATTATAGAAATGCTCTGTGGAGAAGAATTTCTGTGTCCCGCTCATTACTGGGTGACATGTGAGGGACGATGAAGCACCTCATACGTTATGGATGAAAACACTCGAACGTGCACAAGGGGGAAGAAGACTCGGCAGAGTGTCAGATTGTACTTCTAGTTACTCTTCTAGGCTCAGAGTGGATTGTTTAATTAAGACCATCTGGCTCGTTCAGCAGTAGCTAGCACATGGAAATACTTAAAAGACTGGTTTTCTGATATTAAATATGACTTTTCAAACCCAAATAGTTCTTATTATTAGGCCTAGGATCAAAGGAGAACTGAATTAGCTTTAGGAGTAGAACTGTAAATAGAAAAAGTGTTCATGAGCAAGCCCATCACCCTTCCTTGTGGATCACCTTACACATCATGGATCTCTTCATAATGATGGAAAAATATAATGTATTTGGGGAAAAATATTAGCCCAACGCTATCAAGGAAATTTGCCTGATGTAAGTGTAATCTACACACATATACATTTGTATATGAAAAAACTTCTTTTTAGAACAATTATATTTCTCCATCTCTCTTATTATTAATTATTTTGAAGCCTATGGCTCTGATATTTTTTTCTAAGATTTTTCTCACCACCAGACCTTCAAAAAAATTTCCTGAAGGATCCCTTAGTAAATTAATACTGCTATATTAAGACTCTTAAATCCTTTAATAATTCTTTGGATAATTCCTAAATTACTCTAAGAACTGTATCCTTGGAAATAAATCCTAAGAACAAAATGAACATGGTTTTGTTGAAGGACCAGCTAAAGAAAATAGGCATCTTAACATGCAGTAGGAAAGTGGCAAAAGCTTTTTAGACAACCATTAGCTATCCTCATGGAGGAATAGATTAAAATGTCTAAAAGAAACAGAAATGTTAAATGCTCTAATTTCGCATCAAGTATGTAATTTCTTTTTTGTTTTGTTTTATATCCAACCAGTTGGAACCTGCAAAATAATACAGCACAGATTTCTTTTTTGTTGGTCCTATAATACTTCCCTCAGAACAATTATGCATGCGATTCGGGGACTGTCACCGCCAAACTGATGTCTTCCCTTGAGACCATGAGGAACAATTACTCTTCCCCGTAGGGTGGCTCTAAAAGCTGAGTCTAAAAGCCGATCCCATTTGATGAATGGCAGTAGCTCCCCGGAGTGTGCCACCCTTTGTGGGTGAGGCAGGGAGGCTGCACAGTGGGGCCAAAGTCCTTTCTCCCAAATGGTCAACGGCAAATTGTCTGTGATTGCTGCAGAGCCCTTAACAACCAAAGAGGAGAAACCATGACCATTTTTTTAAATGAGCGGAAAACATGTTTTGGGGTTTTTTGCATCCCCTTAGGGGCTTATTTTTTTGCTTATTTTTAAATTGTCCCAGTTTGTTTCAATCCTTTTCTAGGCTTTTATGTCATTAAGTGAATGAGGCATGGACATTTGATTTGCAAACAAGTAACACATAATATATTTTTACGTCCCCAACCTCATGCAATATAACTTCAGATCCGGAACATGTGTGAAAAATAAATATTTCATTAATTTAATTGTTCCCTAAATAGCCATTTTTTTTCCTCCCTTCTCAGTTGCTCTTCCTCCCCCCGCCCTGCCCCTGTCTCTCTCTCATCCTCATTGGCTTCAAAACTTCTGGAAAATGAACCTATTGAGTGTGCTGTATGGTAGGGGGTGGCTGGGCGAGGAGTGTGGGCTTTGGAGGCAGGGATTAAAATCCCTGCTTGGGTACTGTCTACCCGTTTGCTTTTTGGACAAATTACTTAACCTTTCTGAAACTCAACTTCTGTGTAAAGTGGGGCTAGTAAAGCTCTAGAATACTTGGAAAGATTCTGTGGTAGAGGTGAAATAGAGTCCTCACAGGGGGATGGATCGTGTAGCAGTAGGGGTGCGAGAGCCACCAGCCAGGGGTTGACTCCCCAACGGACCCCTCACTACCTGCATCACATTCTTTCACTGCTCAGTGCCTCACTTTTCTTATTTATAAAGTAGGAACAAAAACAGTACCTACCTTGTCTGATTGTTGGGAGGCTCCAATGACTTCGTCCTACATGCTTAGACAATGCCTGTCCCATATTAAACACTTGACACATGCTTGCCATCATTGGAAAGCAATAGAACTGCCCTGCTCTCCACCTGCCTTCTCATCTTCATGCTGTGTCAGAGTTGTGTCCACTCCCTCCATTCCAAACTCAGGGCCACTTGGGCGAACCGGGCCAGCTCCAAAGTGTAGCTTCTTTCCTATACCAAGAGATGATGCAGTGCCCCTCAGAGTCGATGACTGCCAGGTGGTGTAGCTGGAGGTGCGCTCAGGCAGTGACTAGATTTTTGCCTTGCAAGGTCTAGAAAGATTGGGTGTTGGTGACATTCCTTCAGGGGGACGGCAAAGTTGCCAAGCTAAGTGATGGCTACGCTCCCACAATGGCCCATCCTGCCCTGGCCAGTCTGTGGGGCCGTGGTCAGGGCCTTTGTCTACCAGAGCTCTTGGTTATGACCTTCATTCAAGTTAGGATCCCAAGCTGAGGCACCAAGAGACGTCTGAAAGGGGAACCAGTGCTGCTGCAGAATCTGGGGTGACACAGAGAGTACAAAAGAGCTGACTGCCGAGGACAGCTCCCTGACTCAGGTGAGAGAGACTCAGGCCCTTGCATGTGTTCAGCGGCAGGAAAGGAGCCCAGGGGAAGTCACGGTGATTCTGTGAAATATTGGACCGTCCAGAGATCTGGGTAGGAGAGCTGCCCCCATAGAGCCCAACACAGTTGCGTCTGCCAGGCAGAAGCCACAATCTCCACTTTGGGGTTTTCTCGGACTTCTGTACTTCCTCTAGTTGACAGCCTTCTCCCAGCAAGTGGCGTTCAGCATTTTCCTGCATCAGGTGAATTCTGGTGTTGAACTCACATACTAAAAACAATCTCCCTCCTACAATCGGGTGACGTTGGATGGTGGGCTGAGCCTGGCATAGCTGGTGCAGTGATTATCATCACCCACGTATTTCCTACGTGTTGGCTCCTTGCATCTACCGGCCAGTGGACGCAGAAGCAGGAGGATGTGCGAACCAGTGCAGGTTCCCATTCTGAGTCACTGCGCCCCATGACCCACTGCACAGATTCCCCAAACTTATGAATGATTCCTTATCTTAAGGCCAGAAGTTCCGATTTGTGGGTTGGGGACCCGGTCTCTCATTTATATAGGCCTTTGATAGTGAGCATTGTAGACTTTTCTCTTCATTTTTACCCTACTATAATATATGCCCAGGCCCTCAAAGCTGACCTCTGGGTATAAAATAAGGACTTAGCAAAATCTTGTGAAGGCAGAATTCTAATACCTGGTCACCAGCCTCCCTTCACCGGTTCTCAAACGGTTTGAGAGACTGGTGGCAGTGGTGTGTGGGGGATGTCTGGGTTATCTTTACCCCTGGAGCTTCCTCTTCCTCTTAGGATAGTACCCTAGTCTTAACCGGATAACCTCAAAATAGGTCACTAAGTGGTTTAGCAATCCAGAAATAATCCTTTACAAATGTCCTATAATACCTCTCACTCCCAGAGCCCTGTGATTCTGAGAAAGACTCGCCAACTAAATGTAACCGGTCAGACAAGGTCTTCTCCTTGAAGATGTACAGAAGAAATCTTGCTGCAGCACAAAATAAATAAATGCTCTGCAGGTCACCAAGTAGCCAAGGGTTTAGTGGGATAATCTGCTATAGTCACAGTATTTTACCCAGATTCTATTTAATTCAAACTCTCAGTCACATTCCCCACCAGGATACCCATTTGAAAGTTTGATATTAGATGTGAAAATAGGAGGGTCTGGACTATAAGATCCTTAAGGGACCTAGCAACTTGTTATTATATTTCATCTTAAATATTTGACCATCAGAATATTGGGTAGGTTACTCTGGGAGAATTGTAGACACTTCTCATGATGGCTTTCTTAAGATAATTTGAAATTTTTGCAGTTGGCCAATCTCAAGTTTTAATACATATTAGCCATGTTTCTAAAGCCCAATTCTGAACAGAACTCAGAAAACCAAAAGCTCTTGAGAGAGCATTGGTCAAGTCTGACCTCTGTCCTTCCTTGGTGACATAACCTGCAGAGGATCTTTGCAGAACCCTAAGGAAGCCACTTTACCTGAATCAAGTGAGGGGGGATGGGAGGGAACGAGTTGGTGAAGACTCAGCATTTGAATGACTAATTTGGTCTCCTTGTAGCCTGGAGCTAACAGATTGGATCTCACACCAGCACTAAAACGCATTTCCTCTATAGGAAGTTGAATATGAATGCAGAAGCAGAAAGACAATGGTGAAGTATGCTTACCACGACCTCAGCCAGTCAGTAGAGTCAGGTTCAAGGTTGCTTTCTTAGAGGGAAGTGTGTAAAGGAAAGTTAATATAGGCAATAAAAGTGGGTGTGGTTACCCTAGAGGCCTTTGTTAAGTTAATCATTCTGGGGGTGGCCTCACAGTGTCAAAACAGACATCCCAAAGCAGATAACCATTTAACTCACAAACGGGTAATATCCAGTAATTGCCATCATCTGATTTAGTGGCTAAGACCTCCCCCTGGAAAAGCTTCTGACTCAGTTGCCTGTCTTATCCGTGGACATTACTATCTTAATTTGGGCCAGACCCTGAAGAGGATGTCAACATCTTGCTTTCATTGTTTGAGAGTGATTTCATTAGATTTTAGCCTGTCTTTGTTTTTGATGTCTGTAGACTGTGCTGGAACACAGACCTGGCCAAAGCTGTTTCCTCTTTCAGCCTGGCTTGGCTTGGCTCCTGAGTGATTTAAGACCTGTTTTGGAACTAAGTGTGGGAGTTGGGACTGATGTGAAGTCAAGGTCAGGTACATAACCATTGTCATGAGGAGATCCAGGCAGAACTGGATCTGCAGATCCACAGGAAATGGTCTTCGTGGGCCCTGTCCCATTGGTGATAAATGATCTGATTCATTCTCCTTGGGCAGAGGAAAGTGATCCATTCCACATGTTCTTCCAACCCAAGGCCCCGAGTCCATATAGGAAGATATAAGAGATTATGGTCTTGGGAGCTCCTTCCAGGACTGCTTCATTCAGGAGAACAGATGGTGTTGGGATCCATCTGAGATGCCTGCGTGTTGGAGTCAGAAGGTGGTGACTGGGTTGGTGCAGTTTTGCCTGCCCAGATGAAGGTACTTCCTTCTCCCTTCCAGACAACTGAGCCTTTATAAAATACAGATCCGATCAGCTCACTCTCATGCCTAAAATCCTTTGAGGGCTTGCCATCGATGATAGAATCAAATCCGAGGTCTTACACCTGCTGTTTTAGTTCTCCACATCAGGCAACTGCTTACTTCTCCAGCCTCTTCCCTCACTGTGGACCTCATCTACTCATCCTCTGTGGCAACAGCTGGCAGATGACAGCCCACGGGCCAAATCTGGCCAAGTCCAGAGCAAAAGTTAACAATAGTTTGTACATTTCTGAACAGTTACATATAAATGGTTATACAAGTACCAACACAGTGTCTTCAATTTTGTCTCTTGGCCTGAAAAACCTAAAATGTGTACTCTCTGGCCATGATAGGAAAAATTTACTGTCTCCTGCTTTACATTACCATGATACTATTTGTCATATAAACCTAAGTGCACCATCGTTGCATGCCATCAAGCCTTAACTCAAGCTATTCCTGCTGCCCAAAATTGCCTCTCTTGCACAACCACCAATCCGCTTCCACGTGCAGGGGCTTGGAATACACATCAAATAAGCACTCCCTACCCCACCCCCACACACAACCTCCTACCTTCCAGGAGCTCACAGCTTAGTGGGAGAGACGTGAAACTAGACCAATGAGTACAGAAGGGTGTGGTAAAGGCTCAATTGAGTTAAACACAGGGTGCAATGGGGACATCAGGGAAGGCTTCCTGGAGGAGGTGGTGTCTGAGGAGCACGTTGAAGAAAGAGCAAGAGGGGATTCAATTAAGGGCTTTCCAGGCAAATGAGCAGTATCTGAAACCCTAGAAGTGTCAAGGCCTTCATGTTAGGAGAAAGCTGTGTGGGGTCGCAGTAAGATTTTTAGTATATGTGCTGCCAAAGCGAGCACCGCAGTAAGATTTTTAACAGGAAGTGGCAGAGACACTATTTGCCCTATTAAGATGGTACAGGCAGAAAGGAAAGGGCAGAGCAAAACTGGAGGCAGGAGACCAGATAGGAGGTGGTTTTACTCATCAAGTTAAGAAGTCATGGTATATAAACTAGGTCAGAGGTGAGGGTTGGTGGGAGGTGTGGAGACAGCTTAATGAATCCTCAGCAGCAGATGGCTTGTTGCAGGTAGGGTGAAGGAGGAAGAAAGCCAAGCTCTGGCCCCCTCTTATAGGTCCCCAGCTCTGGTCACTGAGTAGATGATGGAGCCACTGCCTGAGCTAGGGAATGCCAAGGAAGAGCAGGTGGAGAGGTGTGAGGAAAATGAGGTGTTGGGTCTCTTATTCAAATGTGCACACCGTCAGGTATGCCTCTTCCAGGAAGTCCTGAGGCTGAGCTAGGGTCATCTGTCGTACCCTGATGGCATTGTTTCGTTCTTTTTAAAAGATTTTGTTTATTTGAGAGAGAGAGTGTAAGAGCCCAAGTGGGGGAGAGAGGCAGAGAGAGAAGCAGGCTCCCCGCTGAGCAAGGAGCCCCATTAGGGCTCGATCCCAGGACCCTGAGATCATGACCTGAGCCAAAGGCAGATACTTAACCGACTGAGCCACCCAGTGGCCCGCATTGTTTAGTTCTAACAGAACATTTCCTGAGTGACAGAGAACTGATTTGCAGTTTTGTTCTTTTTTTCCCACTTAAGTGCAGCAAACTCATTGAAAATTGACATAGTAGCTTATTAATCTTTATATCACCAGGACCTAGCACAATGTCCATGTGCTAAGAAAAAAAGATCATTGAGCTGAACTGAATAGAGGTGGGGCCCCTTGGGAGAGGCCCTCAGTGTGCTGTGGTGGACAGAGAACCAGCTCTGTCAGCAAACGGACTTGGCTGGGAATCTTTCCACTTTCTCGCTGAGTGAGCTTTGTTGTCCCTTCGTCTTCATATGTCTCTATCTGTATCTGTTTCATCACCATCTGCAATGCCTCTCCTGCCTCGGCTTCAGGGGCACTGTGGGAAGCAAATGGCAGCAGTGGCCCCGGAGAGGGGGAGGAGCTTGGGAGCGTGGAAGTCAGAGACCCGGATTCCAGCCCCAGCTCTGCTACAACTACAGGACCTCGAGTAGGTTATTTCTACTCTCTTGACCTCCGTTTCTCCATGTATAAAATGAGGCTGTTGAATTAGATCATGTTCCTTTCCCATCTAGCATTTTATTATGCTTTATGAAACTAGACAATAGAGGTGGAAGGATCATGTAAATGACAGAGAAGAGTCACTTAGCATCCAAGAAAGGCTTCAGCAGTCAACATCGTGTACAGAAGGAGTGGTCCCATAGTGGGTGCTGGGATGTGCCTCTCGGATTCCCCCCAGCTGCTGGGAGTGATGCCTGCCATCTACGGAAATGGTCCTTAGCTAGAGGGAGCTGCCTCTCCCAAGGTAGCTCCTCCCTGGGAAAGCCTCCTTCCGATCACTGGTCAGGGTGGGACACAGGGGCCCAGTCCTGTCTTCTCCATCTTGGACCTCACCGAAGAGTCACTTCAGAGCTCCCCCAGGGTCCACTGGATCTGCATCCCAGTTTGACTCTCCCTTCCACTCACCCAACCCTTCTCCCTTCACTTCCTTCCCAAGAAAACATCTGTGCACAAACTGCCTTTCACAGTGTTTCCCGGGGAGCTTCACCTTTAACTTCTTATCCTCTGGCTTCTTGTCCTCTAGGGACTATGATCAAGCACTTCGGTGTCTCCCCCACCCCCCCAAAAGGGCTTGGTCGAAGGCCTTGGCTCCTCCAGGATTCTCACAGAAATGCAAGTTGAGACGACCTTTTACTGTCAAGATGACATCTGCAGTGCATCCTGCTGCACTTCACAATGGCAAACAAAATTTCTTCTCCCAGGGAAACTATTCTAATGTCCAAAGTCAGAGAACGACTGGGCTAGTAACACCTCAAAATGGTATCATGGCAAAAAACAAAACAAAAAAAAGGCTCTAGAAAAACAAATCATACTTCCTGAAGTTTGACTCTCTATAAATCCACACACAGAAGGAGGGGGATGGATAAGGCTTATTTTTCATAGGTCTTGCACCAACTGAGTTACACAATTTGATTATGCCTCAGCCAGAAGTTTAACTTCTGACGTCTTCAGATGTGCAACGAAGAAGCCAGAACTTCCTTCTGTTGCTTAAGTTCAGCATACCACAAAGAGGCAGAGAAATATAATGAAAAGGAAAAGAGATAAATGATTAGTTATAATTCCGTGAATAGCTAGATAAATATTGACTAAGAGTGCCTAAGAAAAAGAAGCATTCAGATCTGCCTGGAAAAATTAGCTTCCCTCCCTCCCTCCCCCTACCGCTCAGCAGCTCTGCCTGGAGAATCTGGCTCCGTTATTTCTCTCAGTGGGAGCTGCCATTTTAATGACTCAGCACAGCACTTTTCCAGCAGGAGACCCTGCCTCAGGTGGCTGATCAGGCCTGGGAGAATTGAGGTCTCATTTAAACTAAGTCAGAAATTTCCCAACTTGTTTTAAAGGGAAATAGATTTGTAAAAATAACAATAATAATTATTTGACAGTGCTGTTACAGCTCCCAGATCGAAATTTAACCTTTAAAGTAGAAGCCATCCTTTTCCTTCCCCCAATGAAAGTCGCTTTCTACTTCTCTGTCGGGCATTTCCAACCTGAGATGAAACATTTGCCAGCTCGGATAAGCCTAATGTGAGTGAGAAAAAGAGCAGCAGAACGATTTGTTTCTTTGAGTCTCGGGTCTTTTTGAAATATTCATTATTGCTCACCTATTAGCAGTTTATATACATTTTTAAAGTAATTTTATCTTCTTCACATTTTATGCCTTTACAGAAATGTGTATATAACACAAACCTCTTCATTTGGGGGGAAGTGGCTGATACTTTTCTATGTAATTTACATAATTTGAAAAATTGCCCTTGGGAGCTTTTATTCCATTCTTTAATAAATCGATGTAATTTACATATGGTGGAATGCATCGATCATCCCACTGGGCTCATGGCCTCCCTCAGCCCAAGGTCCACCTGGGGACCTGTACTCTCCACTTTCTCCAAGTACCACCCAGCTCAGCCCTGGCCCACTGCCAGGCCATTCTCCCCTTGGAGCTCTGTGCTGGGCCTCTGTAAGAGCCTCCACTGCCCCACCTGGACCCAGACCCTGGGCAGCTGCCCTGCTCCACGGCCCTCTCAAGCGAAGGCCCTCTCACCCCTTCCGCCTCAGGACCATCAATGACTTTGGGACCCCCTACGTTCCCACTCACCTGTCCAGAACACCGTCTGACTCTTTTCTTCTGCGCCTCCTTCTTTAAGGCAATCCCACTGCTCTTTGCCTAACCCCAGGGATGTTAGTTACCAACCCCCGTGCCACTCCCCTTCACACATAGAGGGTTTTTGTACCTACTCACAGACCTCTTATCCTCCCACATGTCTGTCATCTTCCTCAAAGACTTAGAATATGCAAGGATGAGCTCTTTAACCAGTTCCTTTATTGAGGCCTAAGCTTGTCCCACTGTCTCTGTGGCTGCGCTTCTTGTTTCTGCCTGGAACTATCAGCATGTGGCAGGTCCCCATTGCCCTGGGCTTCTAGGACCTCAGCCCTGTGTCCAACTCCCCAGCTCATAAGGTTCCTGCAAGCAGCTTTTGAGACCTGGGACTAACATCTCATCTTCCTTACATCTTTGCTGGTTACCACGGGTTTAACTCAGATCTGCAGGTGCTGCTGCCCTCCTTCCAACACCTCCACTGTGTGCCCTTCGAGCCAGATTCTCACATCATCTTCTATATGGATCCTTGCAGATCTGTATCAGGGCAACAGGCTAGCTCTTCATCCAACCTATTGACCCTTGCTTCTGCTGCTGTGGCAAGACTACAGCAACGAATTGCCTTTGTTGTGATTACCTGGGGCTATGTGACTGCATTCTAGTCCGTGGGGTATGAATGGCATGAGCGGCACCCCTTCAAGGCCTGGCCTGCAATGGTCTCTCATCTCTAATCCTTCATGCTCCTCCCCCTTTGCAAAGTGAATGTTGACACCCAGGATGATCTTAAAAGCCACCTGATGAAGATGGCAGAGCTATTCAAGGTGACAATCTTGAATTTCTGAAGGAAACATGCCCCCCTCTGTATTAGTCACTTCAGGCTGCTATAACAAAAATACCATAGGCTGGGTGGCTTAAATGACAGAAATCTTTTCCTCATGATCCAAGATCAGGGTGCCAGCCAGTTCAGTTCCTAGTGAGAGCTCACCTCCTGGGATGCAGATAGATGTCTTCTTGCTGTGTCCTCACATGGTAGAGCATCAGATCATCTCTCTTGTGTCTCTTATTGGGGCACTAATCCTGTTCTTGGGGGCTCTGCTCTCATGACCTAATCACCACCCAAAAGCCCATCTTTTAATGCCATGACGCTGGGGACATATTCGGTGATACCACCCCCTCTCCCTGCCCCTTGACATGCTCCCATAATGGCAGAAAAACACACACATTGACTGTGAATAAAAAACAAGCTTTTTGAAAAGTCAGGCCTCTGAAATTTTGGAGTTCATCTGTTGCAGCAGTTAGTTTCATTCTAACTGATAGAAATGTGTAAGAAGGGATTCTAAAATGGATCCTGTTCAAATTGAGTCATTGGGGACATAAAACTGGGTCATGGTGAAAGGGGGCAAACTTTGGGTGAGGGAATAAAGAGAATTAAACTTCTCCCTTCCTTGTGAATATTTTACTGTTTCACCCTTTAAGTTTCTCCCCAGGACACATGAATAGGTTGGATGAAGAGCTAGCCAGTTGCCCTGATATGGATCTGAAAGGATTCATATGGAACATGACGTGAGAATGTGGCTCTAAGGGCACACAGTTGAGCATCCAGAGTTTCATGGGACTGGAGCTGCTCCTGTGTCTCTGTAATGCCAGGCAGGGATGAGGGAATGGTCTAGAAAAAGGAGGCACGCAGCAGGGTAAGAGAAGAGAAGACCATTACCTCACACAGCCCAGCCCAACCCTCCTCCACCCATCCTGGTGGCAAAGCATGTGTTCTTGCTATGGTATGCAACCATGAGGGACCTCTGGCATCAGTTCCCAGCTAGTCAGAAATTTGGAATTCTGGAAGCTGGCCCTCTTATCCTCTGTCACAACTGGCAATCTGAATTAGGTGGGGACGAGGGATATGAGCTGGGCTAGAGAGAAAGGGTCAGGACCAGAGCTGAAAGGAAGGCTCAAGAGCCCTGTCAGTCTCTTTGATGTGAGCCTGGCATTTGGCTGGCGTCAGGAAGGGGTGGGCTCCTTCCTGGTGAAAGATGCCATTACACGGCCTGAGTGTCTGGACCCAAGGCCCCGAATTGGCAAACTGGCATTTTTTTGTGCTTTCTGTGATGGCTTGTTCTAGCCTTGATGCTGATGAGGGAAACTACTTAAGGAGCAAATCTTTCTTCCCCTTTGTTTGGTCTAGCATTCCTGTACTCTGGCATCTCTACTTAGAAACACTATCTCACCAGATCTCATAGTCCCCAAACAGGAGGTACGGCATGGCGCCTCAGGGAGATCAAAGTGCTTTATGGATATTATCTCGTTAAACCCCCCAACCTTTCCCCTAGGAGTCAAGCCATCCCCTACTCCCCCAACTTCCGCCAACTCACCATCCCTGCTTCACTCAGATTCTGAATAATGAATATTGTGAATGACTGCAAGTCATTTGGAACGAACCTTAAATGGACCCTCAACTTCTCCAACCATCTGCAAGGCAGCATCTTAAGGTGTGTACGGGAGATACTGGCGATTTTGACACCCACTTACCTAGGACACCGATGATTGGCGGTAATTGGGAAGGATCCCCAGGTGCCCTATACTCTCAGTGGACAAAGAAGTCCCAGGATCCTTATTCTTTCTCTGAATGTCAGTATTGCGTATCTTTCCACGACTGTCACTATCCCAGCAGTATACAAGGCATCGGGAAATATTTGCTGCTCTGTAAATGACCAATTTTCTTCGGGTTTTCAAAGCTTTGAATAAACCATTCCCTCTCTCAGAATGCACTCTCCTTAGGCCCTCTGTTTTGTGATCCCAGCTCATTCTTAATAACCAGCTCAAACCTTATCTCTGCCATCAGACCTTTGACTTCTCCGGGATGAGTTGCTCTTTTTCGGAACTTCTACGGCATCAACTAGAAGCACTCTCATTTGTTCCAGGCTCTAGCTACATGTTGTACACGTGTATTACCATTTAATTCACACGACACCTCTGTGTAGTTGGTGATATTATTGTAGCTAATTTTACCGGTAAGAAAAAAAGAGGCTTGAAGAGGTTAATAACTCTCCTGATGTTATATGGTAATTAAGTGGTGGAGCCAGATATCAAATCCAGGTCAGGCACCAAAGCCCATAATCTTTTACTCCATAGGCTGCCTCCAGTGTTTTGATCACTTGGTCTCTCCACTAGGCTGCAGCTTCTTAAAGCAAGAGGTTATGACTTTTTATACCTATATTCTAGTACCTAGCATCGTGTCTGACATATAATAGATGCTCAGTAAATATTTGCAGAATAAATGAATTTTAAAAAGAATCAGTGTACCACTCAGCTGCTTCAGAGAAATTTCTGTTGTATTTTTAAGTTTGGTGGAACATTGCCAGATTTTCCTTCTGAGACCATGCTGGGAAAAGGGATCCCTATGGGGAGAAGAGGATTGTTTCTCCAACTGGGCAAATCCAGGGGTCATTAAAATTAGGCTATCCACTAGAACTCCTGGAAGCTCTTGAAGAACTCATCGTCCATTGAGCTCCCCCAGGAGGAAATGGAATATAAAGGTAGTGTCTGAATTCATTCATTCATTCATTCATTCATTTAACAAATACTGAGAGAGCATGCCCTATGTGGCAGGCATTGTACTGAGCTCTGGGACACAACAGCCAGCACAGTCATGATCCTTTAAGTGAACTTCTGTTGTTTGCCCACCCACCATTTCTTCTGCTGCTGCTAACAGAACCACTCTTTTCTCTTGGGAAAATATCTTTCCCACGCTCAGACTGTGTGTTTTAGCTTGGGCCTCTTTTCACTTCTTGGCTCCAAGTTTGGGCACATGGTCGGTCATTGTATTACATCCTCTCTGGCCCCAGTGATTGGTTTAAAGATGGGCCTGTGACAACATTGGGCTAATGAGAGTCAGCAATGGCACTTCTCATGGAACTATTAGGAAAGTGGTGCTTTCTTTTTTGTTGGTTAAATAGCAACCTGGGACTAGCAGTAGAGAGTGAACTCAATACAAAGGAAGACAGAGCTGAAGTTTTAAGGGACAAGAGAGAATGGACTGATGGCATAATTCCATGCCTTAGGTATAACCACATATGAAGGCAGCAGACATCTTGTATTTCCCATTCAGGTACGCCAATATATTCCCTTTTTTGCTTAAGCCATTTAAAGTTGGGTTTCTTCCACTTATAACAAAATAAGTCCTAAATAATAATGACACTGGTTTCTGGAAGTGGGGTTTTATACATGATACCCTAAAGTGTGGAACTGGCTGAATCACAGTGGGGTGCAGAGCACCAAGAACTCCTCTGTTCTTGGCTAGGGAGTCAGAAATCCCAGGCAGGTCTTCCACGGCAGCTGGGCTGAACTGTCCCATGTACTATGTTGAGAACATATCAAACTATGTTCTAGAGATAGAAAATACAATTATATTGGAGAAGATTGGCCACTTCTTTTTTTTTTTTTTTAAGATTTTATTTATTTATTTGACAGAGAGATAGAGCCAGAAAGCACAAGCAGAGGGAATGGTAGAGGGAGAGGGAGAAGCAGGCTCCCTGCTGAACAGGGAGCCTGATGCGGGGCTCGATCCAGGACCCTGGGATCATGACCTGAGCTGAAGGCAGGTGCTTAACCATCTGAGCCACCCAGGCGCCCCAAGAAGATTGGCCACTTCTTATGGCCTTCAGTAATAGCCTGTAAGGATAAAGCAAGCTGAGTGGGAAGGAAACAGCCTTTCTTAGGGGAGTCCACACTGTCTCCATCCGTTGTCCAGGATGGCTGAGAGGAGTGCTGTGACTGGGAAAAGCTAAATTCTCTATCCATGCTAACCTTGGCATAAGTGAAGTGACGGGAGGTAAAAACACAGAGGGGGTAAAGATGGGAACCTGGAAGTAGCACGACATTCCAACCTTTCCCAATATCTTTAGAGTGTAAAAAGCCATCCTCTGGGATGCAGAGGGAAGCAAAAGGAATTTTAGTGTTGCCCCCACACACACCTACACCCACACCCCCACCTCAGTGCATCATTAGCACAGTAGACAGGACAGGAGTGCCTGCTGCTAAGGGACAGAAATCTTCAGACAGTGGGTCCAGATTCAAGGACTTGTAATTCTGACTTAGGATTTGACTGGGTGCAAATCAACCAAGAGCTTCTTAAGGTTCTAGAAAGTTGTGATGCCTGAAAAACACAAAGCCTGACCAATGATAATCTGTAACTAAGTGACCAACTCCAAGGGCCATCCCAGACCCATGAACTCGCTAAGAGAACGTGAGCAGCCCTGAGAAGGGCAAGCTACCCACCTTAGCTCCGGCTAAGGGTCAATAGACGAGGGAGTTTCTGCCAGAAGATAGAACCAGGGGAGGCTGGCCTGCTTGGCCAAGGAACATCCCCCATCATGGGGCAAAGGCATCTTGGTGATCCCGCTGTCTTCCCTCTATTACCCCCACCCATTCATGCTATTGTGAACATGCTGTACACTAGTGATTACACTATGGTGCTGCCCCTTCTTCCTTCTTATCCAAGAAGGAGCTTTTAATTGTACTTACCTTTTTCTTTCATTACCACTGTGTATCATGTGTTGGGGGTGATGAAATACGTCACTTAGCCCTGAGTGTCTAGACAAAGAAAACTTAGCTTACATCTGAATCATGTAGAAGGCTTATAAAAGCACAAATGGCTGAGCCCCACTCCAGACTTTCTGATTCAATTGGTCTGACCTGGACCCAAGATTTTGCATTTCTTTTTTTTTTTTTTAAGATTTTATTTATTTGAGAGAGAGAGAGAGAGAGATAGTGAGCATGAGCCAGGGGGAAGGGGAGAGGCAGACTACCCGATGAGCAGGGAGCCCGATGTGGGGTTCGATCCCAGGACCCTGGGATCATGACCTGAGACGAAGGCAGACGCTTAACCGACTGAGCCACCCAGGCGCCCCGAGATTTTGCATTTCTAACAAGTCGTTGTGGATGCTGTGGTTGTTTGGTTTTGTTTTGAATTCCTCAGGTAATTCTAATTTGCAGCCAGGATTGAGAAGCCGAATTTTAGACTCTCTAATAAGCATTTATTGAGCAGAAACTATGTGCCAAGCACTGAGCCAGGTCCAGGGCATGGTTATGAATATATATGTGAATTCATATGCTTATGTGCATGTATATATGACTAAAAGTCTCTGCTCCTGCAACAGACATCACCTGATAGGGGAGAGGTCATGTATGTTGATAAATTTCATACAAGGTAATGTCTGCTCTGATAGAGGTAGCCTGGAGCCCAAAGGAGGGGGGTGGCAAACTCACCGAGGAGCTCAGATAGAACTCCTAAAGGAGGAAATAGTTGATCTGAGCCTTGAAGGATGAGTAAGTCTTTCCAGGGGCTCTTCAGACCCAAAACAGCAGTGTGTGCAAAGGCACTGTGGCATACAGCAGATCGTATGACATTGCACCATCAGGAAATTGTAAGAAGCTTGCTGTGGTTGAAGTATCAGAAATGAGGTGGCAGGTATGGAATCTGAATCTAGAAAGGTGGCCTGAGATGCTCTCTATCTTATGAGAAAAGCCTCAAGAGTTTAAATCACTTAAATACTGTTCTGTTGGCCAAGCCCTTGTGCCAAGGTTGGTCAGAATCTACCCTCATCTCAGTGCCTCATGGAGAGTGGCCACGTGTGAGGAGAATCAGGTGCAAACAAAATGCTCTAGCAGAAGAAGGAGAACCAGGGGCTAAAGTCCCCAGGGTCTCCCCCTATGCTTCCAGTATCCATTGTCTATGAAGGGAAAGTTCTACATCTATGCCTTTACCCACAGACACACCTGGGCTGAGGGGCGCTAGCTCGACTTTCCCCAGGAATAAACGCCCTCTGTCTAGACCCACCCATGCTAGGAGATTTCCTCCTCAGCCTGTGGTTCGACAGACAGATGAGGCTGGCGGAGGCCGCCCTCGTCTTGCAGCCGGGGAGCTGACATGCCAACACACAGCTGCTGACTTTCTTCCCCCCTCACGTTAAGCTGGAACATCGTGCACTTTTCTTCTCCAGCTCCTGCAAAGCAAGTCATTTTCCTCCTCTGGAAGGTTGCCCATTGTTCATTTGACATTAAAGATAGGTCTTCACTGTTTTCTCTTAAGGCGGCAATTGGTGAAGTTAAGCTGTATTATGCGGACTTGTCAGAAGGATACAACATTATACAAAGGAATGATGTGAAACAAAAATTGCTCTCTTCAACCTTCCCAACCTCTCCCGCACACAGATTTCAAGACTTTTCTGCCCTCGTGTGTTCCTGGCATAGCCTGGAATTGGGGGTAATTGAAGAGAGCAATGGGGTCTGTGGTGCTCAGCCCACAGCCTGTGCTGCTTCCAGGGGAATCACGTGGACAGGCAGGAGAACAGAGGACAGGGCTGGGGCAGGCAAGGGAACGGATGAGGAAGAGCCTTCTCATCTGGTTTCTCCTAGGAATATGGGTACCTTAGGCCCTCAGAGTTGTGGGATGGCTGATTAGTTTTAAAGAGCTAATGGTCTTCTCTCTGCCATGGTGAATTCAGAGTTCATTTCCCAGGGAGATACTCAAGATTACATGGCTAACTTGCTCCTGGAATGTGGTCCTATCTAAATTCTGAGCAGAGGCTCTATCACTGTGCCCCTTGAAATCATGGTTTCCTCAGTCATGGATTCATTCATTTACTTGGGCTGTGGGCTCTGGTCTCCACTCTGTCACTGGCTAAACATGTGACCTTCAATATTCCCACACCTCAGTTTCTTCATTTGTAAAATGGGAATAAAAATTAGGTACTGTCTAGGGTTCTTGTGCAGGTTCAGTGATACGATGAATGGGCATAGCATCATGGTCTCATCCTCTGTGAATGGTGTGGTTCTTATTTTTATCATTACTAGTCCACAGGCATACATTAAGAGCCCCTGGTCCCATCCTGGGCCCTGGAGAGTAGAAGGTGCAGGAGGTGGGATGTTGCTTGTCTGGTGGGAGGGGCAGGCCAGCTGTGATAGCTCAGGACTGGTGCTAAGCACCTGACAAAAAGCTAAGCCTAGGTGCTATGGCAGGCGAGAGTACCGCCTGCTGAAAGCCAGTGGTCAGGGAGGGCTTTTGGAGGAGGTGCCTCCTTAGGGAGACTGGCAGGATGAGCATGGAGAAGGAGCTAGTCTTCCTGCCAGAAGGAATAGCATGTGCAAAGAAATCAAAACACCCTGACGCTTTCCCAGAACTATGCACAGGCCTAAGTGCCTGAGCTAGATAGGCCTGTTTGGTGGGGAGTTGTAGATGTGGCTGGAAAGGAAAGCCCCTTAGGAAGTGCTTGGGGGGGGGCGGGAATCAAAGGCTCGGATTTTATGCTGAAGGTAATGGGAAATACTTAATGGTTTTCAGTAAGGAAGTGGGATAGCCCAATTAATTGGCTTCTGGCTGGAGAGTGGGTTGGGTGGCTGAGAGCCTGGTTAGGGAGACACCAGAGTCATGCACCAGGGCACTGAAGACAGGAAGAATGGGATGGTGGCCATGTGGATGGGGAGCTGGGGTGCTTCTGAGATATTTAGAAGCTAGAATCTCTAGACCTTGGTAATAGCAGGACACAGGAGGAGTTAGGGATGTACCCTCACCCCAAATACCACCAGTTTTCTGCCTTCAGTGACCTAGAATGATCCTTCGCAGAGAGGAGGTACCAGGAGGAGCAGGTGAAGATGGTATATTCCATTACAGACCTGCCAGGGGCCCGTGGGACAGCCAGGTGGACAGTCAAGATGCACATGGGCCTCCGTGGGCTTGGGGCTCTACTAAAGCTCGGAGCAGGTGAGGTGCATCACCACCACAAAGGTGGATGAGGTCACCAAGGGCAAGGAAAATGACAAAAGAAGACGGCTGAGCACAGAGTTCTGGGAACAGCAAAGTTAAAGGGATAGGAGGAGGCAGAGAAGTTAAAAAGAGGCCAAGAGGGGGAGGCCAGAGTGGTGGAGGAAAACCATGAGAAAAGGGATGTTATAGAGAAAGTTTCACAGAGGAGGCGTGGTCACTGGTGCTGGCTGGAAGGGGTGAGGCCCCCGGATTTACAACGAGGGGAGTCTGTCAGTGACAGGCGAGGACAGCACCAGTTGGGGTGAGGACAGAAGTTGAGGATGGAAGATGGAGCCCAACCAGACCTCGCAGTTGGAGACCTTGACGGTTCGGTAGGCAGCAATGGGAACGTCGTGCCCGGGCGTATGTCACAGACACAGGCTCACAGGGGCTTCCCACATCGGCGGAACCAGAATCTTGAGGGTGGAGCCTGAGAACCCAGTCTGTAAAAAGGTCCCTTGGTGATTCTACAGGGAGAATCCTGAAAGACTGGCCGTGTAGCATGAATGCCGGGCTCAGAGTCAGGGGCCATGTGTCTATCTCCAGCCACAGCCCACGTGAGCAGGAGGCCACCAGTGGGGTCTGGGTGTGACTCTAGATCTACCACTTGCTTGCTATCTGTGTGGTGGGGCAGGGCCTTGGTGCTTCCAAGCCAGCCCTCTCCTCTGAGAGTCAGGGAGAGCAACGACCACGGCAGGGTTACTGTGAGGTCCTGGTGAGGAAAGGTGCATAAAACGTTTGGCTCATTAAAAGCACTCATGGTGGCTGTTATGAATGCTGCTGTTAGCCACGTGACCTTGTGCAGATTTCAGCACCTTTCTGGACCCTCATTTCCTCATTTGTGAAACAGGAGGAGTAGGGTCTTACTCAGCAGGTACTGGGGGACCCATGTGGTCGTGCACAGAGTCGGTGCTCAGTGAGTATTAATTTTGTGTCGAGTTAGAGCAGGACCTCGGACTGGGAGGTGGTCGCTGGTTAGAAGGCTGTCTGCAGGGGCAGCCTAAGCCTCCTCTGCTTCCTCAGATACTAGCAGGGTTTGTGACCACATGGCGTCCTGGGATTTCTGCAATTCACCCCTCTTCCCCCAAGCAGGGCTGGTGGTTCTGGTCACAGACTGCGGAAGCAGTGGTTGGGGCTGGGGAAATCTGTGGGCCGGTCATCAACCATCAGTCATCCCCACCTGGGACCCTCAGGTGGCTGGGGTGGCTGCTACCCCTCCCAGGATACAGGGTAGAATCCAGAGTAGCTTCAGGTTTCATAGGGGTCAGATAGCCGGGGACAGGGTCCTCTGCATGTCCTCAACCCTCGGAAAGTCAAGATGAAAAGGCTGACAGTTGAGATGTTCACACCAGCAGGAAAGAACTGGTCAAATGCCCAAGATCTGCCTCCTGGCTCTTGCCCAGCCAGGGCCTCAGAGCTACTCCAGAAAGTGGACAGCTTCGTGACTCTCTCTCACCCCTGCCCCATCTGGGAGAGACAAGGAGGGGCAGAGGGAGGGATGGACGGCGGAATGGTGCAGGGACCTGCTTCCTTCCTTTCGCTGCTCTGGCAGCATCACCGCCCAGCCACCACACCTCTGCTGCATCGTGCTGTTCTCTTTCTGGCTGAAGTCAGCAGGTTGGGTCCCTTTGGGATCTGAGCCAGGGATGAGAAAATACAACGGTGAGCAGTGTTTGCTCAGCGCTTTACAGGCTACAGAGCTGGATCATTCGATCCAGGAGGAGTGTGCAGGAGGCTCGGCAGGGATGACATCCCCACTCTACAGATGAGGAAAGCAGCAGCTTTGGAAGACCTACCCAAGCCTGTGTGGCAGGGTCTGGATTCACACCTAAGGACAGCTGGCTCCAATGTCAGTGCTCTTTCTGCAAGCCCAGGAGTTGCTGTAAAAAGGTAGCCCTGTGCCCGGCTGGCTCAGCTGGAAGAGTGTGCGACTCCGGATCTCGGAATCGTGAGTTCAAGCTCCACGCTGGGCATAGAGATAACTTAAATAAAACTTTAAAAAAAAAATAATAGTAGACACAGAGAGCTGCCTTCTTTTCACGATGTGGCCACCACCTCGCTCTGTGGTCTGACAAGTCTCTTAACTGCTCTAGGCTTGAGTCAGCCACCCCGCCAAACACAGAGCTTGGATTAGAAAACCCAGAAGATTCCTTCCAACTGGTGTGGCCGGCAGTCTTAATGCTGGGGGCGCTCTGGGCCACCAGGTGTGGCTGGGGTAACTTCAGAAGGGCTAGTCAGAGCCCTGGACCCTAGCCTCTACCCAGAACCCCAGGAAATACACCCTTCCCTCCTACCCCAAAGCAAGCCATGATGAACTTTCTGTGAAGAAAGGAGTGTGACTTAAAGATGGGGAAAGCCACAGATCTCACTGATCACCAGCTGGGTGGTTCTGTCCTCACCGGTTCCTTGTCTCTAGACCCAACTGCTCTCCTAGGCACTACTCCCTGGGCCCTCTCTGCCCCTCCTAAGCCCTTCTTCTGTGGAGTCTACAGGTTTCAGATTGAATGGATCTCCCATATCCCTCTGATTTGCTGGGGGGTGGGGGCAGGGGGACTCTGTACCAAAGTGGGAGCTCAGCAGGAGCTCAGCGCTGTTTGCGGGATGAATCAGAAACAGAATTATTCATCTCCCTGTGGCTTTCATGTCCAGCAGGGTTCTGCTGAGTGGGGTCGTCACTTCCCAGAGGGACCCGTTCTTTTCCTCCTGGGCATCATTTTTTTTTCCCCCTGGGAGACTAACTTTGGTTTCTGCAGTTAACAATCATAGAAAACGCAAAGGAATTTGTTTGTTTGTTTGTTTTAAAGAAGAGGAATAAAAGTCCGCTTCTAGAGGTCATCTATGTCAAACCCTTGGCTGGGTAGAAAGGCAGAGGGTCACTCTTTGTAACTTTCTCTGCACTCAGGGTGAGCGCATCTGATTTTTCTGGAGACTGAGTGATCTTCTCAGCTCTGATAAGCAGATGAAAGCCTGGCCATCCCTGAGCTCCATTCCTTGGCCTGGAGACCGCTTTTTTTAGTTTCTTCCGGTTCCTTTGACGTTTTGGCTCAATATGCAGATGAAGGAGAGGGGCCTAAGGAACAAAGTCTCTCCAGCTGCCCCATGGATTATTCTGGAATTAGTCTGCCTGCTGTCAATTTTATTTGGTGATCTCAGCTGGATCTCCAAATTATACCTGTAATTTGGTGCACTCCATGTATTACAGTCTGTCAGAGAAATCCTATAATTATTTTTTAAGTGACAAAGTTTTAAGGAATAGCTAAATAAATGTAGCTAAATTTAGAGTACGGTCTCTTTACAATGGAATGTGGCAGGAGGTAGAGGTATGATCAGTGGCTGGTAGAAGGAGAATTTTGTTACTATCCAAAAGGTGGCAGCAAAAATTACCTCAATTAACTTAACAAGAAGCCCGTCCTCCTCTGCCAGCCCGCCCAGGAGCCCTGGCACATACCTTTTCCCTTTTCTGCCAGAATTCTGTGCCTCCCTCACCAAGCTGTCCCCAGCTCCATCTGCTGCTCCCGTCTGAGGCTGATGCCCAGGCCCCAGTCACGTCCTGCCTTCTCCCTGAGAGCCTCCAGCTCCACGTTCCAGAAGCATCAGGGTCAGGAGTTCACACCTCAAAGAAATCTCAGCACAGATCATTGCTTAAGGGGGAGGCCACAGAAATAAGGCCAGTATTTCTGTTTCTGCCCAGTACAGACTCCACGGAAAATGAGAGAGATTTTCTACAAACCCAAAATGTAAGATCTCTGGAGAAACTTGATACATACCTCATCAATCTATTCATCCAAGCTTTTTGAGAATCTACTCCGTGTTGGATGTTCGTGAATGGCTTAGATGCATGAATGGATTAATGAAATATTTGTTGGCTCTTACTATGTGCTGCATACCCTTCTAGCTTCTGGGACTGCAGCAGTGAGCAAAGCAGAGGTCCCTGCCTACAGGTAGCCCACATTCTAACAGGAGTGAGACAATAAACAAGACAAATGGGGAAAATACATGCTTGGTTAGATGATGGTAAGTGCTAAGGAGAAAGATGAAGCAGGATAAAGGAGACAAGGAGTGACAGAGGGAGCTGCCACAGTTTTAGACAGAGCAGCCAGCTGGCCTCACGGAGAAGGCCACTCCGAATGGGGCGGGGGGGCGGATCGTGGGGAAGGAGCCCTGACGCATACGTGGGGCACACATTCTAGGCGGAGGGAGTGACAAGTGAAAAGACCCTGAGGTGGGAAATGTTAAGAGGGCCGTTGGAGACATGGCAAGAGTATTATGGGTCCCTGTTTGAGGGGATGAAGAGATACTGGAGAGGAGAGACGTGGTTCAAAAAATAATTACTATTCACGTTCACTGTCGTTCTTTAGAACAGGGATCCATCCGCAAGCTGTGTGTTTTTGCACAGTCTGTGAGCTCAGAATGGTTTTTATGTTTCTAAATGGTTGGCTGGAATATCAAAAGAAGACTATTTCGTGACACATGAAAGCTATATGAAATTCAAAGTCTAGAGTCCATAAAGTTTTATTGGCACACAGCCATGTTCATTATTTATTATCTATGGCTGCTTTTGCATACAATGGCAGAGCTGAGTAGTTGTGACAAGGAATGTATGGACCACAAAGCCCAAAATATCGTCTACCTGGGCCTCTCCAATGAACACAGACTCCTGTTCTTGGCGCTTGGGGAGAGTGGATGAACCCTGGCTGTGAAGTCAGGAGCTCCTGATTCCAGGCTTGTGGCCACCACTTGGTGGTTGTGTGACTTTGGGAAAGTGGTCTATCCACTTGGAAACTTTGTCCTCACTTTTAGTTAGAGTGGAGACAAAAGCACCACCTTTTAGGATAGCAGTGGGAATTAAATGAAATAAAGAACATGAAGCCCATAGCAAGGGCTTGATTTTCATAGGCATTCGAATGATTGTACATAGTAGAGCATGAAGGTAGGACAGAAGGATGTTGTGTATCCCCCCAAAGTCATATGCTGAAGCCCTAACCCCCAATGTGATGGTATTTATAGGTGGGGCCTTTGGGAGGCAGAGTTAAATGAGGCATGAGGGTGGGGCCCTCATGATGGGATTCGTGCCGTAGTAACAAGAGCTCCCAGAAAGCTTGCTAGGTCTCTCTCCCCTCCCACCGTGTGAGGAGGCAGGGACAAGGCAAGCCAGGAAGAGTCCTCCCCAGAAGCGCACAGTGTCTTCACTTTGAGTTTGGGCTTCCCAGCGTCCAGAACTGTGAGGAATAAATATCTATGAAGTCACCCAATCTATGGTATTCTTTTCTGGCAGCCCAAGCTGACTAGGACACGGGAGGAGAACCGAGCCGACATCTTGAGCGCGGTTAGAATTTCCACAGGTGGGGAAGAAGGAAAAGGCCCTCTTGGCGGAGGAACAACATATGTGGAAGCTGGAGTGCTAGGAGTTCATGGGGCGTGCTTGTGGAACAGAGACGCTCCTGTCGCATGAGCACACACAGCACAGTGATAGAGGGGCTGAGGCCGGAGAGGCACATTTGTGAGGAGCCTTGTGTCCCACTCTCAGAGTAGGCTGATTTGTTCCGTTTTGCCCACTTGATTTGCAAAGTGTCCCTCTCTGCCTCCCTGAAGTCACCTTGGCACAGGGGGTGTAGAGCTGGCTCACAGGAATACCACCTGCTTGCTCTTCACGACCACAGGTCAGGGGGTAGGTCGCTGGCTCCTTCTCCATGGCTGCAAGCCTGCTAATCCGGAGGTTAATCCAAGGTGAATGAGAAAGACGCGGCCCCAACATCAGGGTAGAGAGGGTTATGAGAAATAAGGAATTTTTTAAAGGAAGGAGAGGAAGGAATGCATGGTGCTAAGAAAAAGTATCATCTGGTGTAACATGGTCTCTTCAGACTTTTTGCTAAGGATGTTGGAAAGTTTGGGAAGGGCGTCACATGATGGTTCTGCCTTCCGTGGCTCCAGGGGAAGTGAAGGGTAAGAGGCTGTCGCTGTATTCCACAGAAGAAAAAGTGGTAGCTTAGGCCAAGGACGTGACCATGGAAATGCGGGAGGACCCACTGAGAAAAATGGAGTCGAAGTAGTTCACAGGGCTTGGCACTTGAACACAGAGCACAAGGGAAAGGTGGCCGTGTAGACCATGAGTAGACACCTGCTTGTGCACAAGTGGTGGAGGACCGCTCGGCTCCCTGGGATGGGGAGCTGGAGATGATACAGGCTTTGGGGGAGGGGGGGCAGGACGCAATCAGTAGTGCAGATGTTGAGTAGAGGACGCCTGTGGGGCAATCCAGGTGATGGTGGGGGGGCGGGCGGGCGGGGATCGTCTAAAGGTATGCGTCTATCTCAGTGTGACGTTCGGGAGAGGCAGGGGCTGGAGCTAGGAATCAGGGAGTCATTGCTAAGTGAATGGAGGCTGCCGCCCCGCAGTGGCTGAGATCACGCAGTGAGGGACTCTGTATGCCCATGGGCTGCTCCCCATCTGGTGGGATCCCACCTGGCCTTAGGATTAAATCCCGTGTCATAGGTTGCCTTTTGGAAATAAACACACATGCACGCAAACAAACAAACAAACGCTTCAGTTCCTGATGACTCAAGTGGCATGTGTCTGGCCCTGATTGTGCAGACAGTTTTATAGGAAGTTGCCAACACAATGAACCATCTGAAGCCTCTAATGAAGCAATTATAGTATGTGGAATGAACAATCAATCAACTGTAAACTCGGTGGTGAGAATTTTATAGAGATTGAGGGTAGATAACAGGCTCACTGCGGTTATGTCCAAGAGTAACTTGATCCCTTACTGGAGATAAGGTTTACATAATGGGGGAACCTCTCCACCCTCTCCCACAACACACACACAAAAAGAAAAGTTCTTGTAAAAAGAACCCCCACCCATCGGCTCTCAAAAGTGTCCTGGAATCACCAAGAAAATTGTTCACATTTTGGGAAGTTGTGGTTAATAAAGACCTTTTACCCCGAGGGATCTCCAGAGGTAATACATTTCAGTATTGCACTCTTCCTGTTCGGTTCTCAAATGTAAACCGGCTGTGCTAACAGAGAGGCAGGTCCGCTCTATGGCAATGTTTGGAGTATCATTCTTCACATTGCTCTATGGTGGTTCTGAACGTGTATTACCTCTAATCCTGTAGAATAGGTATAATTGGGCTTAATTTTTTAAAAAGATTTATTTATTTATTTGAAAGAGAAAGAGAGAGAGCACAAGTGGGTGGTGGGGGTGCAGAGGGAGAGGGAGAGAGAGAATCTTAAGCAGACTGCGCTGAGTGCAGAGCCGACGTGGGGCTCGATATCAGAACCCTGAGATCACGACCTGAGCTGAAACCAAGAGTCGGACACTTAACTGACTGAGCCACGCAGGCACCCCTGGGCTTAATTTTTAATGAAAAGAGACTCAAAGTTTAAATGATCTGTCCTGTGTTGCAGAGCTGAGATGTGCCAGACCTGGATCAATCCAGGTGAGTCTGACCGCAGAATGCTCACTCCTTCCCCATGGCTTGCCCCCTTTCTGTCCCTCTGAACACCTTGAGTTACCTCCCCATTGTTTAAGCCCATTCTCTTCACCGTGGGTGTTAGAAGATGCTCCTTGGTATCTCCACCTTTGTCCTAGGCTTACCTTCTAAAGCGCTTGTAGGCGAGACTAAAGATGTTTGAAGAGGACAGCCACCCTTCTTCATTATTCTCCCCATTGGAGTAAACACTTTCAAATATCTTCAGCCTTGTCCCATGTGACATGGAGGGGCAGCTGCTGCTGGCCCCCCTCCTAACAGCCATCCCCTCTCTTCCCCAGCTTCCTTGCCGGAAGCTCACCTCCCACCGCAGAAAATGCCAGAAGCTCACGCCCCCAGCAGTGCACTCTGAGAGTGGGTTTTGGAGCTAGGGAATTGGGGAATTGGAGAGGCAGAGAGGTAAGTGTGTTGGAAACACCTGGATTCCCATCCTGACTTCCACGAGCTGCAGGCAGAGTATTTAAACGCTCTGGGGCCTCAGTTTCTTCATCTCTAAAATGGGGATGACCAATATGACCTCACTGATATGAGGAATTCTTAATCTCAGGAAACAAACTGAGGGTTGCTGGAGTGGGGGGTGGGGTGGGAGGGATGGGGTGACTGGGTGATGGACACTGGGGAGGGTATGTGTTCTGGTAAGCGCTGTGAATTGTGCAAGACTGTTGAATCTCAGATCTGTACCTCTGAAACAAATAATGCAATATATGTTAAGAAAGAAAAAAAGAAGAAGAAGAATGTAGCAGGAGGGGAAGAATGAAGGGGGGGAAATCGGAGGGGGAGAAGAACCATGAGAGACAATGGACTCTGAAAAACAAACTGAGGGTTCTAGAGGGGAGGGGGTTGGGAGGATGGGTTAGCCTGGTGATGGGTATTGAGGAGGGCACGTTCTGCATGGAGCACTGGGTGTTATGCACAAACAATGAATCATGGAACACTATATCTAAAACTAATGATGTAATGTATGGGGATTAACATAACAATAAAAAAATTAAAAAAAAATAAAATGGGGATGACCATACGTATCACAGGAGTGCTCTGAAAACAGAATCGGATCAAGCATATGAACACCCAGCATAGAGCTGGGCACAGAGAAGTTGCATAATAAATGGATGTTATTATTTTTATTCCCATTACTAAAGATGAAGCTGCTGTTCTTCATTGAGTTTTATTTACTTTATGTGGTGTAAGGCATGAGGGTCACACATGGATTAGGCAAAGGGGCATCAACATCCTGATGTTTATGAATGCATATGATGCCCCCTCCCACCAAAAAACAAACCGAAACAACTTAGCAGTGATACTTGTGTGCACGTATTCATTATTCATTGACCCTCCGTTTGTGGGTATCAGGGAAAAGCGTTAGCTCAACCACAGGTGCCGGCCTTTGTCTCGGAGAAAGGAATTCCCTTAATTTAGGAAAAACAAGGAGATAAATTGTTTAGCCCTTCTTTCAAGAAGCTGACAGTCACTGAAATCCAAGGCTATGTGATTAAATTTGTTTAAAAGGCACATTTTCACAGGGTCAGTGGGATGGATAAGGGACATGAAGTTTTTAGGATATTGCTGTACTGAAGTAACAGAGTCGGGAGACTCTTGAGATGTGAAGAGTTGGGTATTCTCTAAAGCAGAGGTTGTCAAACTCGTGCATGTTCAGAATCATCCGGACCGTGCAGTGGAAATGCCATCGTATGAAACATCTCCGCAGTACAGAGGTACGTCTCGTTCTCTTGTGGTGCTGTTCTGCCGTTCGCGTTTCTGGAGCACCCAACCCTCCATGAGGTGAGAACCCAAAGCTCAAACGTGGATTTAGCTGAGCACCTTATGTGATTACTGTGTTTGTCGGGACTCGTTGAGCTGTCTATGCGAGAAATCAAAAGCAAACTAGCTTAGACAAGAGAGGATTTATTGGCCAAAGCAGCCGAAAGGGATCTTTTAGCTTATAATGCCAACAGGGATCTTTCTCCCTCTTATATCCGTCCATACATATACACCTCTCTCATTCTCTCTCTTATTCTTCCTCCATATATATACACACGCATTTATTTATATAAAGAGATATATATGTTGAGATGCATATGCATATACACAAATATACATACATGTCTATATATACACGTACATTTATATATACCCACACAGATTCCCGTATATCAGTTCTTCTGTCCTCCAAGTATTTCTGATTATCCCCCCTTCTGGGAACAGGGATGATTTACATTTCCTGAACCCCTTGTGATGGGGTGGGATTATATAAATAGTTCTGGCCAATGAGTTGTAAGCAGAAGGGATATGTGTCACCTCTGGGCAGGACATTTAATTGGCAACACATGACACCCAGTGATCTTTTCTTTTCCTCTGCTATAGTGACCAGCAAAATTTGAATTAGAGGCTACTGAGTCCCACGTAAGGGGATTTGACCAGAGCCCTCAGCTGACCCACAGTGGACTGGTAGCATGCACAGGACGTAATTCTTTGCTACTGGCTACTAAGATTTGGAAGTTGTTACCACAATGTAGCCTGGCCAGTCCTACCTAACACAGGCCTCCAGCAGCTCTCCGTTTCTATGGCCAGCTACAGGGCACAGTCTCAGTAGACGGCAACCCTCTCTTGCTCAGTGCCCTTGTAGCCAATCTCAGAGGGACCCTTTTTCAAAAAAAAATTTTTTTTATTTAAATTCAATTTAATTAACATATACTGTATTAATAGTTTCAGAGGTAGAATTTAGTGATTCATCAGTTGCATACAACACTCAGTGCTCATTCCATCAAGTGCCCTCCTTAATGCCCATCACCCAGTTACCCCATTTCCCCACTCCTCCCCTCCAGCAACCCTCAGTTTGTTTCTTATAGTTAAGAGACTCTTACGATTTGCCTCCCTCTCTGTTTTCATCTTATTTTATTTTTTCTTCCCTTCCTCTATGTTCATCTGTTTTGTTTCTTAACATCCAAGACAGTGAATTTCCTGACTTTAGAAACAATGTCATATCTTCCTTAGTGACCACAGGACTCAATACAGTACTTGGCATTTCATGGGAGCTCAGCAATAGTAGGGTGAATAAAATGAATGAAAAAGGCTATTTAAGAAAAGACAGGGCAAGAATGAAGAAGTACATTTCATTTCTTCTGCCACTGGGAGATCAAACATCAAATAGTGTGGAACATATTGACATAAAACCTTCCAGGAAAGACCGAAAATGTTTAATTCTTGTTCTCCCCAGAAAACCCTTTAACAAATGCAACCAAACACCTGGGAACAAGAGACCTGCCACTGCATCATCCATTTGATTTCAAAATGGAAACCCTAGACAGATTCCCTTGCCTGCAGTTATCCAGGTGGAGCACAGACAAGTTAATAGCAACAGCTCATCTTGATGCCTACACTGTGCCTGCAATCCAGAGAAAGGTATTCTTTCCTTTAATCCTCTGTGGCAGGACAGATGGCACTTACAACCCAGCCTCGCACCTGGGAGATGTTTTTCACGCTACCAATTAAGATGCGTTTCCTCTGCTGTGTCCATCACTTGCACCTGTAGGACAACTGGTCGCCTCGCCAGGAGCATATTCCATCTGATCTCTCCCTTGTCCATTGGGGCACTTGGCAACAGATTCAAAAAGTGTTGCAAAGGAAGAAAGTGAGAGTTGCACCTGAGCTGGAAACTTCCTGGTACACGCATGGAGGTCTGAGCAATTTTTTACTTTTTATTTTTTTCATCCTGTTGACAATTACTGTAAACCTACTATATAACAATAGACAGCAGAGGGAAAATAAAAGATCAGTAAGACTCTACTCTTGGGGAGCTCATAGTCTAGTCGGATGACAGATAGTAAACAACTCACTAAAATTCACCGTGAAAATGCTTTCAGTAGAGACACTTTGAGGTACGGATGACACAGAGAAGCAAAGGACCACTGATTTTGAGGAAGGGCCAAAATAAAGTCTCAGAGAGGCCATGTGTGTCAGTCCATATTTATATAAAAATACATTTTTATAGCGCAATTTGGTTTTCAAAGCATTTTCACATATTTATCTCATTTTATTCTCCCACTACCTATAGGCAAAAAACTCCTCTTCTTCCCTATTACTGTGTAAGGAGTTATGGCTCAGACAGGCTAAGAGATTTGCACAAAATGGCCCCAATATGGAAGAGCAGAATTCAAAGCTAGGTTTTTTATTTCAGAGTTTGTTTTGAACTTATTCTGAATTGAACAGGGCTCTTCACTGCAAGCAAAAGTTAATAAAACAACAGCAAAACAAGAAACCCAAAAAACCTCTGGCATGAGGCTTGGGCACTCTGTGGGCAGGAATACCACCGCCCAAACGGGCCCAGCCCTGGCCCAGTGAACGCACAGGTGCAGCCTTCCCTGGGCATTCGGGGCCATGGCTTGCACGCCTGAAACCACCAGCATGCCTTGTGATGTCTCTGGGACTGCTGCCCGGATGCTTCTAGAAACTCAGTAGAGTTGACCCGCCCACTGGCAGGTGGGTTCTCAATGATTCCTGCTTCGTGGGTCCTTAACTTCTGGGGGCGTCTGAAATTAGTGCACTGAAGGACAGAGTCCCCAGCAGGTCCCCTAACTGCAGGGAAGGCCAGGGAGGCAAGCACTGGTATTTTTAGTTTTGTGGGAATTGGACACAACTTCACAAGTTTGGTAATTTTCAAGCATGAGAAAGAGGTTTAGAAGCCAACACTTAGCAACACTTTCTATTTCCTTCACCAATCACCAGTCAGTAGTGCTGATTTCCCTGCTTTAAAAACCGTGTTTATTCTGGGCGGCTCAGTTTGTGACTCCCAAAGCCCCTCTGAACCCAGCATGAACAAACAGAACCGCTCCTAACCGCCTCCTACATTGTGCAGCATGACCGGGGCCCCAACACAATCATTCCAGAAACAGCTCACTTAATTATTGATCAAACCCATTCATTTAGGTGAGTGGTGAAACCCTCTTCCCAGGCCGACTGGCCAAGCCAGCTCTAGAGTTTAATCACTAAGAGCCAGCGTCTGACCACTGATTGGGAGAGAAGGAGCCAGCGTTCTTACTAATTTGTGAAATGAAACACGTCTCCCTCTGGCTCTGCTGTGGAAAGGGGCAGCATGGGAACAACGCACTGTTTCAGATCTGTAGTTCGTTTAGGTCTGTGATTCTCAAAGTGTGGTCTCCTGAACAGCAGAAGTACCTAGAAACTTGTTAGATGTGGAAATACTTGGGACCCACCCTGGAACTACTGACCCAGAAATTCTGGGGGTGGAGTGCAGCCATCGATGTTTTAGTAAGCCTTCCAGGTGATTCTGAGGCATGTTAAAGCTTGAGAAACCCTGCTTTCGACCCAGGAGCTGCTTCGGACAGGGGTACCAAGCTTTTGTTCCTTCACGGACTCTACTACCTTTTGGCGGTCGTCAGTGGATCTGGATGGGAAATGAAGCCACTTCATTTAAAGCAGAAAACCCATCCCCCATCATCCTTTTAGGTAAGTCTGCTCTGAAAAAGATCAGCCTCAAAGAAACCTATGAGGATTGGCCACTTAAACAAAGGAATGACAACTCACCCTTGCACTAGTTCATATTCATTATCTCATTCTGCCCACGTGACAGGCCTGGGAGGGAAATTGTTTTCAGGATGAGGAAACAGACTTAGGAAAGTTAATTGACTTATCCGAGGTCACCTGTCTAGAGTGGGAGAGCTAGGGGCCTCTAAACGATGCCAGGGCTCCGGGCATGACTGGAGGCAATCCAGGGAGAGGTCTCCCACCACTGACCCATAATTATTATATCACAAGCACCTCAACTAATCCTCTCTCTCTGCTGAAGAAATGTATCTCTTTGACTTGGTGAAATTGTCAAGAATTGTTCTTTTTGAGGAGCCTCTCTTTATAAATACAATTTCATACAAATCTCCCATTAGCTCTTTGGCTTTGCAATAAAAATGATCCAGTGCATGAGTACATAGGCTAGGCAGTCCATCCTAAGGAGAGAAAGGCACAGAGTAGGAATGGGGGATCAAGCAGCTTCCAGACCCACCTTTGTCAGGTGGAGACACAAATGGAACCATTAACCTTCCTGAGTTCTTGTGAAATAAGAGGCTATTTTTTGGGTATTCCTAAGCTGCCTCTTTACTCTTATCCCAATATTTCTGATCCCATCCAAATTTTTGCTCTTAAGAAATCCCAGCTCATTTTTGCTCCTTTCCTAACCTAGCCTGGACCCCATGGACTGTATTTCAACTGCATTTAACCCCCTCGTTCCACCCCCCACCCCAGACACACACACACACACGCACACACGCACGCACAGCTCTTCTATCTGGGATACACTTACTGCTCTCTTTCCCTTGCTCTTGCATCTGAACTGTTGATCGCTCCTGAATTAAAGTGCTTAGCGGTGCTCTGGATTAGCTTCATTTCAAACCTATGCTTTCACCTGCAACAGGGCTCTCAATCCTCTCTGCCTCCTCCTTCCCTTGTTGCCCGCTGCTCTGTTCCAACACTCTGTTCCTTCCCTCTGGCCTCTGTCACCTCCTGATACCACTCATTGTCAACAATCTTGCGTCCTGGGTCACAAGATGATGGCCACCAAACAGGAACTTCTTTAACTCCCTTTCTCTCTGCTTCTAACTGCTCTGTCTTTACCCATTGTTATTGATTGAATGTGTGTCTCCGGGATCCATATGTCGAACCCCTAATGCCCAGGATGGTTATATTTAGAGATAGGGCCGATGAGGTTATTAGGTTCAATGAGGTCACAAGGGTGGGGCACTGATCTGATAGGATTGTGTCCTTATAAGAAGAGAATAGAGAGCTTGCTTGTGTTCTCTCTCTCTCTCTCTGTCTCTCTCTCAGCACACACTGAGGAAAGGTCATGTGAGGACAGACATCAGCCATCTGCAAGCCAGGAAGAAAGCTCTCACCAGTCTTTTCCCAGTGATTTCTTTCCCCTAAGTCAGAACTGCTTGGCAGGGCAGGGACTGGAGGGATTGGGGATGGGTTGAAAGGTTGTTGGGTGAACCAGGAATTAGCACAGAGGGAGTAAGATGAATTGATTACCTAATGGCATTAAGATGCCTAATAAATCCACTTCATAATTCTAAGACTTGAGGTCTATAAGCTACAACTTCCTTGCAGTTGACTAAAGCTACATAACAAAGTACCACAACATTTAAATCATGATATTGATTCATGTAATTCTTCAAAATGGGCTGGGCTCAGCTGGGCAGTTCTTCTATTGGTCTTGCTGAAGGTCACACAGGTGGCTGTTTGTAGTTGCTGCTCAGTGGGGGTTTGGTTCAGCTGGGAGGCTGGGATGGCTGGACCTCCTCTCTTTTCATATAATCTCAGGAGCCCTCCTTCCATGTGGCTTTTCCATAGGTCTCCCCAGCAGTGTTGCCAGACCCCTACCCTGGGGGCTCAGGGCTCAGCTGATAGATCTTTTCAGGTTTAAGCCCACGACTGGCACCAAATCACTTCTGCTGGCTGTGGGTTGAAGCATGTCACAGGACCAGCCCAGATTCAAGGGAAGAGGTGAAACAGAGCTTCACTGAGGGATCCTGTAACAGGATCCTACAAATGTTTTGCATCCATCAGCCTACACAACAGGTAAGGGCTTTCCAATACGACTGCTTCTCAGCCTCTTTCTGCTTCTCAGACTCTTTCTCTTGATCCTGTTGTAACATTTCTAACTCCATCTTCTGAACCATCTCTCCTATCTATATTGAGATATAACAGAGCTCTACTCTTCGGAATGCTATGGTCCCTTTCAGGTGACTTTGCATATCTTTTTCGGGAGAAAATTTATTTCCAAGTTTCTGGTAGGACATCTTTTAGCTTTAACTACTGACACTTGTGATTGTTGAGCACTCGCACTCTTGATGGGGCTTCACCTTCCATGTTTGGCTTTCAGAACCAGCACAGACTTGAGCTCCAGCTGACTTCAGTGGTGTTTAGAGGACAACAGGTATTTGGCAAATAAGTTAGGATAAGATTGTGAGTTAACCCAAGTATTTTCCATATTCCACACACACAGACCTCCACCTTTCTACTAGACCCTGGGAACCCTCCATCCTAGCAGGCACCAGCTAGGGCCAGCTAAATTCATTGCCTCAAGGAAGGCAGGCCATAGCCAAACAAAAGAGAACAAAGGCATCAATTCTCAATCTTGAGTTTCAAAAAGAGCCTTTTCAAAGTCCTGGCAAAGAAAACAGGTTAATAGAAAAGGTTTTTGAGTTTCAAAAGCTTGGCTTTTCTTGTGCCAAAAGCCATATGCTATGCTATTTACAATAGATTTGGGGAGAATGTGATATATAAAAATATAGAAACTATAAAGAAATATATAAAATTTTTTAAATATAAAAACATTTAAAATATTTTTGAAGTGAATGATCTAGCTCTATAGAATCTGTAGAGATTCCAGGGGCTGAGCTGAGAAGTGGGGGGTGGTTCTTACGGGGAAGGAGAGTTGCAGTGAGTGTTTCTGACAAGGGACCTTGAATATGGCTCAGCTTAGTGAACGTTACTGATTGGGTTCTCTGCAAGTAGACCCTGAGATGAAGTTTGGGGTGCAAAATGCTGATTAGGAATTAACACGTAAGAAAGGAAGGGAAAGAAAGCAGGATTGCAGAGGGAGAAGTTAAACCGAGAGAGAAGCCTTCGCTGGTAGGGAACTCTGGAGCAAATATTACTCACTAAGGGGATTCTGCTGGGCAGAATGGCCAGACTTTATACCCTCAACTTAGTCAATCTTTGGTGCAAGCCGCTCTGAGAAGGGCATGACCTTGCACCAGGTGGGAAGAGTATCTGAGAGGAGCTGAGAGCTGGAGACATCTGCTGGCTTCACTCCCTGCAGCTGGTCCTTCCATAAAGAAGGATCAGGGCAGCTGTGGGTCTCCAGGTCTACCACACTACTCCTTTCCTCCCTGAGCTTAACGCTAGGCAGGGAGATGATAGAACAGCTAGAGAGGTTTAGAAAACCTGCAGGAAGGACCTGTGCAGAACATCCCAAGTTTAACCCAAGAGAGGCAGAATAGTGGGCTGGAAGTAAAGAGAAAATGGCCTCAAGACGCACAGAGAGCCCAAGATAGCTCCTTCTGTCTTGCATGGCCCCAGACTGCCGTTGAGGAGTGTCTGAAAAGTCTCTGTGACCCGAGGAGGCTCAGGTATGGACTGCTTGGGCCAATGGACACCGGAATTGATAGTGGTGAAGGGGACATCTCAGCTGATAAAAGTGGGATTCACTAAAGCTCACAAAAGGTAAAGTTCTTTTTAGTAGATTCCAGCAAAGGCAGATGACAGCTGTACCCAGATCACCTCCCTTTTTTTTCTGTCTGGGGCTTTTCTATAAAGCCCCTCCCCATCCCACAATCCCAATTGATTTAGATAAATCCCAGGTCATGAGCAGACGGGTTGGAGAAAATCCAAACTGACTGCGTTTAAACTTGAGACAGAGAAAACCCGCAAGTGATTGAGTTTATCTAGAATTAAATAAATATATTTGAGTTTTGTGCCACTAGACAACGTGGGGGTTCCAGACAGATGCCAAGTTTGATTATGAGGAGAAATATTTTAAAAGTTGTATTTTTGATTTGCTTGTGCCATAGATTGAAAATTCATACTGCTATATAGATAGGAAATGATCAAAGAGGTAATCATTGCTTCCATCAGTAGCAGAGAGAGAAATGTAAACCAATGAAAAGAACCAAGCTTGCTTTTGGCCAAGTGTGGGGTACAACTGGGGACGGACGCTATCTTAAAATCCAGACCCTCAGACCCTGCTGGAGTGGTCGATACTGGGCAGTGATTTCTGTAAATCTGCTCAGATATCTATATATATATAATCAGGGCCTTAAATTATTTGTTTTTGCAATCCTACTTTTGAGGTATCAGGCTTTAGAAAATAACCAGATATCATTCTGACTGCCATACGAAGAACAGAGAAAGCAGAGACACAAGTTAGGGCCCTGGTTGTACCCTATCCCTCGAGCCAAATACTGACTTCCAGCACTTGGGTGATGGCAATGGCTATAGAAGGCACGTGGGAGATTGGGGTGTTCTTTAGAATTAAGACTTTATGATGGGCTAACTGGGTGTGAAGAGTAGGGTGTTGAAGTGGGAGAATGAGGTTCTTGCCTCTCAGAGTCGAAGAATGAATCTTGTGGACAAAGAAGAGTGAGTAAAACGATAGAGTTTTATTCCTTGAGGATACAGAAAAAGCTCTCTGGAGTGAGAGGGGTCCTGACAGGGTTGCCACTGGGGGCTTTTAGGGTTGGTCTTTCAGTGAAACCTAATCAGGGAATTTCAATCCTTTAAACATCTCTATTGAAATCACCATTGAGCAAGGATTAGTGATTTAACATCTTTAATGGCTTACTTGCTTTTTAGGGACCAATAATTTTTTGTTGGTCACAAGTAGCTGTTATAACAAAACCCCTAGGACACCTAGGGCAGGATGGTCTGATTTGTTTATCTCTGGTTTCCTTTCACCTCCGCATTTTTGGGGAATTTTGTGAGCCTGATCCCGTGGCTCCCTACCTAGCCCCACCTGTCCCTTCCTCAGTGTGATTTCTAGTTTTGGGCGGAAGCATCCAGGTGGATAAGGGTGGCATTTACCAATATGGCGCAGGTGAGAGTCAGAAACAGTTTTTCATGGAGAAGGTAGAGATTAAGAGGTTTACTGTGGCCCATCTGAGCTTTTGATGCTATGAAATATCCACAAGGCTCTGTCTCTTTGACATCTAGGCCTGGAGCTGGTTGGAGTGTATGGGGTGGGAAATATTAATTTGAGAATCATGAACATAAAGATGGCATTTAAAACCACAGGACTAATGAGATCATTTGCTGAGTGAATTACTGAATGGAAATAGAGTGAATCGAATGGATGATAGGACCATAAGTATATGATTATTAGAGATTTTTATTTTCTTCTTGATTGTTTTCTTCATTTTCGAAGATACTTAAAATGAAAATATATTACTTTTATAATCAGAAAAACAGGTAAAGTCCTAATAAATCTGCTGCTGCCACTCAGAAACACAGCCACATAACTTTCTTGCTGCTTTTCTCAGCAAAAACATTTCATCTAGGTTGGGCCTTAAAAATATTAATGCGCTTATTTAATTGGGAATCTTAGAAACAGTGTTTGCATGAAAATCAACATTCCCACCTCTTCTGCAGTGCAAATGAGCCACTCACCCTCCATGCTCACCCATCCTGCATCTCGCCGCTGATTGAACCTGTGCCTAATTATGTGTTGCTCCTTGAGTTCTGCAGTATGTAATAGCAATGTTTATTTGCCAAAGTTGACGGTGATGACTAAGTCATCTTCCTCTTCGTGGCTTTTGTTTTGTTTTGTTTTTTTCCTTTTTTAAGTGAAAGAGAGGCTAACCCTGCCTATCATGCCACCAACACAGCGCTTTGACGAGGTTGTCTCTGGTTAGGGATAGCCAGGGCAGGAGCTCAAGCATGGGCAGGGTATTTTGTCAGAAGCCCTAGTGGGAAGAGGTTTCTGTAAGTCGTCTGGGTTGACTTTCAGGCCGTGGTAAAAGGGCCTCTTGGCCTGAACATTTATTCATTCAACTAACATTGAGTACATCCCTGCAAGGCTGCTCGCCCCACTCTGAGCCATGACAGAGATAAATACGACCCCGTGCAGGATCTCAAGGAATGTTTACTCCAGTGATTGTTTGAGTTCCATCTGTTAAGGGTCGTGAGGAGGGGAGTGTGGGGCAATATGGAAACACATAACCTGGGGAGTGTGGTTCTGGGTCAAGGCTACCCGGAAAGGATACATAATAGCTAGCATTTGTCAAACTGCCAGGCACGGATCTTCGAGCCTTCTATGGATTGATTCATTTATTCCTTCCAACAATCTGTGCAGTATGTACCATTATTATGCTCATTTTATGGGATAAAAACCTGAAGCCCAGAGTGGTTAAATCTGAGCTGAGTATGCAAGGGCAAGAGGAGTTAGTTAGGTTGGAGGGGGAGAGAGGAGTTGCAAGCAATTGGAGCTGCACGTGGACGAGTGTGGAGCTTCCATCGGTAGAGCACAAGGAGTAACCAGGAGACTGACTGCACAGTGTTGGTTGTGACTGGCGTCTGTAGGGCAGGGGCCTGCTGGACGGAGCTAGAGGGGTTTGAGAGGTATTAAGAAAGGAAATGACAGAGTTGGATTTGCCTCCCATTCTGGCTGCCTCGTGTGGCCTGGTTAGATGGGAGGAACCAGACAGGAAGTGGTCATAGCAGTCTTGATAAATAAGGACATCTAAGCTATAGCACTTGGGTTCAAGTGGCAGATGGATTCAAGGGGTGTTGTACTGTGGACGACTGTGCCTGGGGACTGAAGGTGAGGAGCTGATGTGAGGGAGGAGCCAGGGCCAGAGGCCAGGCTTCTCCTCAGGTGGCTGGGTACCTCAGGGGAGGAACACGCCTTGTGCACACAGATGGTGCCTGGGGCTTGTTCTTTGAGGTGCCTTGAGCCTGGGTCTCAGGGGAACAGAGAGAACAATGCCCAGGGAAACCAAGAGAAGATAATACATATATGGATGGAGACCTGAACATGAACACAAACAAGCCAACCAACAGACTCCCCTTCATCTGTCTCTGAACCGCCATCTGAATTTTCAGCATCCTCCTCAAAACTTAAGGGGAAGGGGCCCTTGCAAATCTTCTTACAAGCAAGGGATGGTAAATAGAAATTAATTGGATAGCACTTGCTATTAGTGTTTTAATATGTGTTAAATGTCACAGACATTTTGTGTCTTTTTTTATACTCTATTTTAGAAAAAGTTAAAAATGTATATTTATAAGACTTTTCATAGGTTTCCTGCTAATGTGGCCCCTCCCTTCTCCCCAGTTCTCTGGGAGGTCTTTATTTCTCCAAACCACAATTTTTCTACTCTGGCAGTTTTCAGAAGTCCATTCTTTGAGGTAAGGGAGGCAGTGCTTCCTTGTTTGCTTGCTTGCTTTTTCTTTCTTCTTTTTCTTTCTTTCTCTTCCTTTCTTCCTTCATTTATATTTTTTATTACCATATAATGTATTATTTGTATCAGGGGTATAGGTCTGTGATTCATCAGTCTTACACAATTCACAGCGCTCACCATAGCACATACCCTCGCCAATGTCCATCACCCAGCCACCCCATCCCTCCCACACCCCTCCACTCCAGCAACCCTCAGTTTGGTTCCTGAGATTAAGAGTCCCTTATGATTTGTCTCCCTCTCTGGTTTCATCTTTCGTTTTTTCCTCTCTTCCCCAATGATCCTCTGCCTTGTTTCTCAAATTCCACATATCAGTGAGATCATATGATACTTGTCTTTCTCTCATTGACTTATTTCGCTTAGCATAATACCCTCTAGTTCCATCCACATCGTTGCAAATGGCAAGATTTCATTTTTTGATGGCTGCATAATATTCCATTGTACATATATACCACCTCTTCTTTATCCATTCATCTGTTGATGGACATCTAGTTCTTTCCATAGGTTGGCTATTGTGGACATTGCTGCTATAAACATTGGGGTGCACGTGCCCCTTCGGATCACTGCATTTCTATTTTTGGGGTAAATACCCAGTAGTGCAATTTCTGGGTCATAGGGTAGCTCTATTTTCAACTTTTTGAGGAACCTCCATACTGGTTTCCAGAGCGGCCGCACCAGCTTGCATTCCCACCAACAGTGTAGGAGGGTTCCCCTTACTCCGCATCCTCGCCAGCATCTGTCATTTCCTGACTTGTTAATTTTAGACATTCTGACAGGTGTGAGGTGGTATCTCATTGAGGTTTTGATTTGTATTTCCCTGATGCTAAGTGATGTTGAGCACTTTTTCATGTGTCCATTGGCCATTTGAATGTCTTCTTTGAAGAAATGTCTGTTCAAGTATTCTGCCCATTTCTTGACTGGATTATTTGTTCTTTGGGTGTTGAGTTTGATAAGTTCTTTATAGATTTTGGATACTAGCCCCTTATCTGATGTCATTTGCAAATATCTTCTCCCATTCTGTCAGTTGTCTTTTGGTTTTGTTGACTGTTTCCTTTGCTGTGCAAAACTTTTTATCTTGATGAAATCCCAATAGTTCATTTTTGCCCTTGCTTCCCTTGCCTTTGGCGATGTGTCTAGAAAGAAGTTGCTGCGGCTGAGGTCAAAGAGGTTGCTGCCTGTGTGCCCCTCAAGGATTTTGATGGATTCGTGTCTCACATTTAGGTCTTTCATCCATGTGTATGGTGTAAGGAAATGGTCCAGTTTGATTCTTCTACATGTGGCTGTCCAATTTTCCCAACACCATTTGTTGAAGAGACTGCCTTTTTCCCATTGGACATTCTTTCCTGCTTTGTCGAAGATTAGTTCACCATAGAGTTGAGGGTCCATTTCTAGGCTCTCTATTCTGTTCCACTGATCTAGGTGTCTGTTTTTGTGCCAGTACCATACTGTCTTGATGATTACAGCTTTGTAACAGAGCTTGAAGTCTGGAATTGTGATGCTGCCAGCTTTGCTTTTCTTTTTCAACATTCCTCTGGCTATTCGGGGTCTTTTCTGGTTCCATACAAATTTTAGGATTATCTTTTCCATTTCTGTGAAAAAAGTTGATGGTATTTTGATAGGGATCGCATTAAATATGTAGATTGCTCTAGGTAACATAGACATTTTCACAGTATTTGTTCTTCCAAACCATGAGCATGGAACGTTTTTCCATTTCTTTGTGTCTTCCTCAATTTTTTTCATGAGTATTCTATAGTTTCCTGAGTACAGATTCTTTGCCTCTCTGGTTAGACTTATTCCTAGATATCTTATGCTTTTGGGTGCAATTGTAAATGGGATCGACTCCTTAATTTCTCTTTCTTCTGTCTTGTTGGTGTGTAGAAATGCAACTGATTTCTGGCATTGATTTTATATCCTGCCACTTTACTGAATTCCTGTATGAGTTCTAGCAGTTTTGGGGTGGAGTCTTTTGGGTTTTCCACATAAAGTATCATATCATCTGCAAAGAGGGAGAGTTTGACTTCTTCTTTGCCGATTTGGATGCCTTTGATTTCTTTTTGTTGTCTGATTGCTGAGGCTAGGACTTCTAGTACTATGTTGAATAGCAGTGGTGATAGTGGACATCCCTGCCGCGTTCCTGACCTTAGGGGAAAAGCTCTGTTTTTCCCCAGTGAGAATGATATTTGCTGTGGGTTTTTCATAGATGGCTTTTATGATATTGAGGTATGTACCCTCTATCCCTACACTGTGAAGAGTTTTAATCAAGAAAGGATGCTGTACTTTGTCAAATGCTTTTTCTGCATCTGTTGAGAGGATCATATGGTTCTTGTTCTTTCTTTTATTAATGTAGTGTATCACACTGATTGATTTGCGATGTTGAACCAACCTTGCAGCCCAGGAATAAATCCCACTTGGTCGTAGTGAATAATCCTTTTAATGTGCTGTTGGATCCTATTGGCTAGTATTTTGGTGAGAATTTTTGCATCCATGTTCATCAGGGATATTGGTGTGTAGTTCTCCTTTTTGATGGGGTCTTTGTCTGGTTTGGGGATCAAGGTAATGCTGGCCTCATAAAATGTGTTTGCAAGTTTTCCTTCCATTTAATAGGTATTAATAGGTATTCTTCTTTAAATGTTTCGTTGAATTCTCCTGGGAAGCCATCTGGCCCTGGGCTCTTGTTTGTTGGGAGATTTTTGATTACTGCTTCAATTTCCTTGCTGGTTATGGGTCTGTTCAGGTTTTCTATTTCTTCCTGGTTCAGTTTTGGTAGTTTATATGTCTCTAGGAATGCATCCATTTCTTCCAGATTATCTAATTTGCTGACATAGAGTTGCTTATAATATGTTCTTATAATTGTCTGTATTTCTTTGGTGTTGGTTATGATCTCCTCTTTCATTCATGATTTTATTTATTTGAATCATTTCTCTTTTCTTTTTGATAAGTCTGGCCAGGGGTTTATCAATCTTATTAATTCTTTTAAAGAACCAGCTCCTAGTTTCATTGATCTGTTCTACTGTTCTTTTGGTTTCTATTTCATTGATTTCTGCTGTGATCTTTATTATTTCTCTTCTCCTGCTGGGTTTAGGCTTTATTTGCTGTTCTTTCTCCAGCTCCTTTAGGTGTAGGGTTAGGTTGTGTATTTGAGACCTTTCTTGTTTCTTGAGAAAGGCTTGTGTTGCTATATACTTTCATCTTAGGACCACCTTTGCTGCATCCCAAAGATTTTGAACAGTTGTGTTTTCATTTTCATTTGTTTCCATGAATTTTTTAAATTCTTCTTTTATTTCCTGGTTGACCCATTCATTCTTTAGTAGGACGCTCTTTAGCCTCCATGTATTTGAGTTCTTTCTAACTTTCCTTTTGTGATTGAGTTTGAGTTTCAAAGCATTGTGGTCTGAAAATATGCAGGAACTGATCACAATCTTTTGGTACCAGTTGAGACCTGATTTGTGACCCAGGATGTGATCTATTCTGGAGAGTGTTCCATGTGCACTAGAGAAGAATGTGTATTCTTTTGCTTTGGGATGGAATGTTCTGAATATATCTGTGAAGACCATCTGGTCCAGTGTGTCATTTAAAGCCCTTATTTCCTTGTTGATCTTTTGCTTAGATGATCTGTCCATTTCAGTGGGGCAGGGGGCAATTAAAGTCCCCTACTATTATTGTAGTATTGTCGATGTGTTTCTTTGATTTTTTGTTATTAATTGGCTTATATAATTGGCTGTTCCCATGTTAGGGGCATAAATATTTACAATTGTTAGACCTTCTTGTTGGATAGACCCTTTAAGGATGATATAGTGTCCTTCCTCATCTCTTAATATAGTCTTTGGTTTAAAATCTAATTTGTCTGATATAATGATTGCCACCCCAGCTTTCTTTTGATGTCCATTAGCATGGTAAATGGTTTTCCACCCCCTCACTTTCAATCTGGGGGTGTCTTTGGGTCTAAAATGAGTCTCTTGCAGACAGCATATCGATGGGTCTTGTTTTTTAATCCAATCTGATAACCTGTGTCTTTTGATTGGGGCATTTAGCCCATTTACATTCAGGGTAACTATTGAAAGATATGAATTTAGTGCTATTGTGTTGCCTGTAAGGTGACTGTTACTGTATATTGTCTCTATTCCTTTCTGTTCTATTTTACTTTTAGGCTGTCTCTTTGCTTAGAGGACCCCTTTCAATATTTCTTATAGGACTAGTTTGGTGATTGCAAATTCTTTTGGTTTCTGTTTGTCCTCAAAGCTTTTTATCTCTCCTTCTATTTTCAATGACAGCCTAGCTGGATATAGTATTCTTGGCTGCATATTTTTCTCGTTTAGTGCCCTGAATATATCATGCCAGTCCTTTCTGGCCTGCCAGGTCCCTGTGGCTAGGTATGCTGCCAATCTAATGTTTCTACCGTTGTAGGTTACAGACCTCTTGTCCCGAGCTGCTTTCAGATTTTCTCTTTGTCTCTGAGACTTGTGAGTTTTACTATTAGATGTCAGGGTGTTGACCTATTTTTATTGATTTTGAGAGGGGTTCTCTGTGCCTCCTGGATTTTGATGCCTGTTTTCTTCCCAAAATTGGGGAAATTCTCTGCTATAATTTGCTCCAATATACCTTCTGCCCCCCTCTCTCTTTCTTCTTCTTCTGGGATCCCAATTATTCTAATATTTTTTCTCTTTATGGTATCACCTTTTTAAATCTCTTGAATTCTCCCCTCATGATCCAGTAGTTGTTTATCCCTCTTTCTCTCAGCTTCTTTATTCTCCATCATTTGGTCTTCTATATCCTTAGTTCTCTCTTCTGCCTCATTTATCCTAGCAGTTAGAGCCTCCACTTTTTTCTTTTTTTTTTTTTTTTTTAAGATTTTATTTATTTATTTGACAGAGAGAGACACAGCGAGAGAGGGAACACAAGCAGGGGGAGTGGGAGAGGGAGAAGCAGGCTTCCCGCCAAGCAGGGAACCGGATGCGGGGCTTGATCCCAGGATTCTGGGATCATGACCTGAGCTGAAGGCAGACGCTTAATGACTGAGCCACCCAGGCGCCCCTAGAGCCTCCACTTTTGATTGCACCTCATTAATAGCCTTTTTGATTTCGACTTGGTTAGATTTCACTTCTCCAGAAAGGGATTCTCTAGTGTCTTCTATGCTTTTTTTCAAGCCCAGCTAGTAACTTTATAATCGTTATTCTGAACTCTATTTCTGACATTTTACTAATGTCCATGTTGAGGAGGTCTCTGGCAGTTGGTACTGCTTCTTGTTCTCTTTTTTTTTTTTTTTTTTTTGAGGTGAGTTTTTCTGTTTTGTCATTTTGTCCAGAGAAGAATAGATGAATGAGAGAACAAACTGCTAAAAGGGTAACAACGACCCCAGAAGAATATACACTAAACAAATCAGAAGAGACCCGAAACCAGGGGGAAAAGGGAGGGGGGAAAAAAAAAAGAATATCAGACTGGTGAATAGAACAGAGCCACACACTAGATTTTGGGTGTATTTTGGTCTGTTTGTTAGAAGAAACTGCCTCCCAAAATTTTAAAGAAAGAAAAACTTATATATATACAAAAATAAGGGTAAATATAATGAGGGGATGGAATATGTAAAAATGAAAATTAAAAATTTTTAAAAAGGCATTGATAAGTGGGTTGAAAAAGGAAAGAAAAATTCAAAAAGAAAAAGAAAAAACTAAAGAAAATTTAAAAAATTAACTTTGAAAGACTAAAGAATCATGGGGGGAAAAGAGCCATGAATTCTATGTGCTGTATTCCCCTAGTGCTGGAATTTTGCAGTTCTCATTGATCAGTAAACTTGGTCTTGGCTGGATGTTCTTGCTGATCTTCTGGGGGAGGGGCCTGTTGCAGAGATTCTCAAATGTCTTTGCCGGAGAAGGAATTGCACCGCCCTTGCCCGGGGCCAGGCTAAGTAATCTGCTCGGGTTTGCTCTCGGTAGCTTTTGTTCCTTGCAAGCTTTCCATACAGCTTTGGAGGACGCGAGTGAAAATGGCAGCCTCCTAATCTCTGGTCCTGGAGGAGCCAAGAGCTTGGGCCCCACTCCTCAGTGTGCCCCCAGAGAAAAGCAGTCAGTCACTCCCGTCTCCCCGGTCTCTGGCCGTACTCCGTGCTCACCCGGCCTGTGACCAAGCATTTCTATCTCTGGCACCCGATCCAGTTTGGAGTCTCCAAACCCAGCAGATCCCTGTGGTGCGCTCCTGTGCCACTCCTCCCGGGGGAGGAAGGGGGGTCTCCCCGGATCTGCCGCTTGTTGGGTCCCTGCTGGAGGAGCAGTGGCCCGACTGTGCCACGGATCACAGTTTATGGCAACCCCGAGCTGAGAGCCCGTGCCTCAGCTCCATCTCTGCAGCCGGCTTCCCCGCTCTGGCACCTGAGAGCTCTGCTGCACTCAGGCACCCCCGGTCTTTCTGTGACCCCGAGGGTCCTGAGACCACACTGTCCCGTGAGGGTTCCACCCCCCGCTTAGCCACTGGAGCGACGTCCCTCAGCAGAGCAGACTTCTAAAAGTTCCGATTTTGTGCTCCGCGGCTCTATTACTTGCCGGTAGCGGCTGACAGAGGCCCCTACCCCTGCCGTCTATCCTCCCGAATATCACCTCGGATTCACTTCTTCACACGTCCTACCTTCCAGAAAGTGGTCGCTTTTCTGTTTATAGAGTTGCTGCCATTCTTTTCTTCGATCTTCTGTTGAGTTTGTAGGTGTACTGAATGGTTTGATCCCTCTCCAGCTGAATTCCTGGGACCAGACAAAATTTAGGTCCCCTATTCCTCCACCATCTTGCTCCAGTCCCCCGCAGTGCTTTATTTATGAACACCCTATTCCACAGGTAAGGAAAAGAAGACTTTTCCTTCATGGGGCTGGGGCGGGGGTGGGGGGGGGTAAGTAATTTTTCCCATGGTCCCAATTCTAGTCAATGGTGGAGCCAGCATTCTAAGACCCCTCAGATCCCAAAAGTTTATATTACCATCTGCCCTCACCACCTCCCTAAGAAGTGAGTTGGTAGATTGCAGGACACAGGCTTGCAGAAGAATACTTTTGTTTTCAGAAGGCTTGAAAAGAATTGCATTAAAAAATAAAAAGACTCAGGCACATACCAAAGGCTTTGAGGGTGTAAACACTGCCTTGACCCCGCTGAGCTACTAGTAAAATTCAGAGATCCCCCTTGGGCCACGCCTCTTTTCAGAAATTGGCACCAATGTTCTCCTGCCTCATCCCTCAGTCAGGCCATAAATTCTTATTGAGCCCCTTTCCAATGGGCCAGGTGTGCTCAGAGGTGTAGGAATACCACAGGAAGCCGAAGAGAGCCCCTGCTCTCAAGAAGCAGTATTTCCCATCACATGGACCTCCTCTGCTCAACTCTGCCTCATCTCCTTGCATTTTCACAGTACACACTGCTCATCTTCACCGTATGAAGACACCAAGGCCCAGAAAGGCTGAGAATGTGTCAAAGCTTTCAAAGCAAATAAGAAAAGGACCTGGCACTCAAACCTGTCTCTCTCTGACCCCAGAGCCTGTACCGTGAGCTAAAGATCTTCGATTATGACACATTCTGTCTAAAGAACCCATACCCTTTACATTTTTGTTGGGTCCAGCAGGAGAAAAATCAGTAGCTCATAGATTCAGGGGCCAAACATATCATTCTCTCTCACCTACGTTCATCTGAAGCCACTTTAAGGAAGAGACGTCGTTGGCCTCAACAGATGGGGAAGCAAAGATTCCAAGTCATTAAGGAGTTGACTACATGACGAGGATGATGATGGCTTATATCAGTTGGGCACAGACTATGAGAAATGCGCTGTGCTAAGTGCATACCATTTATGTGACTAATTCCAAGTTCCATGCCCTTCCTCCTGCCCCAGGGTGCTGCAAACATTTTGACATCTGGGTTAGCATCAGCAAGCCCATGGGGTAGCATCTCCTCTCTGATGCAAATCTGAAAAGGCAGTTGGTGACCGTTGACCTGGACCCATAGGGTTGAGATAAGGGTTTCCTCTCTTTGCCCTTTGACGACCTCCCTCCTCCTCTGGCCTCAATGCTATTCTTTCAGCAGCATCTCCCCGTCCAAAGTGCCCAGTGGCCTTCAGGTCGGTGCCCCCGTCAGGGACAGATGGACACAGAGAGGCAGGGCTTCCCGGCTGGATGGGCCACTGGCAGCCAGGGTCCTGGGGAGCTGTGGATGGGCCCAGGCCTGCAGCCACAGTCATCCAAACAGCCCCCTGGAGTAGGTTCTTTCAGCTTCGGGGAAAGGTCAGAATTTCAATCTTGTGTTTTCACACATCTTAAATGGATTTCAGAGCCACTGGCACTGCCCTGCTCCTCTCTCTAAACAATGTGGTTAAGCTGCTGTAGCATTGCTAGAGGCTGCATTCCTCCCGCATTGTGATGTGGTTTTTGGAAGTCATGCATGCAGTTAGCTAAACCAAACTAAGCTGTTTCATTAATGGAAGCAAACTCAAGAGAGAAATTGTGAATAGGAACAAGGCAAGTTTGCTTTCCACGGCTAATTCAAAAAGCCAGATAATTAAGTAGGCGGAGAAAGGAAGTATCCCTTCTGATTCCAAGCTCTGGCTCTCTCTGTCTCCCCATTTCCTTTCTTTATTAGGTGGTGATGGTGGTTGTGGTGTGTGGGGGGTGGGGGGGGGAGGAAGTGGGGGTTGTGAGGGAAGTCCTAGCAAAAGATCTATTACCCCAGACCCTTGGAGTAAGCAGTTTCTGTCATATGGAGAACATAATAACTGTGCTCTGTTCTGTTCTGCTTCCCTGACCCCTCCCCTCAGTTCTACGTGGCCCTCCATAGCAGCTCCAGATCTCCACCTATCTGCCAGGTCATTCCCCACCTGTCACTTTGGATCCCACCTCAAAGACAAGGTTCATCAGCATGAACCCAGTCCCCACCTGCATCTTCACCTGTGGATGCACACAGAGAGCACGTTCCTTTCCTCTTACTTCGCCGCCCCCCAGGAGGAGAGAGTCCCTCTCCATCTGCAAAGTCCATTGCCCTCCTGTGGCCTGGATCCCAGGATGAGTCCGCTTGCCAGTTACCCTACCGCTACCATGGCTCCTTCCCTCAGGATGATAAACATGTCCGACTCTCTCCGATTCCAAGGAAATGTCTTCCCTCAACCCTGCCTCTGGAGCTACCCTCCCCATCCTTGAGGTTTGCCTTCACTACTCTGCATCTTCACACAGTCTACCCCCTTGTTACTGCCACACACCTCCAGTTCTGGCTTCTGCCTCCCCTACCCCATACCCTGGTCAGGCACCACCGATGCCTACTCTTCAGACCTAGCAGACCTCCCCATCTGTTTCCTCTTCACATTGGTGCAAGATGGCAGGGGGTTGGCCAAAGTGACCTCTTGAGGGGGAGTGCTGGTGTTCAGTGTTCTGATGTTTTTTCAGAGAGAGAGCCTAGAGTTTCAGACAAAGACGTTTTTCATCTGAACTGCCTATTTTTACTTAGATATTTAAAAAAGCAATCTCAGGCTCTGAAAGAAAATGTAACATTGATGCCAAATCAGATGAGAACTAACACTTGGTATCAACAGGAATATATTTGAATTTAAAAAGGCTAGCTGCATCTGACAGCAATGTGTCTCAGCTACTTAGTCTGAGCTGGGGTGGGGGGTGGGGAGAAGAGTCTTCAATAAATGTTTATTAAGGCAGGGGACAGGTGATAAGTAGGGTGACTGTAGAGTCAGGGAAGGCGTCGCATCAGAAGTTATATTGAGGTTGGGTCTTAAAGGGCAGGTAATTTCGGGTAATAAAAGGCGTTCACTGAAGGCAGAGGGAATGGCATGTGCAGAGCAGGGTGTTTGGAAAAGAACTGACATTTTCAGGGAATAATGAGCATAGTACCTTGAAGTGTCTTACAGTCTCTGTGACCGAGTGCTGTCCCCTATCACACCCCTGGCCCTGAAATAGGGAGAGTTGCAAGGGAAGAGCATGTCCTATAGTAATGTTTGTTAAACTTAGGGCTAAAGACCCTCCAAATGTGTATGGGGAACCAATTTCTCATATGCTTTCCCTAAATCAAATGTGAGATTTTAGACGGACAGAGAAAAGGCATTCATAATCAAGGCCATCTTTCCCCAGGGTTACCAGTACCCACAGAGGTAGCTAATGGTCCAGCAAGCCCTAGAACCTCCTGTGCTGCTCATTTTTCCCACATTGCAACTCTGGCCTCATTATTCATGAGCTGTCAGGAGAAAGGTGCCATGTTGATCGTTTGTTGTTATGCAGTGGCTAGCACCAAATATTTGCTCAAAAATATTGGTTAAGGGCATGGGTGATGAGACCAGCATCTTGTGCTCTATGAAGAATAGAGGGTTTCTGTCCCTGTTTCCAAAGGAAACTTCTATTAAGTTCCTGATTGTGGTAGTTTGTCAGTTCATGTGTCCTTCCTGGGCACACAGGTAGACAAGACCACACACTTCTTAGCTTTCTCCTGATTAGGTGGGGCTTTGTGAGCAGATCTAGCCTTTGAAACAAGACTAGAAGTGATGTGTGCTACTTCCTGGGTGAGGCATATAAGTAAGTAGACTACCCCAAAGCTCTCAACAATGATCCCAGGATTCATGTGTTGAGATGGCAGTATCGGATGGGGGAGCATGGATTCCTGAGTCACCAGATGGAGGCGTACCTCTATGGTTCCAAGGAGTTGCCTTATTGCAGCCCCTACCATGACTAACGTATCAGTAAATTCCACTTCATTTCCACAAAACAAAGTGGGAATATGGAGTAGACATCAACTCAGTAAAAACATTGTTCATTAAATATTTGATGGCGGCCATAAGAGCTGTTTTGCAATGGACAAGTTCTACACAGCTTTCTCTCCTTTAGAAAAACACACAGAAGAAACTCCCAATTTGCAGATTTAGAAAAGGTTGAGTATCTCTTGAGCATTGGGTAATAAAAAGTTACTAAGAATGTGATTCTTGATTGATCTTTCATTGCCTTGCCTACCAGAAAGCTCTGAGGCAAATATATGGCTTATGCACGGCCTCTTGGGGTGCATTTTTGCCAATTCTCTACTATAATCATGTTGCTACTTAGTCCTCATTTTCCCTTTGGGTTCTGACTTATCTAATTTCCCATTTTGTTTTATACTCCTGTAAGTGTCTTAAAAACTTTCCTCTGTGGAAGAGATAAAGAGGACAAGGAAGAGTGAGAACCAAATTTTTAGAGCAAGCTCTGGACAAGAGATCCATGAATCTTTCTTCTCCTAACCCTGGTGAAGACAAGACAGTATAAATCAGCTCTGAGTTTAACAGTCAGTGATGATTTTAATTTACTCTTCCTCTAGTTTTCATGACTATTAATTTTTCCTTTGGCTTATAATAGCATAGCTCAAAGAATATGTTAACGATAATAATTACTGGTGCAGGATGCAAAGTAAGTTTGTGGCAGTGGTTGTGTCTTGCAGTTAGCTTAAAATAATTCCCCGTGGATTCAGGGTCCCCAGATGACATTTAATCACTAGTACTTCCTCTTTCTGAAGCTTCATACAACATTTTGATTCACATTTTTGATGGAAAACCTTCCCTCCATAAAATTCCAATTGGTGATAAATATCTGATGCAGAAATGCTAACTTTTAAAACCCCAGCTCACACCTCACTTTAATATGACCTTTGTTTTCCATACCTGTGTAGATTCAGTGGCCTGAATTAGCTCTCATGTACATGCACTGAAAGGCAACGCTGTGCTGTTATTCCTACATTTCATATCTGTGGTCATATCTGTAAATGATCTACAACAGATGCACATAGACACATGTGAAAAAAATTCTTTATTAATTTCTCACATTTCATTACAAAAATGTATGTTGCAAACAACTTGAATAACCTACTTGTGTGTTTTTGTTGTTTTTAAAACCCTTGGCTTCAAGAACTCAGAATCTCCCTCTCTCCTATCAAGTGTCGGGAAACACTGATTATTGGAGTCAACAGGTTCTCATTTTGCTATTTATTTTCTTCTCTCAAGCTCTGAAAAAAAATGTCCTCTGTATAAATTAAACAAAAAAAAATGTTGTAAATTCTATGTCATTACAGTCAACAGAATTATAATAATGCATCCAAAATGTGTGGCCACAAAATATCAGGTATATGTTTGAAAACAGAAAAAAATGACATTCTAGCCCTGTTAAAAGGGTAATGGTCCCATATTTTTATTAACAGGTTAGCAAAACAAAATCCAATGGATTACAATATTTACATGTTATTTGAAAAATAAAGTAGTGATAAAAGCATGTCACAATTATTTTCTTTTTTTTCCTTTTTCTTTCTTTTTTTTTTCTTTTTTCTTTTGGTTTTTTTTTTTTTTTTTTTTCTTTTTTGGTAACCATTACAAACACCCAATCCAGGTATGCAACTGTTTAATACATTTGAAATGAGGCCAATTAAAAACAAATATGGACACAAAATGTTATCTTTGTCTAGATCACACTTTCCCCATTTTCTGGTTTCCACATGATGGCCCCCATCCCTAAAAAAAAAAAAAATTAAATTAAACTCCCTACAAATAAAATTTCTTAACAGCAAGAAAATAAAAGAAGAACATGCTTTTCAAGTAAGCACTTATTCCACAAATGCACTATCTTTCCATGGATTTTATTTGAAGCTGTGTGGGACACTGTCATCTCAGCAATTCCCTGTCCCTTTCTTCCCTCCCCCTCCCGCAACCCTTCCAAGTAAAAAACAAAACAAAACAAAACATGAAAACCAAAGGACTCACACACACGCACACGAGCACACACGCATCCAAGTGCACGCACACACAGGCTTCTCTATAATCTAGGCTTCAAGGAAAGTTCTACTTTTTTGGAATGAAACCCTTTGTTCACAATCAGAACATATTATAAATGTAGACTTAGATTTAGTCTAAGCTGCTCCCTCCTGAAAAAGCTAATATGGGGAAACAGAGCAGCTGGTAGCTAGAGTTTAAAAAAAAAAAAAAGTTCTCCAGGCTCCTTGTAGGATATAAGTATTTCTTGTCCACTCTCACCAAAGGGATGGGATTCTAGCACATCCCCTTGTTCCGCAAAATAAATGAAAAACCCTCCCCCAAACACAATGCAAACAAAAACAGAACACACATTTTAAAATCACACACAAAAGCCAGCCCATCCTAACAAATTATTTGTGTGAGACGGATAACGTGTTAATTTGACGAGCAACAAAAGGGTGAAGAGGACTTCCTCATCTGGCCCACAAGCTGCATAGCTGTGCCAAAAAGTTTGGTTCTTTAGTTAAATTAAGAAAAAAAAGTTAACTTCTTTGTTATTTCCATGTTTAAAATAAAAACATTCCTATTCACAAAAAAAACTCAATCTCCCTTGCCCCCCAAATTAAAACAATAACAACACGCACACAAAAAACAATTTATGTGAAAACTGAATTGTGCTGTGTTTGTAACACTCAAATTGATAGAAAATAAACATATGGCAAACAAAAATCCACAGTCACCGTAAAATTAGCTCACATGAATCTACCAAATTCTAAATTATAGTTGAACGCTAATAAACAGCTTACCTGGAATAAAGGATGACAATTCACAAACAGTTATCTAATAATTAAAGTCTGTTTCTTTTTTTTGTTTTGTTTTTTACTAAAATAATTAAAAAAATCACAGTATTTTAAGAAATAAAACCCACGTGGGGATTTTAAGCACAATTTGTGTTCCTTTCTTTAAAACTCTTTTTTTTTTTTTTTTTAATCCATTCACCGTCTTGCCCAGCAGTTCTCTCTACATTTAACCACGACGACGACAGGTAGTACTGACAAATGCAGAGAATTCCCTTGGTTAAGTTTGAGGTACTAGGAAACAGGTGACTGTTTTATGCAAAGCAGTTTTTTGTTTTCTGTTTTTTTTTTTTTGTGGTTTTTGTTTGTTTGTTTTTTCCCAAAGCGGCTGCAGTTAGGTCTTGAAAAAGCTTAAGGTATTAAAACTAGAAAAACGCACCAAAAGATGTGCGTCAAAAAGTTGTTCCCCTAAGAGAAGTCTTCTACTGTCATGGAGCTTCTGTTTCCGCATCCTGTCCAAAGACCGCCACGGAGCACACCGTGCGCACGGGAGGTGCTTCCATATTCCACAACAAATGACGCTTCCATGATGAAGATCCGGAAGGAAAGGTGTAGTGATGGAAAAGGAGCCACATATTCCAACCATTTAAATAACTTTAATTTACATACTCACTCACACAGGTACCAGTGCTTTGAAAATAGATTGTTCAGTCCTAAAAAGCAGCTTTGTTCTGTCTTCTTTTCTGTTCCCCCCCCTCCCCCTTCTCAGCCCAAGCTGGCCCTCCCACTTTCTCATCACGGTTCAAGTACGGTTTGATTAAGAATTTCACCAAACGCTTATTCATTTTTGGCCTCTGCATTCTCCAGGAGAGATTTGTCAGCAGCTACTACACAGATGGCTACTGTTTCATTCTTTAGGGAAAAGTCTATCCCGATTGCCTCGTCATCTTCCTTTTCCTCTATAGAGGGCATCTTAATACTGTCCTCCACTCTCTCTTTCAGGTGGATTTCTTCTCTGCTCACCTGCTTGGTGTCATTCAATGCCCTGGAAAAACATTGATGGGAGAGATGGGTGAGTATGCATTTTTTTCTAATTAAGCCAAAAAGTGTCCTTATTTCCCTGATCCTAAAAAGACCTTGGGGTTTCCTTTGCATAAATGCCATGAATGTAGGACTAAATTGCCAGTGATTTATCCTTGCTACATGTTATGCTTAGGTCATTTCTTTCTGGCATCTTATTGAAGATGTGAATCTACAAAAGTATCCATTATTATACTATGTTTTAATTACACCATGTGTAATGTGGACACATTAACATAATTATTTTATGTTCCCTCATCTACTGGGTCGGTCATAAGTCACAAGTGGTAGTAGCAAGAACTGTCTTTCACTCAAGCTCATCCATGGAACCCACAAGCTTGGAGATTGGCCATATTTAATAAGACTAAAAAAGAGGAACTCAGGTGAAGATTTAATGGACAGGTCCAGAAACAAATCAGAGAAACAAAGAGCAAAAACCTGAAGATGGAATCCAGGTCTCAGGAAGCTTAGTTAATCTTCTCTGAAGTTTAGATGCTTGGGGTTTCTGGGGCATTTTCTACCCGAGGACCAACTCCTAGGTTCTCTCTGTGTCTCATGGGCTAAGAGTGCCTTGTCTAGGGGACGATTTTATGTTCAAGGATTTTTTTAAGTGTTTTACGGGTATGCTCCCACCTACCTGGGAGGCAGGCAGAAGCTGGCTCTGTCCCCGAGGCAGAGCACTGAAGGCACCAAGAGGTGCGAGGGCATGTTCAAGGCCACTCAGGGAATGAGTCATCACAGAGGCAGGAACAGAAGCCAGATCTTTTGACCCCGGTCCACGCTCTATCAGAGAATGTCACGCTAATGAAAGCTGAAGGGACACTGGCTGGAGAATAGCACTAAACTTCCACGTGAGGGCTTGGGTGGGATTTGTCATTCATAAAGATGATTTTTTCCTCATTTGACTTGTGTATGGGTGACCATTTAAAAAACCAACAGAAAAGAACAAAACCTAGTTCCTGACAACTGCCTCTCCTCCCATGCCCAGAAGTGTGACACAGAGGGAGGGGTCTCTGGATTGTCAGGGGAACCAAAAAAAAACCAAAAACAAAAAACCAAAAAAACAACCAAAACCCCACAAACAACAACAAAAACAACGAAAAAACAAAAAGAACCTGCACTCCCTGCCACTTCTCACTTCTCTGGGCAAGTGATGGCTTGGGATGGCTCAACTTACATGCCGTGTCTCAGCACGTGCCTTTCCCACTCAGAGCCCTGTGAAAACGCCCGTCCGCAAAATTCACATGGAAAACGCTTCTCGGTATTAATAGCAGCGCCACGGTCGGAAAATCTCATCAGATCTGTGAGGAGAAAGCAGAAGTGTTACCTGTGTGCTGTGGGAGGAGGCAGAAAAGGTTAGTCCACATTCATTAGGAAACCTCCTCTCCTACCTTCACTTGTAAGACCATCTGTGAAGGCAATTTCCAGATTCCTTACTCTTTCTCCTACTGGCTTCTCACCTAAGGGTGTTTCTTGGCTAGTTCTCAAGAACCGCTCCTGGTTCCCAGGCCCCCAGCCTCCCCATGCCTCCTCACAGCCCCACCTGCTTCCATCACAAATAATCTGGGGCTTTCTGGCCCGAAGAACCCCTTCTGTCCATTCCAACGGTGTCTCAGCAGGTTTATCTACCACATCACTTCTGGGATGCTCTGTCAGTGCCTCCCAGGTTAGCACCTATTCACTTCCTATCCAACACAGGTTTATCTTTGCTCACTGAAAAGAACTTGGAGGCACTGGATCAGGTTCCGTGTAGCAGACCTCAGAGTTTTGGCTGGTTCCAAGTAAGGCCGGGGGCTCACAACTTGTGCTCACCTGTCACGGATGTCATAATCAACACCTCACAGGGTGGCTACGAGCCCTGAATGAGATCTGCAAGCAAAGAGCCTAGCGTGAACTAGAATCCTGGACAGGGAGGCCAGTATGTGAAAGCATGTCCTCAGCTGGTGAGGGACCCTGGCCGGCTGCCTGGTATGTACTCAATTGGTGGTATTCATGAATGTGGGGATATAGACGTTTCTGGACAGGCCTGTTGTAAACATCAAATATTGACTGTTGTTTTGTTTTCTCCATGGCGCTGGGCACATGCTAGGGGTCTGATAAATGTGGACTGGCCAGCTATTTGTTCACAGACCACTCCTCCTGGCAAACTCCAAGAGGAGAGCTCACATGGCCTTTGTGTTCTCCTGAGTCCCAAGCCCATATGTCTTTCATTATACCACAGAGGGCCCATCCTCCCGTGGGGAATAACAGCAGGACCGAGACAGGCCTGCGGCCACGCTGCAAAATGAGGGCAGTGGACAAGGAAATGTCTATCATCTCTACATATCTGATCACTCTATGCCTGTACATACAAGATGGTACAGGAGGATGTCTCCTGGTTGAAATACTCCATCTAATAAAATCCTCAGGATGATGTTAACAGGATAGGTGTCTCTGTGCTGCCTTAATCTTTAGCACAAAAAGCTATGTGAATAGGGCCAGTTTTAACAAAAGATGAAACATTTTCTCACAAATTAAGAAGATCACCACACAAGCCATTAAAAATAATTGCACAGACTATCTTCCTTGATTCTTTTCATTGGAAATGAGACAGCACCATCTGCTCTGCGCATTAATTCCTTAGCAGGGATTATCTTGGGCAAGAAATCAACAGAATGCCTTCCTGACTCCTCCCAACTGCATAATGAGAGGGGGTGGGGAGGATTCTGCTTGGGTTAATTTTGATTTCTTCATGCCTGGCTTCTTCTCTTTCAAATTCCCTCCGAGCTGCCTAGGCAGGACCTGCAGCGTGGCGGCGGTCAGTCTCCTCTCCAGTTCCCGTGTTGGAAAGGGCGCGGAGAGTGGGGGAGCTACAAGGACGTGAGCCCCCCGAACTGAGTGTGCCTGATGAAAGTCTACAATGCCAACGAGGGGCATGCTCCTGGCACATTTGCTCCTTTACCCTTAGGAAACATGAAACCAGTCATCTATTCTTTCCAATGGCTCATGCTGTTTCATCCTCAAAGGACGAGGCCAGTCATTACCTGTCACACATCAAATAGCTCTCCATCAGCCCTGAGAGCTGTACTAAAGCCACCTCCCGCTCTACTCCTAGAAGACAGACCGTCTGGCAAAAACACCCCGAGGCTATTGTGTGCCATTTCTTCTTGCTGGCAAGAATATACCTAGATGGTGGAAAATTGATTCAAAGGAGATGAGACAAAGGAGGCTGTTCTCTCAAGAATGGCGAGGGGGATTTGGGGGGGGGGTAGGCTTGGAAAGCCCATTAGCATCACTAGAAGTTACTCACATAGATCCCCGACCCTCAGAGAGAGGAATACAGGCTCCTCCACCCCAAGACTTTTTTTTTTTCCCCATGTGGTTAGGGCTCACGAATGTGGATACTACACTTCCCGGTGAGAAGCGATCAGACACCATGAAATTCTTTCCAGTCAAACGGAACTGGTCTGATGCCCCAGTGCCCAAGCGAAGGGGACAGCCAAGCCAGGCAAGCAAGGGAATTTGCCTGGTGACCCCCATCCCTAACTGCCATCTATTTTTCTAATTTGCGATGCTTTCATTTTGGAGGAATCACAGAGGAGGGGAGGACTAAAGGGGGTTCTTGCCTCTGCCATGCTTATAACCTCTAAAATCATATGTGCTCAGCTTCAGAGATTAAAAAAAGTCATAGCATCCAACGAGGAATAATTTATTTCCTGGAGAGGAACAGCAGGGCACAGAGCATCATGAAGCAAAAGGAGCCTCTGTACCCTCTGTCAAAAGCATCCTCTTCCAGAGAACTCTGGTAACAGTGCACAGACGTTAAAGAATTCATCACTAAGAACATATTTGTGAAATGTTAAAAAAAAAAAAAAAAAATTGGGAACCATGCTTCCTTAGATCATAGCCATTTTCCTTGCAAGAAATGGATCACTGTGGCCTCTCCTAATAAAAGTTGTAACTTTACGAGGGCAATCAACCTATATGGTAGGATGTGTTCTTTGTCTGTTCGTTTTTCAGGTTGACCATGGGCATGGGGGTTTTGAAGAGTTGGCAGTCCCTGCTGTTTTCTTTCACTAGGGATCGAGGGGCCCAATTGGCCCCTCATGTTGCAAACCTGTGGTCTCCTGCTATGGTGTCATGGTGGGAATGGAGTGGAAGTGGGGCAGGTCAGGAAAAAGAACAGGGAGAACCTTCGAGGGAAATGGCCACCAAATAGGCTTTCATAGGCCTGTAGACGGAGCAAGGAGGAAAAGCAAAGATATTCTGCAGAAGTGCACCTCAGAGTGAGGCCTGAAGGCATTCAGGGTTAGGTTCCCTTCGATGAAGAACATTCCACTGCCAAAGGGTTGGGGAAAGGGGATGTAGTACAAAGAGATCTTGCCTTTGGAGCCAGAAGACCGAAATTCAGCCTCCAAGGTATGATGTTTTTTTCTTTCCTTTGAATGAGCTCTTAATTTTCTGGGCCTTTATTTCTCCATTTGTAAAATGATAATAATACCATGTACATTGCAGGGTTATCATTTATGTGGCGGTTACTATGTTCTGGGAATTGGGCTGGAGTCTTGTACATGATCTCATTCAAGCTTTCCACAACTCTAAGAGGTAGGTGATATTATTATTGTTATAGATGATGAATGCACATGGGATAAAATATTTTACCCAAAGTCACAGCTAGTTTAGTAGCATAACTGGGAGCCAAATCCAGGCAAGCCAACTGCAGAACCCTTTACATTATAGAAGATTAAAGAAAAAAGGGTTATATAAAACCCACCAACACTGGATCTGGCACATAAGGAAGCTCAATGCTGGTAACTAACATCATTCTTCTCATATCTATAATGTCTATTTTTCATGTTTGTTATCCATGTGTTTTTTTTTTTTTTTTTAAAGATTTTATTTATTTATTTGACAGAGACAACACAAGCAAGGGGAGTGGGAGAGGGAGAAGCAGGCTCCCCGCAGAGCAGGGAGCCCGATGTGGGACTCGATCCCAGGACCCTGGGATCATGACCTGAGCCGAAGGCAGTCGCTTAACCGACTGAGCCACCCAGGCGCCCTATCCATGTGCTTTTGATGAATCTACAGTAACTAACCTAACAGATCCCAAACCCATATGCTTATATGCACCGTCCTGGGATTTCCACAACGTTCGATGTTGAACAATACAGAACACCAACTCTAGACCATATAAATGTATGTCTACAGCTAAATATACTTCTGAAAAACTTTATTTTGAAAGTAATTATAGACTCAGAGGAAATTGGAAAAATAGTACAAAAATCCCATGAAACCTGTCCCTGTAAACACACGGCTGAATGAAAACTGTTGGCCTCTTTCTCCCTCTTTACAGAGCAAAAAGAGCAGCGAGGGGGTTTAGAAAAGGGCCAGGCAGAGGGACTTCTGGAAAAGCTCAGGGCTCAAGTCCTTTGCAGCCCACCCCTCCTCACACAGCCTCAATTTTACCCCAGCAGCAGCAATATTACTTAAGTGCTCAATGGGAAGTTCATTCACATTCCCCCATAGCTTTAGTGTCCTCTGTCTGCCTGTCCTTATTGTGAAGTTTCCCTAGACACCAGTTTTCCTTATTAAAAACAAATCACCCCCATATACTTTTTAACAAACATACAGCTATAGTTAGAAAATGTCTGTTTTCCTTGGAGTTCCTATAGCTGGTAATAGTTTACGAAGACATGGCCCCTGACATGTTTCTTAAGTCAGTCTGTTCTGCTACTTAACTAAGAAGGATCATTCCTTCTGTTCCTCCTCCAACAACCTTCTGCCTCCCTTCTGTCTCACCATGGACGTGCTAGATGCCATCTGGGCCTCCGAGGGCAGGGCTGGGACTAACCTCTGTCATCAGCCTTGCTGTTCATTTCTTCTTCCTTGTCCTCGTCCTCACTGCTGGAGCTCTCCATCTTTTCCTTCATCTGTTCCAGCTGATCCAAGTTAACCCGTCCAACCAGCTCAAAATTACGGCTCACCTGAAAAAGGTCCAAACAAATAATAGAATCATGAACCACAGACCAAACGGGGCTCTCCCTGGGGGAGAGATCTTTCCACCGTCATTTTCCCTTGACCATGTTTTTGGAACCAGGACCAAATAACACCAGTGCCTAAGAGGCTCTTTTCCTCCCTTGGACTGTTCTAGAGGTGGATCTGTCCTTTACCCCTACGTTCCAATGTTTTTAAAGGAACATTGGACCTTCCTTACCAAATGCAGTAAAAAATAGGCACTCCAGTCAGCAGGAAATCAAAGTATCACAAAGCCTGTGGTATAGAGTAGGTGTCCAATAACGCTTTTTGAGTTGAATTCAAAGGCTCTGTAAGTATCCTGAAAACTAGCATGAGAGTCACAACCTTCTCCATGATCTTATCAAGCTGGAGGGCTGTGGGCTGCCCCAGCTTAGGCCAGATGACAACTATCTGACTCCTGACTCCATAAATGAAGACAACACTGTTACTGTACTACTGTTTCTGAAGCTGACCATAACCTATTGATTTAGGCTGCGATTACCTGAGAAAAATCTAGAGTAACCCCTAAAAGCCCTCTGAGTGTTAACTACGGCTTATTTTTATTTATGTAATACATGGTTAGAATAATGTGGGAATCCACACTCTCTTCCAAATAATGCCCAAGGGAAATAAAAATCCACACCAGGAAAACTTTATAATGATGCTATGTTTAGGGGTCTCACATCGGCAGTAGCACAAAATTCACCTTCTTGACTAATCTATTTTCAGAACCTCTCCATTTGTGCATAGAATTATTAGGAATGACAGGTTAGCATGGACTCAAGCCAACAAAATGTCTCAAGCCAATCAACAGCTATGGGCTTAGTCCTCTGTGGAATGTGCTGTGCTCCCCCTGTTGGGGGTCAGGAAAGGGACCCACAAAGATGAATGAGACCCAGTCCTGGCCTCCAGAGGCTCACAGTTGAGTTGAAGAGGGAAAGGAGACATCATCAATTCGATTCCAAGGTAGATTTCCATAGCTGCTACAGTAGAGATAGAGCATATTGAGGGCACAGGAGAGGAAAGAGAGAATTTACAAGATAATCCCAAAATACTCTCTGGGACCAGACTGGAACAAAGATTTGCTGAGCACCACCAATTCCATATGCCTGGCAGATGGGAACATCCTCATCAACTGTGACAAATGGGAGAGAAAGAGACTCAGAGTACCAGGGCCAAGAGACAGTCCTGTGAAAAGACTTAATATTGCCCCAACAACATCCTGTAGAAGGTAGGCAGCATTTAAAAGGAGGAAGAAAACTCAGGATAAGAGCTCTTTTAAAATGAGAGAAACAGTGGATTGATCTAACTATAATAATGCAATCCATGGACTCTGTTAACACTTGACTCTGAAAACAAGTCAACAGGAGGGAGGAGAGATGTTTTTGTTGATCTCAATGCCAAGCGTTCAGGGAAGGCAAGGTCTTATTTTGGTCATTGGTAAAATTAAAATTAAAAATTAATAGACTAAGGTGCAAAGGAGGAAGAGTCGAGTTCAGAATCTTTATTTCTCATTCCTCCCTCCTAAGAGTTCACAGTAACAATCTTCAAAGAGCTTTGGCTTGTAGCACCTTCTTATCTGGATTTATCTACTATGCCTCACTCCTACAGACCCATACTGACTTTGTTTTTATGACATGAAAGCAAAAAGAGCACAAGGAGCATGGGCTTTGAAGTCTGACAGATCTGAGTTCAAGTTCAGAGTTTGCCATTAACCACACGATTGTGGGTAAGTTGCTCAACATCCAGCCTCCATGCCCCGTTCGTAAAAGGGGGTCAGCGTGCTACCTGAAACACAATAGTTCCCCAAAATGTAGTTTCCTTCTCCTTTCTGGGAATGTGGCCTTTTCCAATTTTGGCTTTTGGAAACGCTTACAACAAGCATCGTAAATGCATATTTATGAAGTTATGTTTAGCCACAAAGTCTACATTTTAACCAAATAGCATTTATGACAAATATTTGAATAAAAGTTTTCTGGGCTGCCAGTTTTTCAGGAAAACGAGGCAAGGTTCCAATTTACCTAACTTTGAAATATGCGCAAAGTAACACATCCTTAAGTGACCAATACGTAGAAGGGAGCCTTTTCTGACCACCTCCCTCCACCTCCCATCTCTGCCGGGGCCACAGCAGGTGTGTGTAAGAGGCGTGAGGGGTGGCCCCTGCCAGGAAATGAAAATAACAAAACCAAGAAAGATCAAAAAGAATCCTCAAACGCCTTTAGTCAGTATGTATTCATTCATTTGTTCGCTTATTCGTTCATTCCTTCCTTCCTTCCACAAGTACACCCCCACCCCCCGGCCCCATGGGAGGTACAGGAGCCCCTGCTTCTCAAGGAACTCATGGTGACAGAAGGAGATCTGTCACAAAACCAAATGTTATTTTTTTCTTTTCCTCCTTCTGGGTTTTTTTTTGAGGCCTGTATTTGCCCATTTTCCCATCACCATCATCCCTTCATTGGGAAACATTTTGGATTCTGCACAATTTTAAAAGAGTACATGACATTTCCACGTTATGACGTTCATCCGGGGCTAACCCAGGATTTATCTGTCCTGAAGATTTCTAAAATCTTTGTTAGGTAATTAAAAGATTTAAAAGTAAAAACTAAAAATCTTGTTATCTTATTAGAAGATTTTATTTTTTTATTTTAATTTTTATTTATTTATGTGACAGACAGCGAGAGAGGGAACACAAGCAGGGGGAGTGGGAGAGGGAGAAGCAGCCTTCCCACTGAGTGGGGGCCCGATGTGGGACTCGATCTCAGGACCCTGGGATTATAACCTGAGCCGAAGGTAGACACTTAACGACTGAGCCACCCAGGCGCCCTTAATTAGAAGATTTTAAAATAAAAACCCTTTATAGTGTTGGGTTCTTACTACAGATCCCCAAATCAGCCATCCAATATTAATCTTAATACAAAAGGAAGACTTCTTGCTGCATTTATTTATTTATTTTTAAAAGATTTATTTATTTATTAGAGCGAGCTCGTGCACAAAAGTGAGTGCAGGGAGGAGTGGAGGGAGAGAGAAACTTTAGCAGACTCCTTGCTGAGCCCCGATGTGGGGCTTGATCTCGTGACCCTGAGACCATGACCTGAGCTGAAACTGAGAGTCAGACGCTGAACCGACTGAGCCACCCAGGGGCGCCCTCCTTGTGGCATTAAAAAAAATTTTTTTTGAACTATTTGGAATTTTAATTATTTCTCAAAGATAGTAGAACTTTATCGTATTCATTTTTTTAAAAAATAATAAGTGATTTTAAAATTTGAGGTATAGTTAACATAGAATGCTACATTAGTTTTGGGCATACCACATAGTAACTGTTTTCTACATTAAGCTCTGCTCACCACCAGCGTAGCTACTGCCAATCACTATACATCACTATCAGAGTACCATTGGCTGTATTCCCCATGTGGTTCCTCTCCTCCCTGTGACTGACCCACTCCACGACCAGAAGCCTGTATCTCCCTCTCCCCTTCACCCACTGTGCCCACCCCCCACCATCCTTCCTCGCAACCGTCAGTTCTCTATATTTATGGGTCTGTTTCTGCTTGTTTGTTCGTCTGTTTTTTAGATTCCACATATAAGTGAAATCATTTGGTGCTTGTCTTTCTCTGTCTGACTTATCTCACTTAGCGTCGTACCCTCTAGGTGCCCCCTTGCTGCATCGTGGAGCCACCACCTCTGACCTGGAATAAGGCAAGCCTCCCTCCCCCTCCCTCCTCGCTGCTTTCCCAGCATGCCTTCTTGCCCCTTCTTGCCTCTATTCCCCAGTGTGGTCTGAGAGTAAAAATAAATATGTAAATCTACTCATGTCCGTTTCTGCTTGCCCTGAGGATAAAATCTGAATTTCTCACTGTCGTTAGAAGTGGCCAGCTATCTTCTTACCTTGCCCACCTTCTCCAGCCCACTGCTACCACCCCGAACTGACGGATGTTCCCAGGATACACCATGCTCTTGACTTTGGGCCTTTCTCTGCACGTGCCACTTTCTCTGTCTGAAGTTCCACTGCCTGCTTCATGCGGTGACTCCTGCCTTCCAGCACCACCTCTGTGTCGGTCACTACACCTGGGGGACCTTCCCTAAACTCCTCGGTTAGTTATCCTTACTCTGTGCTTCCAGGCGCTCTCCCTTCCCCTTTTATAACTCCTCCCACTCAGTGGTTGTCTATGGCCTGCCGCCCCCGTTGAACTGCAGGCTCCATGGGGACAGACAGACACTCGGTGCATCTTGTTCACAGCTGGCTCCACGACCAGGGCTGTGTCTCTGTTAGAGTTGGTGCTGTGCTCACCTGCATGCCTTCCTTTTAGCTTAATATAGCCTTCTTTCTGATACAGGTCACGAAGAATAATTGGAAAGCAAAGAAAGCTTCAAGTCCGCCTACCTACACGTACAACTGTCAACAAGGTATTGTATTTCCGTAATCCTATTCTCTAGGCATAGATTATTTAATTGCTGTAATCATACTAAAACACAAGTGGGTCTCCTGCTTTTTTAATGCCCGGCACAGTAAAAGTATCATTCTCTGTATAAATACCATTTTTAATCACTATATATGTATCTTATCAAGTAAATAATATTATAGTTTACCTGACTCCTCCCATATGAGTTTACCTTTGGCTATTTCTGGCTTTTCACTATTAAAAATGCAACAATAAATCTTACTGTATATAAATTATAGTTTCTTTCATGTTTAGCTTTAATTTTATAGGCTAAATTTCCAGATGTGAAATTATGAGTTCAAAGTCAAAGGCCACAGACTTTTATTCAAGTTCCAGTTGATGTCTAGGTTGGCATCCCAAGTGATCATACCAGTAAGTCACTTTCTGGACCTGGAGATTGGTGGGTATCTGGTGCAGAGGACATATTGAGGGAAATTCACTTCTTTCTCTGGAGGTGCACAGAAATGTATTACCTTGTTTCCCAAAAGGCCCACAAGAGAGGGAGAAACAGCAAGGCTAAGAGTTTGAGATTTAGAACCTGGCTCCTCGCAGCCTTTGGAAGGCAAAAGTAACCATACATGTGTTTGAAGGTTGGACTGTTCAAATACATAATCCCTCAGACTATAAAACTATATATAGATCCTCATATCTTGTGAAAGTTATTTGTGATTGCCTGCAAATCCAAAGTCCCCTGTGAAGGCCACTCGCCCCTAAGAATGTGAGATGAAGTGCCAACAACCAGCAAGAGGCTTTCCCTGTTAACACTGGAGAGCTGACGCTGTAAACCCTTCCGTGCTCATGCTTGATATTCAAGCTCCACAACTCTGTTTGTCTTTTTGCTTGTTGGTTTTTAACCATTCAGCAAAATGAATGAATTTCCCTAGCATATGAACGAATTTCCATACTTGAGGCTTATTCTATGGGGAGAAGCATTCTGTGATTTACAAACACTACCAAGTCGAACATGCATTTTCCTACTACTGCGGCAAACCCAGTCTTACAGGAAAGACTGGTGTGGACTTGCTGGCTAATGAAAGCAGGAAATAGGACACCCCTGTCCTCAGATTACTTAGCACACACTAAATAGGGGAGACTGTGATCAAGAAGAATCCCTCCAGGGTTCCAGAGCTCCCCCCGCTTCTCACTTAACATCTGTACCTTCAAAAGGGACATGCTGTCAGGCTGCGCACATCACCTAATATTGCCTGTTCATGTTAAAAAGAAAGGCCAGAGTGAACATTTCCAGAAAAAGTGACACCAAAGAACACGGAAAAACTGCCTTTTACATCAGAAATGCCCATCTCAGGCCCACACCGAGGATGTGTAGCGCTGCAAAGATTTTAAAGGCCTTATAGCACAGGCGGGCAAACTCTCTGCAGAGGGCCAGATAAGCAAGTGTTCTGGGCTTTCTGGACCATCTAGTTTCCGTCACAGCTACTCACCTGCTGCTGTATCTTGAAAGCAGCCACAGACAGCATGGAAACGGATGAGCAGGGCTGTGCTCCAAGACAAATCACGTGTCACGAATCAGCTCTCTTTTGATTTTTTTCAACCATTTAAAAATGTCAACTGGTGGGCCACAGAAAAACAGGCGGGCCACCAGATTTGGTCTATGGACCAGAGTTCGCCAACCTCTGACTTACCCTATCGGGTGGTCTACCCAGTGATCTTTGCCTATCTTTGAAAGTCAGAATGGGAATGAAATCAGGAGGAGAAAGCAAAGCATTGTTTCTACGATTTCTTAAGGAAGACGGTCAAAGGTGCAGGTAAAAATCTTGAATTCTCGGATCAGAACATTCTGATCAGAGCTCCCGTAGAAGCTTCTAGAAGGGATATTCAGCTAAGTATATTAAAGTTCTATGGGAGATAAGCCGTGACACCATATTTGCTGTGCATCGTGCTGCCCTCCTATTGCATAGGTACCTTTATCAAGCACTTAACATGCTGGCTTGTGGTTCTTTATTTAAGCTTGTGTCCCCTCCTCATAAACTCTTCCAAGGCAGCAACTATTTCCTATTTAGCTTTATATGCTCAGTGTAGAGTATGAGATTGGTCATCTCGTTGACACCTGATAAATGTTGTTTCAATTTACTGGTAACATAAAAACCATGGGAGACCATACAGTATAAAGAACTTCATAATGTCGTAACCAATGACAAAAATTTGCTTGCTAGTAAGAATAAGATTGGACATTTTCTAAAAGATTTTGTTTCCATTCTTATCAAATATCTATCATGTACTAAAAATCCAGTCATTCTCACATGGATCACTTAACCTTTATGACCACTCGGAGAGATAACTGTGTTACCGTCCATATTTGTAGACGAGGAAAGCAATGCAAAAGAAGCTAAGTGATAAAGCCGGCATTAGAACTCACACCTTCAGATGACAAGGCTCCAGCTTTCCCCATTATTATGCAAATCACCTGCAGAAATGCAAAATTACGTACAAAATATGTAAAAATTACCCATGGGATACCAACTGAACACAAGAAGGTGGCAGAAAAAAGTACTGTGACTATAATGTTGCAAACTTTGATGGACTAGAGGAGTAGAATCTTTTGAGAATTTTTCTTCAAAATAAAAACCTTTCTAAGAACAACAAGAATAAAGGGTGGAAAAGTACCCAGGAGGGTATAGAGCACAGAGGTCAAGGAGAATATCTACTTTCTTTTGTAAATCACTGAGTCAGAAGCAGAAAACATGCTTCTGCTAGACGTAACTTAGCAGAAGCCCAGACAAAAACCAAGTCATTTTGAGCATTTCAGGATAACTGCAGTCACAAGTACTCAAAAAAAGCCCAGTGAAAGGCATCATTAAGAAAGTCAAAGAACTCTGTTGCTGGCCAACTGAGCTGTTCAATCTCTTGAACTTGAAATCCAGAGGCAAAGATGTGGATGGTGCTGCCACATCTAGCTTATATGAACAAACAGAATACTTAAAATTTCCCATTTGAACAGTGATTTCATACATTGATTTATTCAGCAAACAGCTACTGGATACTTTACTGTATGCAGGGTACTCTGACTAGATTTTGGAAGAAAAGACATAAAAACAACATGGTTTCCATTTTAAGGACGTTGCATCCAATTGCAAGACAGAGACTTGTTAAAAGTGGAAGTTTAGGCAGGATGAAATAAGTGCCTTCACAGAGAAAGAACAGTCCTATGGAAGCTTGGAAGCAGGAGCAGGTCCCTTTGGAGAATTTAGTGGACAATTGCAAAAGTTATAGGCAAAGAATGTCTTCAAATGTCTACTTGAAAAATACCATGCGAGGTTCGGCCAGGCACATCCCTCTGAAAAATGGTCAGACCTCTTGTTCCTCTATTTCTGATGTCCAAACTCCATGAAAGGAACAGGGCCTGTGGTTGACAAACCAAGAAGCAAGACTACTATAAAGGAAAGCAGAGCTGAAGGGACGTAATCTTCAGGAGAAACCTCCGGCTTGCAGAAATCCTCAGAGTTGATCAAGATAAAGCTGCTGGCACTCAGGTTCAAAATTAAACACAATCCCCCAAAAATGTGGCCAGAGGTGTATTTTATGATTTGGAATCAAGGGAAGGTTCTTCTTTTGTTTTATTTCTTCTCGTTTCCTTTGCCGGACACAAATATTCTATGTGACTCTTTCGCCACTATGGATTTCACTGGTCCGGAAAACTGAACAATTTTATTGGCATAACTAAAATGTTGGTGATGCCTCCGGAGCTTAATGTTCTGCTGCTTCCCCCAAACTGGCAAAAAGTAAGAGTAAGAGATACGAGTTCCTTAGAGTTCGGCCGCCTGAGGCTCCATTTGTATAAAAAATTAAAAACATTTCAAAGTAAATTCAATTAGTGAATGTGTATTGCCTGAATAGACTATCCTTCTAAATTTAATATAGCGAACATGACAATTTTATGAGCAAACCAAGTTAGAGATAATATATTTTTATGTTCCCTAAACTAGCAAAGAGACTTCAGAACCATAAAGAACACTAACAAGGTACCACATATACTTAAAAACTTTCTTTAAAAAAATGTGTTTTTTAAATGTGAGAAGTGCAAGGTTTGGGTTTTTTTTTCTTCATGACTTTAAGGTTCTTAAAAATGTTTTCCCCCTTCATCTTTCACCAGCATTACTAATAAATGGTGCTACTGACATAGGACTTCAGTGTGTGTGTGTGTGTGTGTGTGTGTGTGAGAGAGAGAGAGAGAGAGAGAGAGAGAGGGTTGGGGGGAGGGAAGGCATGAAGGAGGGACTGAAAGCATAGAGCAGTCTGTCTCTAGAAGACCTAGTAAGATTGAAAAAAATGGAACTGAAGGATGAAAAATAAATTTTTAAATAGCCTGTACTATTTACTTTAGATTCCAAGAGATTGCAAGTGAGTCTTTGGTCACTGGTGCAAAGATAAAGGTCTAGGAAGACAAGATGCTGTGTGTCATGGACAAAATGAGAGATGCTGTCCTCCCTCTTCTACTTCACCTGGGCTTCTGAGGATAAACATGGCAGCATGCATCCAGCGCAGTTGGGAGTCTGGTTCTTAACTAGAAGGGTATACTTGACTTCAAGGATCCTTCCTGCTGTACCAGGATTCCATCCAGTCTATGAATGATACAGTGTGACAACTTGATAGAGGCATTCCTGAGGTCTCCGGGCTTTGCAGGCAGAATTCAGAAGCCCAGCTTTGGATATCTATAAAATCCTTTGATGCAAAACACATCCTACATTGTCTCTTAGTTTCTTCTATAGATTCTCTCCACCACACAAAATCACTTCACGCTATTAGTGGAAGAATATAATGAGCAATGCACGCAACACAGTCTTATTAGGGGGAAAATAGTAAACCTTAATTTAAAACCAATGGCTAAGTCTACTGCACGCTTTATTTTTGGCAGTTTACACAATAATCTGGATCTCTAGCATCTTGTAGATCAATCTGTTCCCAGGATCAAGTTTATAAAAAAAAGCCTGCAGGAAATTAACATTTATTGAAGATCTACTATATGGGTCAGGTCCTGGGAAACTTGAATCTTTTAGGTATGAGGTATAATTTACTCACCATAGACGTCATCTGTTTTAAATAAATAGTTCAGTGAGTTTTAGTAAATTATGCATTTGTGCAACCCTCACCACAATCTGGTTTACGAATTCTCTTACTTTGAGAAGTTCCCTCATAACCTCTGCAATCCATCTCCCAACCTCCAACCTGCTTTGTCTCCATAGTTTTGCCTTTTCTAGAAATTTCATGTAAATGGAATCATATAATACGTGATCTTTTGTGTCTAGCTCCTGTCTAGTTAACATGATGGTCTTGAGATTTATCCATGTTGTTCCATGTATCCATAGACTCATTTCTTTTTATTGATAGGTAGTATCCCATAGTATGGATATAGCACGTTTTGTTTATCCATCCACTTTATGTGAGAGTAAACTTGCTGGATCAGATGGTAAGTGTATGTTTAACTTTTAAAGAAATTGCCAAAGTGCTCCCCAGTGAATATGCCATTTTACATTCCAACCAGTGCTGAATGAGATTTCCAGTTTTTCCACATCCCTGCCAACACTTTGGCACTATCAGTCTTCTTAATTTTAGCCGTTCTCGCGGGTGGGTAGTGCTATCTTACTGTTGTTTTATTTTGCATTTCCCTAATGATGAATCTTACTGAGCCTCTTTTCATGTGATCATTTGCCATTTGTGTATCCTCACAGGTAAAGTGTCTATTCACATTTTTTTCTCATTCGTAATTGAATTATCTTCTTACTATAGAGTTGTAAAAGTTCTTTGCAAATATATGCTTCCAATCTGTTGCTTGCCTTTTTGTTTTCTTAATAGTGTCTCTGAAGAGCAAAAATTTGATGACATCTAATTTACTCATTTTTCTTCTTTTAATGTCCATATCTTTTGTATCCTATTTAAGAAAATTTCTCCTAACCCAAGGGAGTTTTTCTACTCTTTTTCCAGAAGTTTTATGGTTTCAGTTCGTAGACTGAGGTTAATGATCCATTTTGATTTAATTTTTGTGTTGGGAGTGAATTAAGGGTCAGCGATCATTATTTTGTATGTGGATATCCAATTGTTCAAGCACTATTTGTGGAAGAACTATCCTTTCCTTATTACTTTGGTACCTTTGGGTGGAAAAAAAAAATCAACTGACCACCTAGATGAGGGTTGATTGCTGGAGTTTTTCTTCTGCATCACTGATCCATGCATCTATCCTTCTGCCAATACCACACGCTCTGGAGTACAGTGGCTTTAAGGGAAGTTTTGAAATCAGAAAGGGTGAAGTCCTCCCAATTTTGTTCTTTTTCCATACTGTTTAGGCTATTCTAGGTCCTCTGCATTTACATGTTAGGATCAGTTTGTCAACTTTAAAAAAAAAAAAAAAAAGATTTTGATAGAGATTCCGTTGGATCTGTAGATCGATTTGGGGAGAATTGCCAATAGTGGGTCCTCTCATCCAGGAATACAGTATATATTCCATTAACTTAGTTCTTTTATTTCTCTCAACAACATTTTGTAATTTTCAGTTTACAGCTTTCACAGTTCCTATGTTAAATTTATCCTTATTTTATTCTTTTTGATGTTATCGTAAATGAAATTAATCAAATTTCATTTTCAGATTTCCATTTCTAGTATTAGACATGGAATTGATTTTTTGCATATTGACCTTATATCCTGCAACTTTGCTATACTCACTAATATCCTCGCAGCTTTTTTTTAATATATAGATTACTTAGGATTTTCTACGTGCAAAGGTCACCTTGTCTGTGAATGCAAGTGGTCTCATTCCTTCCAATTCTTACGCCTTTAATTTCTTGTCTTGCCTTATGGTTCTTGACATTTTTAAAAAAAGGTTTTATTTATTTGAGAGGCAAAGAGCAGGACTGGGGGGAGCAGCAGAGGGAGAGGGTGAAGCAGGCTCCCCACTGAGCAGGGAGCATGACACGGGGTTCAATCCCAAGACCCCGAGATCATGACCTGAACCGAAAGCAGAGACTTAACTGACTGAGCCACCCAGGTGCCCAGGTCCTTGACTTTTATTTGGATTATTAGCAAACTTCACGTTAGCTCATTGTACATTGACACTCTTATACCGCTTTCATAAATGCTGAAATCGCCCCAATGAATGACGGTTTTTAACCAGTGTATATCACTGCCTACCAGTCAAAACTTCTGTTTCAGCAGCACTGCTATCCTTGTTTATAAAATAGTGTTTGGGGGCGCCTTGGGTGGTGGCTCAGTCGGTTAAGCATCTGCCTTCGGCTCAGGTCATGATCCCAGGGTCCTGGGATCGAGCCCCATGATGGCTCCCTGCTCAGCGGGAAGGCTGCTTCTCCCTCTGCCCCTCAGCTCGGCTCGTGTTCGCTCTCTCTCGTAAATAAATAAATAAAATCTTTTGAAAAATAAAAAGTGTTTGGATAGTTATTTTAAAAATTTGAAATACATTTTGTACTCATCATTTAGAAACGAAGAAATAGAAAGTGCTGCCATCAGTAACAAGCACAAGTCTCATAAACTTAACACTTGAAACGACAGGAAAATCGCTACGCAGGCTGGAAGTGGCAATTCTTTAGCCTCAATTAGGTGCTCACTGGACTTATTAAGCTGGTCAACCACGAGAAAGAGTAAAATTAAAGAACATAACATGGCATAGTGAAAATAGAACATCAAAGACCGTATCTAAGATGCAAGGTATAATTAGTGATTTTTAAATATATTTTAGTTCTTTGGGAACCCAACTACCTTTCTGATGGGTACCACAGCTCAATTCGTAAGTAGACTGAGGAACACACCAGGTCACATCAAAGTGTGGGATATACCAGGATTTTGTTTGATCTCACACAACTTCTGAGAAAGATAAAACGATTCCCATTTAGAAACCAGAAAATAGATACAGAAATTTAAGTAACTTGCTAAAGTTGTATAGTAAGCAGTGGAGAGAAGATTTAAACTCAGGTGTTTGGTTCCAGAAGCTCTAAACTGGGGCCCTCTTTTCCGGAGCAACCCATTGCCCTGACAGGTATCCTGAAGCCCCAACCTTCCATGCCTGCTCGGGAAGCCCCCAGTTCCACACGTGTATGGTTCTAACCTTCTCACCAGTGACCCACAGCAACTGTGTAACAACGGGAGAATTTATCTTCCTGGTTTGCTCTCTCCCAAAATACCAGCCCAAAGGCTTGAACACTATAATAAAAAGATGTGAGGTGGGTGCATAAATAAGATCCATGTGCATAACTGTAGAAAGCTTGGTTTGAAATGTATGAGTGATTATCCTTTGAGTTTGAGGGCAGAGATGCCCAGGAAGTTTGACTAAGACAGGCTATGACACTTTTTCAGTGAGGTGAACTCAGGCTTTTCTTCTCTGCTTTCATTTTTGGGCAGACACATTAGAAAATGAATGATTCCCAAGCAGAAAAGTGACCACAAAACCCTTTCACTGTGGATGGGTGATGGAGCTCAGCCTTCTCTCTCTCTCTCTTCCCACCCCGAAGAAAAGTTCTAACCCTTTGGCGCAGATGATTTGGACTAAAGTCTTGATAACTTGGGGTTTGGCAAGGCCAGAAAAGAGGAGGACACAGAGCAAAGAAAAAGGAAACGATCTCATTGTGCCTTAAGTAAACACTCCCTCGATATTTTGGGGTTAATTAGAAAACTTTTCAATGGGCTTCTTTTTCAAGAAACAAATACAAATTGTAGTTCCTCTGCACTCTGGGCAATCCACAAAACCAGAAGCAAGCACCTCAATTCCCCCATGTGCCACATAAGCCCTCTGAAGCTGCCCTATAGGATTCTGCCTTCTGATCAGCAGACTTTTGGAAGAGAAGTTTTTTTCACAAACCCTTGATTTTAGGTCTGGTACTGATCTGTTATCAATCCTCCTCCCTAAACAAAACACGTCTTTTACAGCCCTTATAGTGTTTAGACACAAATAGCAAGGCTTTGGAAAATCTCTGTAGTTAGCAAGAATACTGGAAACGACCTACATGGTTGAGGGACAAGGTGGCTGGTCATCAGGACAGGGACCAGCCACTTCGGGCCCTCAGCCTGCCGCCTACTTCCGTAAATAAAGGGTCGCGGAGACACAGCCATGCCCGTTCATTTGTCTTGTCTGTAAGCTGCTTTCTTGCTACAAGGGGCAGAGTTGAGTGGTTACCATGAGGCCATCTGGCCTGCAAAGCCTAAAACATTGACTCTCTGGTTCTTTACAGAAAAAGTTGGTCAATTTCTATGATGATACATTTAAAATAACATTTTAAAAAGTATTATTTTAACAGGAAAAATATTCCTGTTAGGTTGTTAAGTAAAAAAAAAAAAAAATTTTTTTTAAAAGGGTGACACACTAGTTCACGTGTGCTATCGCCAGACTTACGTAAAACAAAGGAAAATGGGCAGAGAAGAGATAACAAACGCTAAGCAGGTGGACCTGGGTGGCAGCATGAGGGGGGATTTTCCTTATCCCCATCTCTGTGTTCCAGTTTTTCTAAAATGACCTCTTCCTTTCTTTCATCAGAAGCGCCCTTGCAACATTTAGCCCGCGGGCCTGCCTCGCCCACCCTGAGCTCTGGCTCCCCGCCAGGCCCGTCCCCACAGGGCTGCCGAGGGTCGGGGGCAGGAAGACGGGCAGGTACCTTATGCTCGTCCCGAAGGTGGCTGTCCAGTTCCTCCGTGTGCTTGGCTTCGTAATAGCAGAGCTGGCATTTGTAAGGTTTTAGTTCATTGTGCTTTTCTATGTGCTGCTGGAGGCTCTCGTCACTGGAGCAGGTGAAGGTACACTTATCGCAGCGGAAAACTACTCCCTGCAAGTATTTGGACAGTTTGGAACGGCACACTTCGATGGGGACAACTCGCTCTTCTGTGGAAACAAATTGAATTGGAAAGATGGAAATTTTTACTGATGGTCTGCACGCGCTCTCTTTGGAATACAGGAAGAAACTCAGCCGGTTTTGCTACCTCTCACGGGCCCGTGTCCATGAACTCACATGCACGCCGCCCCACCCTCCGTTCCCCAAACGGCATCTTCCTCTGGCCCAGGTAAGTGTTCGTAAGACCACCAGCCCTTGGTGCACTTAATCCCCAGAGTGATCTTTACAGCGAGGTGGGCAGGCTGAAAGGTGCTCGCTCATTCCTGAATGGAGGCGGCCACGGTTTACCCACAGTAATGATAACTGACTATTAGCACCTCCCACTTCCTCACTAGGTGCTAGTTGGGCTGGACCTAGAAGACGTCCCTAAGTAGAAAGGGACCGGACAGTTCCCAAGCACCTGTGTGCCCCGACAGTGCACCTTCCTGGCAACCCTCTTAGGCTGGAGGTATTCCTGTTTTTACAAATCAGTAAAGCAAGGAACGGGGTTCTTAATAACTTTCCAAAGCTCACAGATGTTGTAATTGGCCCTGCTGCGATCTGCATCCCTGCCTGTCACAAAGCAAACCCTTCATGTCCCACTGTTGCCAGTTCCACTCCTGTTTCCCCTTCCGAGATGTTCTCAAGGAGACGGTTTTCCTCTTCCTGAAACCAAGGGAATCTCTAATAACAAATCTGAAAGCAAAGGACCTGTATGTTTTCATTCCCTGAAACTCCAGCTCTAGTAGGAGAAGCTCACAAATGAAATGGCTGCGGGCAACATTCGGGGGGTGGAGGGAGAGATGGGGGTGGCGTGGGAGATAGGGAGGATTTGTGCCTTTTCAGACAATCTGTAATCTGATTGTCACAAGGGAAAAAAATAAAAGAGAGAGGATTTGGGTGCTTTTCCCATTAACATACCAAATGCTGTAGGGCTGGAAATGCGTGTGCTTGTTTATTTTGCACTCTCTCACCCTTGTGTTTAACTGCTCAAATTAAATTTCACACCAGTCTGCCCAGAGTATCGGCGCACGCGCCAGATATCCATAACTGGGATAAAATTAAAATCTGTGCTATTTATGCAAGGATCAAATATAGCGTGTGTTTTCATGCTGTGTCTGGATTTCGGAAGACTCTGGAAGTTTACAAATGGACGCACACAACATATACTTATATTATTTAGAAACAGCAATGTATTATTAAGTCAAGAAAGCGTGATTTAGTCTCAGAGTCACTGAGTAGCACCGTTTCCAGACATCAGTGTTTTGTGCACTGATGCGGCGCTCCCTGCGAGCCCTCCCTTTGTTGTTGGCCGGGGTTGGCCCCTGGAGAATTCTCCCCACCCAAAGCCATGCTGTAGCCTCAGCCACCCCGTTCTCACCGCAGGGCAGTCCCTGCCGAGGGAGTCCTTGAATACTGCGATTAACTGGCCCGCAAGAAGCTGGCCCGAGGGAGCGTGGAACGTGAGGTCTGCTACGTACTCCCTGGAGCTCTAATGCATATGTTATTTTCCCTATACAAAGAGTCAGTCGCTTATTTAGAAATATAAATATTTTTAAACCAAAGTAGAGCAGACAGCTAAGAAACACATGATTATAATGTAATCCACACATTTTCTTAGAATAGCAAATGTTTAACAGTCTTCTAACCATTCAGTTCTATGGTTTGGTGTAATCGGAGGAAAAAAATGCTTTGGCAGAAGCCAGCCGGAGCCTTAAGAAAGCCCATGCTACGCTGTTCAACTCCTCCAGCCCGGGGTTTCTCAACAGTAGCTCTATTTACATTCTGAGGCCAGATAAGGCTTGACTCTGGGGGCTGTACTATGCACTGTAGGATGTTTATGAGGATCCCTGGCCTCTATCGACCATCTGCCATGGCACCCCGCTTCCCCAGGGGTGACAACCAAAAATGCCTCCAGACAAATGCACCCTGACTCTGGCTGATAACCACTGCTCTACACCAAGTGCCCAGCATTACCCCCACAGACGTTCTGGGTAAGACACGCGTGCAAGCCGGCGCCCACGGCACAAGACAGGGGTGCAGGCTGAACCCCTGGGACCAGCCCCATGCCTGAGGAGCTCACGGGCTGTGCTGACACGAACTTTTCTGGCACCTTCCCTGAGACTGCACCCCTCCTTTGCTCTGTGTTGGCTCCCGCTTTGGATTGTGTCATTTCTGCCTCGTGCACGCTCCGTCTCTGGCCCGTGCTGTGCGCTCTGGGTCTGCTGACGTCCGTGGAGATGGACCACAGCTGGATAACAGTCCCTGGGACGATGCCTCCAACACCTTGGAGACAGCCATGCAAGCAGCCTCCTGTCTTCGCTTCTCCCCGTAAAGAATCGCTTCTTTCAGACTGGGGTTTTTTTTTTATAGGCCTCCCTTTCAATTCCTCTACCACCTTGGTTAGTTTTCTTTGCAGTTTCCCATTTCACTATGTGTGTCTAAGTGAATTTTACACAAAGTCAGGAGCACTCAAAATACTCTGGAGTTTAAATAATAATAATTCATGGAAATGACCATGGCGATTTGCCTGGAGCTCACTGTTTCAAGCACTGTTAGGCATTCTACCCTCACGGTTAACTTTTTATTCTCGAAACACTCTGCAAAGTCAGTTTTATTACCTTTAGTTTACTGGTGTGGAAGCTGAAGACTGGCCTGTTGGACTCCTCCCTCAAAGTCACGCCTCTGGTTCAGAACAAAGTTGTGACCTGGGAGCACAGGTCCCCTGCCTGACCTGTGCCAGGGCCCTCTGCCTTCACCCCCGAAAAGAACTCTCTTGGAACATCCGATCTGCACGCTGTTTATTTATAAGCCTTTGATTCCTAATCGTTTAAGAGTACCAAAGAGTACCAAAGCTACGGGAGTGTCTAAGGCAACCATTTCTCTCTGACTTCTTTCGAGTATCTTCTCAATCAGATAGGAGGTAATTTCCTGCTTACTTACTCACTCTGAAACATCAGACTTCTTCCCATTTCCAAACAAAGACATCACCAACATTCCCAGTCTCTGGGCTATGTGGATTTTGACTAAGATCTTCATTTTAGGAAAAAAAAGTTAATTTTTCTCCTTTCTAAACACATGGCTAACACGACCAAGATAAAAAAAACAAGAGAGACTTGGAAAGGTGGGCAAATCACTAACAGGGTTTTCTGAATGAGGTTATTCATTATTGAGGCAAGTCAAGGACATAAAGTTAGAGACTGGAATGTTTCCAGGTGTGGACGGAGCCCTGTCTTGGCTACAGAAGCCCAGGGCTCAGGACTTTCTCTATGAGGCAGTGACAAGTGTGGGTCTTTCTTGACTTCACACCTCTCAAAATTACCTTGGGTAAGAAATCAAGGCTTGAATCACACTCATTGTGACTCAGCTTCCAGAGCTGGCTGCAAAAATACTATGACTTCACCAGTTTGACTACAAGATAGATTGTGTCTCTCATCTCTTCCTACTCAAAAGCCGCTTGGTGCTGCAGCTGGACGTGAAACCCAGGGGGAAAGCCCCGCGGAAGCCTGTGGGAACTGAGGTGCTAGAGAGCCTAGAAGGGCGTGCTGTCGAACTCCCGAGGTGCTCAGTGGAAAAAGCTGCCAAACTGCAACTACCAGGAGGGCGGAGGGTCACTTCTGCTCAAAACAGAGAAAAACCACATCACTGTGGAGTCCAGAGTCACCAAGTAAAAATTCTTCCTGAAAGGCAGACCACAACACACGGGTTTCCTCCCCGCAACGTGCCAAGTCTGAACGAAGCAGGGAGAGGTCTGGAAGTCATTCACGCCAACAAACTCCGTATGCAAATGATCCTGCTCCGGGCCTGAGACCCTCTTTGGGCCAAACCAAAGCCCCACCCGTTACTCTCGGCCAAATGAGTGACAAAAGCTGAGAATTAGAAAGCCATTAAGAAGATAACAATAGTTCCTAAAGAACAACTATTCTAAAACCTGACCATAAACAGGCACACATAAACGTAAGGACAACAGCTCCTGGTAAGACGTTATTAATCCTGATGTTACCCAGGCTGCCACCGTCAAGCCAGAGAAAGCTGAGCACCAAAGAACCACACCTCTCATTCTAACTGGCAAAAGTATTTGGTGGGGATGGAAGGGAATGTGCAATTTCACTGAATAAAATGAAAGACTGGCAATCTCACTGCAGCTTTTTTTTTTTTCCTTAAGAAAAACGATACCCATCAGGTAAATTAAGGGAGATTAGTTTTGTTCCCAAAAGATACCCACCAGCAGGATTCAGTTAAATTTAGTGTTTGCCCATGTATTGGGGTTATGGGCTGGGAAGCAGAAGCTTTAAGTTAATATGCCAACTGGAGACCAGAATCGGGGATTACACAGCTCCAGAATTATAAATAGAAATATCTGGCAAAACTGTTTCATCCCTGTAATTCAATCTGTACCCAATTTTCCAGGTGCACGATAGGTGTGTAAGGTACATACAGGCAAAGCTTGTGCACGAGGCATCATGCTTCCAGTGATGATGATAAACTGATAGACTCAGTGGAAATGTACTCATGAAACTCTTCCCTGTTCACGGTCTCCCTTCCTATCAAGTTCAAGTTCCTTCAGTACCCAGATCTTGCCTGACTCTTCATGGCTGTACCCCTAGAGCTTAAAATAATGCTAGCATTATAGTGAATGTTCAGTAAATATTTGTTGCATTGAATGAAAACCCACCAAAAGTCCTACCTCCAAACTTCTCCAGCAAACAAAAATCTCAGGGCTTAATTTTTCCCTTTCCAAACTGGTCCAATCATGGCCAATCTCACCAAATGTTGATCTGACCTAAGTTTCTCAAAGAATTGGGTCTACCAATCCTTGGCTTCAATCTTTGCTAAGTTGGTATTCAGCAGGTACCCTGGTTTCCCATCTGCCTACTGAGTAAAGTTCAAACTCCTACACTGGTATCCAAGCCCTACCTAATTTGGCCGGGACACACCTTACCAGCCTTGTCCCCCTGTTCCCTTCAGCCCCCCTCAGAACACCTGAATACACTCTGTCAACACATCTTGCTCCCACCTACCTGACTGATTTAAATTTTTCCTCCCCCCCATGTAGGGGGTCCAATAGTGTCCCCCAGAAATTTATGTGCACCTAGAACCCCAAAATGGAACCTTATTGGGACATAAGGTCTTTGCAGATGTAACTAGTCAGGATGAGGTCACAGTGGTTTGGGGTGGGCCCTAAATTCAATGAGTAGTGTTCTTAGAAGAAGAGGAGAGGACACGGAGAAGACACACACAGGGAAGACGGCCACGTGTGGACAGATGCAGAGACCGGAATGACGCAGCTACAAGGCCAGGATGTCAGGAACCACCAGAAGCGAGGGAGGGCCACGGAAGGATTCTTGTCTAGAGCCTTCAGAAGGAGCACGGCCCTGCTGTCACCTTGATATCAGACTTCTAGGCCCCAGAGCAGTGACAGCACATTGTTGTTTTAAGCTACCCAGCTAACTAATATACCCCACCTTCAATCATCTTTGCCTGCTGAAATGTCATCCTGGCTCAGTTTGAAAGCCACCCCTCCATCACCTTTCTCTACGCCAAACACAAATACACCTGCCGCCGTGAAACTCCTAGATACCCATCACTCGCTACCTTACGTAGACTCACGCACATGCTTCATCTCCTTGAGGAGGGCAGGTCCTGGGTCTTCTATATACTTCATCTTGCCCAAGAACCCAGCAGAGTGCAGCACAAGCAAGTAATGAATGCTTGGGGCAGGCATGGACACACAGTATGCTCTTTTGCCACAACCCACAGAAACCCACGATCATTTCTCATTCAGATTTCCCATGAGTGAAACGAATTCTCCTCCCTTTCGTCCCTATTTAAATATATCGTTCTGTTGGGATGAAAAGCGAAGGCAACTCTTCTTGCCAGCAGTATCTCAGTCTCAGGGCCAGTTCAGAAGCTGTTTTTCTTCCCTTTCATCCCAAGTATTTTAATTAACCAAGGCCTCAGAAAGCTCTCTTACTGCAGGCCCCAGAGACCAACGATGTTTACTCATCCCCAGAGCAAGGAGAGCCCAGGTGCAGGAAGAGTCACGTCTTGTTACTTTGAGATCAGCCCCGACTCGAAATTGCAAGGCAGACACCCAGCCCTGTCTCCTGACTTGTCAAGACCAGCTTCCCACTGAGATGCCATTTTGGGTTGAGATGGACACCAAAGCCAGGCCAGGACGCAGATGGCAGACACGGCTGTCCTGAGACACCCTGCCATCTGCGGTTCCGTGGCCCTCAGCTCTGACCTCCAGCCCCACAGGTGATTCCGTCCTCAGACGCAGCTGCCACACCACGAGAACGCTCAACACGGTGACACCAGCCACCCTCCCAGGGGAGAGACAGTGATGCCTGGTGGCTACAGGCATGGGCCGTGGGGCAGACAAGCCTGGGTCCAGACCCAGCTGGGTCACTTACTAGTCATTTGGATCTTGGGTCACAGTCAGTCTCTCTGAACCTTTTACCCTTGTTCTCGGGGGATAACAGTAATACCCACACCATATAGGGTTTTGTGAGAGTTCCATAAAATGACATACTGGACTCACTTAGTACAGCACCTGTCCTAGTCAACACTCAGTGACAGTAATTTGTTGTTGTTAATGTTGTCATTATTACTGCCGATCCTCAAACGCCCCTTCGTTCCAGATCGTGCACTTTCCAACCCCGGTAAGGACGATATTTAGATGGCTCGTTTAACATAAATGACCTCTACAAATACACAGCAGAGACTGTAAGTAACCGGTGACGGGCAGTATGATGGATGGGTCACGGGATCAGAGGCCCAGAGTTGACTCACTCACAGCACTGCGAGCGCTCGGGCGAGTCTGGTTCCGCTGGCCAGCTCTCATCGTCCCTGTGGGCCTTCCCACTGCATTTGTGGTGGGCATAATACACACCGGATCGCACACGGTCCCCCCTTCGGAGACCCCACTGGAGCAATTCCTCTCAGGTTTCGGCGTCTAGGATTCCTGAAAATCTCCTGAATGCAATTTCAAAAGTCTAACAAACACTTGAAATCCAACGGATTCTGTTTTCGTCTGTCCCGCGGGAGGCCGGGATCTCAGGGCCAGACCCACAGCCCGCGGCTTCCAGGCGCACAGCGCCCCACGGCGTTCACTGGACACCAAATTCTTGGTGAACGTCTCTGCACCTGCAGGGCACCTGCAACTGGTTTCTCCTTATTCTGCATCTGCCCCAATTGCCCATTCGTTTTAATCCTACGGTTCTGCACAAATATCTTTAAGATAGCTTAAATCCTTTGTGAGATGGCCACAAAATAACTACACCAAATCAAAGAAAAAGCAGTTTTTCTCAGTTTCACGTTTCCCGCACGCAAAGCAGGAACACAGGTGGTAATCCTAGCCCTTAGGAGATTGTTGGATAGGAGTGACTTCGTGTCAAGTGTAGCACTCCAAGGGCCTTTCTCAGCTTTGGCTTTACTCTTTCTCTGTGTCCCCATCCTCTTCCTGAAGCCCAGCTCAGGGAAGGAAAATCATTGAGCGCCATTAGGCACTGAAGCTCTGAGCCCACCAGGCAGCAGCATGGGAAGCCGGAGGGCATCGACCACAGAAGTGAGGTCTCTCATCGTTCCTGTCTGCTCAGTGGCAACACTACTCATGGCCCCTCCCCACCCTGTGAGGGGGGCACAGAGCCACCACCACACATGGGCTGGGGGACCAGAAGCCAGGTGACTGAGGTGAAACACTGGGTGGCACCACTCTGGCCAAGAATTCCTGCCTCCATGTTCCGATGCTGCTTCTCTCAGCTCGCAGGCGGATGTCCCAGCCAGCAGCGACCTCACGTCTCCTCAGAGCGGCCTGGGGAGGAAGGAAATCTGAGGGCGCTAAGCGGGGCCTTCCACGGGGTGTGCAGCAGAGATGGGCAAATTGTCACAAAATGCAATGGCCCGAGACTGTGGCACTGGGGACATGCTGGAAACTTTTGAAAATGCTCCAAAAATATCCAGCATGTGAGGGTGAGCGACCTCTCTCAGCAGGACAGCAGAAGACACACTCACTGTTTCTGAGGCCCACGTGGCAAAGACGGAAAAGCCTCCTAGGGTTAGAGGCCAAGGGAGGAAGACAGGAACAAAGAGGGGGACGAGGAGGGAGGGAAGGCACGAAGGAAAGATGACAGATCAGTGGACAGAAACAGCACAAGAGACTGGCAACCAGGATTCTGGTCATCCTTTTTCCATCTACCTCTGGCTCGAATCTTCTTTGGACAAAGTTTTTACATAAACATATTTTTCCTTCCAATGCAGAGGAAGCCTGTTGTTTAACAGTGTTTTAATTGGCCAAGAGTAAACTCAACTGAAAGAAAAACCAAAGAGGACTTGAAAGAACCATCCCTGTTTATCAACAGGAAGCCACATGTACACGACACCCAGTGTGCATCCACCAGGGAACGCACCAGACCGTCTACGTGGCGCATTGTTCCATAGGCTCATGTCCTCTCTTCTTACAGATGGGAGAGCAGGTCAATACAGGAGGCTTTAAAACCAGAACTTAAATCTGAAACCTCTGGGATTTCTAATACCTATCGGACCACTTTTATTTTTAAGAATTTTTCTCTCTCCATCCATTTCATGGGAAACTCCACGCTCTGCTTTGGAAATCATCATTTCGGTCTCCCTCCAACGAACTGCCTGCAACCAGATAGCTCCTGACATTTTATGATGAGTCCTCACCCACCCGTTCTGTGTCTCATTCGCTCCTTCCTTAGCAAGGCGGTGAGGGCAGAGGAATCAGAATGTGAAAATCCCTCACGCTGGGAAGCCCCAGAGAAGTGTTCACTGCTAAACCCATCACCTTTGCCTCCCTCCACGTGGAGCAGATCTTGTGGCAGGAAGGGGTTTTTATCGTGGGCTGTCATCACTGTGGTCATTCACTGTGATTTCCTGCCTGGACAGAAGCTGAGGAACCAGGGACCAGGGCAAAGTGGCCACTTCGAGAGGGGAGTCCTTGAAATGCCACCCGCAGCCCTCTGCCCCAAGAAAACCACATTTAGGAAGGTTACCTCGGTGCAGCACGATGTGGTCAATCATGTTGCGTTTGTATTTGGTGTGATAGAGGCAGAGAGGACAGCGAAGATCTTTGGGGCCCTCCTCGGGAACCGCCGAATGCCCGGCTTCCACGTGCATAGTAAAAGCAGATCTGGGAGAGAGGTGGGGGAGAGAGGTGATGAGTGTGACAAGGGATCATGTCACTCACACATCCCCTGCTGGCTACCTCACTACAGGGCTTCTGTGTGTGACGCCCCTGCTTGAGGGCCCAAAGCACAGTTGTTCATCATGTTTGCTGACCACAAGCTCCTTGGTCACTCATCCACTAACTGGACCTTGTCATGCAGTGCTAACTTCCTCTTTGAAAATTTCTGCCACTTGGCCGGGGTCAGGGCTTACTTTGAAAAGAAATGGACTTCCCCAAACACTTTATTCTTGAAGATGAGAAGCTGCCTATTAAAAGCATAAAGCCAAAATCCCCACGAGAACCTCTTTCTCATTGTGCTTGGAAGGAGAGGGACTGGAGTCAGGTTCATTTCCCAGCTGCCTATGTGACTCTGAGGGCAAGTTGGCTGGGACGTCATGGCGGCCGACGATCAGGTAAACTAAACTCAAAGCTGTTGTACCAGCTTGAAGGAGGAAAGCGACTATTGTTGTCTGCCCCTCCATCCTTTTCAAAACTTCATCATTTACAAAGCCTTCAGTGTCTCATAAAAATGGATGAAACCAAGAGTCTAACAGGCAAGTTCCCCTTCTTATTAACTCAAGTGCTTCTCTCCGGGGAGACATGTACACCTGTCAGTGGGCCCTTGTTATCTGGGTCTTCAGCCTCTTCTCAGTTCTAAGGTCACATACGTATTTACCTGAGAAACAACTGAACCAAATTAATATTAAGAGTCAGAGAAGTAACACATTTCCCATCGAATCCCAGCAACTAAGGTGTGGGTGGAAAAGAACCTTGTTCTTCTTCCGATTGTTTTCTGTTGGCCATGAAGCCTACTTTTGCCAGTCTGGCTGTGTGGAGTCTGTCTTGAAGTACTAGAGTGGCCTAAGGCTCAGGGCCTAACAGCAACAGGAAGAGATAATGATAGCTTTACACCTGTAATAGAGCCATCTAATATTACATTATTATAATAGCTTTCAATGATACTGTAATACTAATTAGTACTTCCTTTGCGCCAGGCACTATTCTGAGCACTCTAGATATATTGGTTCATTTACTCCTCCTCAGAGTCCTGTAAGTGAGGTAGTATTACTACCTTTATTTTGCAGATAAGGACCAGGAGACACAGAGAAGCTTAGGGACTTGTCCAAAGTCACACAGCCAGTTCGTGACAAAGCTGGGATTCAAACCCAGGTAGTCAGACTCCACACTCTGCACTCATAACCACCGACCTAAACAGCATTGCACAGGATGAGATTAAATCACAAGAGTCTAGAGCACATGATAGGAAGCACTCTGTTCTTTGAGCTCACCGATTCTGTTATACACAGGAGCAGAGGTGGCTTTGGATTATCTTTTTCTGGATTGGAACAATCTCTCTACAAGTGTTCAGTTCTAGTCTTCACAGTGCTGGAGTCTTGGTTCTCTGGGTGTCTCTCAACAATATGATCTTAAGAAATAGGAATTTTCTATAAGGGTAGCAGGGAAATCACAATTGCTGGATGTTCTCTCTTGGCTTTGACTTTGCTTTCAAAAACACAGATTTTTTTTTTCCCCCAAAGACAAATTCAAAAAAGGGAGGATAGTCTTTCGAAGGGGAAAAAACCACTCATTGCTTCATGCACTGGGCCCAAGAAATCCCTTACCACGCTCTCACACTCCTTGGCTGCCCATTCGCTCTGACGTTTAAACTCGTTTGTTCTGACAGAGCGAGCGCTTCACCCCCAAGCCCCCTTCCACAAACCCCAAAGCAGTCTTCTGGAACTAGCCTCCTTTTGTGAAGACTGGACCCCATCCCTGCAGGATCCCGCGGGCAGGGCCTTCCCTGCGCTCCCGGTAGGAGAGCACGGGGAAGCGTGAGGTGAGGGGTGGGGCAGGCACAGCCACCTTGTTTCTCCAGGCTGTTCTTCACACCACTTACTTAAAGCCTGTGTAAAAGGAGCAGTCTTTGCACTTGAAGAGCTTCTTCCCGCCGTGCTTGTCCCTGTAATGGCGTCTGATGCTCTGGATGTAGCCAGAGGAGAATTCACAGAATTCGCAGTGCAGAACAGCCTCGGTTTTCTGCTCGGCACCCCCGGCGGCCCCGGAGAGGGGCACGGGGCTGACTCGGCTGTTGTTCCTCGCCAGCGCGGCCGACTGATAGTGGTTCAACTGCTGCTGAACATCTGGAGGTTCTGAGTAGGAGGAGTCTGCGGACAGACGGGGACAAGGACACCGGACACAGAGAACCACAGTGGAGCTTTGACCCCTGAAAACCCCCCGACATTAGTCTGGAGTAGTTGTTTTTCTTTTCCCTACAGATGATGACTACGATCCACCTTTCATCTTCATTTACATCCTACCACACAGATCTGGGGAAGGGCAGGTGGGAAGGAAGTGTCGCTTCTTTTCATCTGACGTTGAGGGCTCGTGGCATTTAAAACTAAAACGCTGAGGTGAAAGGTTTCAAAGTGAAGGAAGAAAGAAAGTCAACTGTTGTCTAGAGGAAACGGCTGCCACAGAGTACCCACCCGTCCCTGTAGGTGAGATAAATGAACGCACAGAAAGCACACAGGCACCGACGTGAGAAAGGAAAGCAGATGACGTCGTATCTCCTCCTCTGCAGCCCAGAATTATTCAAGCCAACCCCCCGCCCCCCAGAAAGAAGGTCTTTAACAGAAATGCTCGAGCACATGGCACTCACAAATACAAAAATGTTTTATGTCTTCACAGTCAAGTGATTTAAAATTTAAAATATAAAGATCTAATAGTGTTCTCCTGGAATGGATGTTTAAAGCTTAGTCAGCATTAAGATGGAGATTTATTCGTAAATCCCATTAAAATGAAATTCCAAATAAGTTTCCCTGAAAGGTATTTTAAAGTTTGCAATTCGGAGGAAAATGTCGGAAATGACAGCCATAAATCTTAACCCTGAGAAGCTTCAGTGGAGAAATGTGGTGGAGAAATGTGATCTAGATGGGAGGGGGGAAAATCTCGGTTTCTTAAAAAATCAGAGAGAGGGAGAAAGAAAGATCTTGACCCTTTTCCAAACATGCTGCTTTGAATGTAGAGGTTACGCTTTCGGCAACATTGTCCCGCACAACCCAGAGCTGCCTAGGAATGACGCAAATGAAGTCTGTGAATACCCCACAGATGAATTTCAGTGTAACTTTCCTTGAAAACAAAGGGCTCTTTTTTTTTAAGCCTTTCAAAAAGCAAGGTGGGAAAGGGGATAGAAACTGTACCAGCCTCCTGATTTGATGGACACTTAATTTTCCAAAGCACGATTCCCCGAGGCAGGACACGGAGGAATTCTGTAAAACCCGTATTTGATGAAACCAGGACCATCCATCCCGTTGGCCTCTTTGAGAAGAAAAACAAAAACAGAGCAGCCTCCCTTATTATGAGGCCACCTCCCGTCTTCAAAATACTAAAATACCTTCCCTGCTTGTTCTCCTCCTCCCCCTCTTCAATTTGTATTCCTCAAGATGGAGAAAAAACCCCTTTGGAAATTGTAAACAAACCTGCCACACACACAAAAATAAAACAAAAGGAAACTTGAACAATACCTCCAAGCCTCCATGGGTTCATTACCAGGTGTAAACCGAAGACAAAGGAAGAAAGGAATGACACAACCGAATTCATTTTACTCAAGTCTTTTATCTCTGGTTTCTTTATTCCTCAACCCTAGCTGATGAACCCACTCAGGATCACAATAATGCAATTGTCAACTTCTCATTCTTCCTTTCAATAGCAGGTTTGTTTACCATTGCATGGATTGTTCAAGATGTTTTCTATTTAAGCTCTCAAGACTAGTTTCTGCTTAAAACACACGCACGAGGAAGCACAAAACACACTCCGCCTCTCTTGTTAACACGGGCCTGAGCGGCAGGTTGGGACTGCCCCGTCAGCATCCCTGACAAGCCCCTGTCCTCTTGTTCGCTCTTCACTCTACAGGAGCGAAATCCTGGCACCAACAAGGCCAAGGCGGGGTCCCGCTGCCTGTGAGCTCTCGGCCGCCCACAAATCTACCCAGAGACCAAAATGAACGTCCCAAGGAACAGTCCATTTCTCAGAAAGCAGCTCCCTCCAAGACCCAGCACCCAACTCAGCGAGTCCTGCAGGCTAGCATGGAGGCTGGCTGTCACCTCAGACACAGGCCCCCGACAGCTTCGACCCCTTTACAGCAGAACCTGCAAAGGAGTCCGTTGTTCCGACTCAGATCGTAAGCCAGGTGAATTCATCTTCCCCTAACTTCCACCCACCCCAACTTCACACCTGCACTAATCTCTTAGGGAGACTCCCTCCGAGGGAAGGGAGTCTCCTTTGATTTAACACATTTTTCTTATCTCTAGGGTCTACTGCATTTCATTCCATCCATCCCAAAAAATGAATTCTAAATTTTAACTTCGGTATATATATGTTACATGAAACTTGAAGAAACAGAAATGCAAGAAGTGGTGAGGGAAAGCCTTCCAAGAAAGGGAGGCTCAGCGCCCTTCCCTCGTAAATGGCAATGCAAAAGGGACAGCTGTATGTACCGTGTTATGAATTCCCTTTTTTTTTTTTTTCCTGGTTAAAATCTGATGGACAGGTTTATTTACAAAAATAGGCAAATCCCACCGCTTACGGTACATTGGTAATAATGCCCAGCTCACAACTGTTTGGGTCTTCTTAGAGCTTTACTTTCTTCTCTGGTGCCAAGACACACTATGTCTCTCATTCTCTCTCACTTGGGAGTTTGTGAATAATGTACAATTTTAGCACTTTGGGCACTAAAGTGACAAAGACGTGAGCGTGTATGATTCCACCGATCTTAAAAAAGCCCACTTGCTAAGCTACAGAACATTCTAGCTTGTTCACGAGGCACAGCCTGAGGAACAGGAAGAGGGTCGTTTTTGTGCCCAGGTTAGAAAGGCAAACAGATTGTTAGTGGTGAAGGACACGTCACGGAGGTTAAAAATCATCATTAAGGCTATTTTCTTCATTCCAAGCTTACAGAAAGTGAAAAAAACTCTGTGCTTTCAACAGCCGGGCTTGCGGTCACTGAGAAATACAGCAGCGGAAGCACAGGGGTGTGAATTCAGGGGAGAAACTGAACCCGAGGTGCTCACCCAGGTCACATCTTTATCACCTGGATGGCCAGTAATCCTTAAAGAGGAACCATGAGCAGAGACCAGGCTGGTCCCTACGTTCTTAACCCAACCCTGAGACATGCCTGCTGTCTAGAGGTTTAATTCTCTGACCCGTGACTATATTCACGTGCAAAGTTTTAGAAATTACGTTATCAGGTACAGTTATAGTTGTAAGATAAATCTAAGTCACGGGTAGCTATCCACTTTGTCAACGGTCTATAAAAATAATTATATTTTGTAAAATCAGGATCAAAATAGAATTTTAGCACGGACGGTCATGGTGCTTATAGAAATGGGTTTGGAATTTATTGAACTGCCAGCAATTAATTCTCACAACTACGGTGTGCCGTGTAGGTTCTCATCACAATCTTAGCCATGAGGTAGTTGAGGCAGTTGGTCATACGGCTAGTAAGAGGCAGAGGTTGGGTTTGAACAAAGATTCGTCTGACTCTAAAATCTGAATTTTGCCCATCAGGTATCTATTGTCCATCAACAATAAATATTTAGCAGAGAGGAGAGAGAAAAGGTGACAGAAAAATTGAAATAACATTAGAATAGATAGAAATGGAAACAGGACAGATAGGGAGTAACAGTGAACGGGATGTGAAAGAAAACATTAAAATAAGCCTTTCAGAACACGTGGGGGAAGAATACAGCAAGGTTCGTGGGAAAGAAAAAGAATATCCAAAATTGTAAGATGCTTTATAAAAACGAAAACACGGGATCACATGGGAGACAAGTCCACAGGCAGGCTGTGCAGCAGAACACAGCAGATGCCCAGCATCGGAAACCCGCCGGCCCGTGCTTTCATAGACGCCTGATAAGCTGCCCTCAAGTAATACTGCTCTGAAATTCCTCGGGTGGAATCTGGCTGGGAAAAGAAAGGTACACGGACGGGAGGCGGATGCTTTCCGGTGGCTCTTGGACAGGCTTTCAAACCAGGGAAAGGGCTGGGTTCCGGATGAAACCTCCCAGGCCTCTCACTTAGCCATGTTCCCAGAGAAATTCTTCTTGCTATAGTCCATCTCCCAGAATGCCAGCCAAACCCAGGTGACTATCAGTTCTAGGGGTTTTTTTCCTTCTTCTTTCTCTAAAAATTAGCCAGCACAGAAACAATCACAAGAAACTGGATTTTATAAAGGCGAATGACAAACAAGTGAACTCTGGGAACACAATAAGCATGATAGGATGAAGTGTTCTTGAATATTCTGAGGCTACAAACATGTAGTTAACACCCTCTTAGTGCCAGGCTATGCGCGGGCTCTAGGGAGTGAAAGTCCAAGAAGACACGAGGGGTACGTTCTCAGAGCTGGGGTCTAGCAGGGGGGCGAGCAGAGCTGTTGTGACAACACAAGCCTTCTCCACGTCTGGCAAACTTACTCCACTGATTGAAGGAATACAAGAGGCAAGGAGAACAAATGAACAGTAGCAGGAGAATTTAACTATTGGAGGATTAAGGGAGACACAGGAAGAGTAAGAATCAATTGGGCAGTAAATTGTGGGCACTGCAGAGGACAGCCCCCTTATGCACTGAGTGATCCGAAAAGGGAGCTGTACAGGAAGATCAATTCTCAATTTTCTACAGCTCCACAGAGAGGATGTGAGTGAAGGTACAAACGTAGCAGAAGGATCTTGGCGCCAGCAACCACACTTAATTCTATTTGAGCTAGATGTTCATGCAGACTTGGGGAGGCAGGCTCTTTGGTTGGCGCGAACCAAGTACCAGGAGAAAATAAAAGACAAAGGATCTTAGGGAAGCAAATCAGGGGTGCCCAGGGGGGCAAATGCTTCAGTTATATCCATTTGTTCAGCAAATATTTACTGAGCATCTAAGTCAACAGGAGAGTCAGTTCTGGGGCATAGGATTTGGTTCCTGTCCTCAAGCAGCTGTCTCAGATGGACACGTAAATAACTGATTGTGATAAATGCAAAGAAATAAACGTCCTGATAGAGGCATCCATAAAGAGCTAGTGGAGAAGAAGCAAAATCAGTATGTGGTAACTGATGGAATGTTGGAAGAAGAGAGAAGGAGGAGAACGTCAAGAGAAACTTGAGTGCCCACTAATAACTAGCATTAGTGTGTTCATTAATGAAGTCAACACTAGACACGAAGATGCTGGAACATTCAATTCACCACACTTCCACCTTAAGTCGTAAATAGAAATGAAATAACTCCATTCTTATCACAATGAGAAAAAGTCACTTAATTCCAACAGGGAAAAGGAATGAAGATCAGAGGATGAGTGTGAACAGAAAAATATGTATGCCAGAAAGTGGGATAGACTGCATTAGGGAGAATTTAAAATCTTCTAAAATAGCATAGAAAGTTCAAAATAATGCCTAAATTGTAGTTTTCTTTAGAAAAGCAGGTGATTTAGCAACTCAAGTTTGGTAGTAGAAGGAACCAGAAACAGAATATTACCTGTGGATAATTTAACTGCAACGATTGTAAATATCCAGAGTATGGGGGTGGTGAGGGTGGGACCCCCGAAATGCTGTAAATACAGCCCATTATTTCCCATCAAGAAATCATAGAAAACTGGAGAAGGGCACATTAACAACATCAAGAGAGCACTTAAAGATCTACTTTAGTCAATAGCTGGGAAACTTCTGGAATGCCATGCAACCTCTATCACACAACTGCTAATAAACGTGGGCAAAGGACAAAAATAGTCTACGTGTCTTCACGTCTGTGCTAGTGACCCAGGTATCTGTGGGGACGAGAGAATCCTGCCGCCATGAGAAACCCAGTGAGCTCTGAGATGATTAAGCTCGCTAAAATGTCGGACTCCTTAAACCTGAGGCGCTGAAGACCGACCTCCTCTTTGCCCACACTTCTCCTTTTGCCCTTTTGCTCCTTTGCCCACGTGTCTGAATGTTAGTGAATGGCTCGCTGCTTCGTTCCAGTTTCAGCTGTGAGATTCTTCCTCCCAACTGTCCTTGGCAGCAGCGCTTGAGCCTGTACCCCGTCCTAGAGACCGGTGTCACGCTCAGCTCCAACCACTTCCCTCTTTGGGCTTTCCCTTCCCATTGTTCATTCAGGCCCTCATATCCTGCACGGGCAGCTTGAACAGCCTCCTATCTGGTCTTCCTTTCTCAGAGATCTGTTCTAGTCTAGCCGGCATGCGCATCACAGACATGTGATCACTTACATGGTCATGATAGGATTATGCTGCGGTGCCCAAAGGTGAGGTCTTGATTTCTGAGTGCAGTACACAGAGCTCTTCGGTCTGGCCCCAGAGCATGCGTTCAGCCTCACTTCTAGCTCGTTCCCAATTCCCAGTTGCACATTCTGCCTATTTCATCATTGGGAGTCCTTGACCAGGGCTACTGAGCTCTCTTCTTCCTCTTTTTGCCTGGCAAATATCTACCCATCCTTCAGAGCTCAGCTGAAATGTCATCTACACTGTGATGACTTTTCCCAACAATCCAGATAGGACGCTGATCTCCTCGGTGCTTCGTCAGCACAGACACATCGGGATTCTCACCCTGATCTCATTACACCTCACATTACACTCACACGTTCCCCTAACCAACCTCCACCATCACATTTGGCCAGATCGGTGCCTCTGACCTTAAAACATCCTGACCCAAGAAGACCGAAGGCAGCAGTGTCTGGGCTGGTGCTGGGGGTCACCCTCCAGCAGGCCCATCCATCTCTGCTTCCAACAGTTGAGCTGATGCTAACAACAATCCACTGGACTCGCTCCCAGACTTCTTTGTACCTGTTATATTTGCCAATGAGCTTGTTTGATGTCATTAAGATGACCTAAAATGATGGAATATGGGCACAAAGTGTCATTTCTATGAAAGCTACATTGAATGCTTTGGAGAGACTTGATAAAGTCAAGTTGCTAAAAAAAAATTCCAACAAATTATGTTTTGGCAAGACCAACTATAAAAGATTGAGAACATAAAAATCTAGAAGGACTCTGCTCTAAGACTGTTCCACAAATGTCTAAATTACCACTCCACTTAAAAGAAGCTGAATCTGGAAGTAACACATGATACAACGTACGTGCCTGTGGTTTATGCAAGAGAAGAAATGGGGAACTTCAGTCAAAGGACTCCAATACATACACTGGACCCTACATCCCAATACTGGTGAATGAATCTATTTTGTAGGTGAAAATAAAATGCTTAAGACATTTTAAAAAGGATTCCCTGCATTTAGAAACTTTCAACTATAACCGAGAAGGTGAGTATTGATCACATCAAATAAGAGGGTTTCTACTGTATCAGTCTATATATTTGCTCCGAATTTTCTATTAATTCAGAAAATATTCATTCAGAGGCCTCTACGTGCCAGGCACCTCTAAGCACTTGGGATAAATCAGTGCAAAAAAACCAAGAATCCTTGTGGAGCTTACATTTTAGATTGGCAGGAATAGTACCTCACATGCTTTTATAGCCACAGAGACTCACGGTCCTTTCATAAAGAAAGGTACTTATGAAAAAAGGTACTTATGAAAATGTTGCTAGATTGAATTTGTGGACAACTTTCTTAAATCCAGGCCTGCCTGCTTGTCTGTCTATCCATCCATCCATCCATCACCTACCATTTTAAGTTACAAAAACAATATGCTGTCAAGATGATTCTCAGACTCGGGGCGCCTGGGTGGCTCAGATGGTTAAACGTCTGCCTTCGGCTCAGGTCATGATCCCAAGGTCCTGGGATCGAGTCCCGCATCAGGCTCCCTGCTAGGCGGGGAGCCTGCTTCTCCCTCTGCCTCTGCCTCTCTCTCCCTCTCTCTCTGACTCTCATGAATAAATAAATAAAAAACATTAAAAAAAAAAAAAAAGATGATTCTCAGACTCAAAAAGTTTACTTATTTAATAATTTTTCTTAGGTTCTACCTAAATCCCTTTGAAACTCAATGTAACTCCCTCTGTTTCTCAAGATACCTGTTGTTTACTTCATGCTATTAACACAGAGCAGAACTTGACATCCAGAAGAATACCACCAACTACAAATCATTGATTCAACTTTCCAAGCATTTCCTTTGAAGAGTCTCAAAAATGTTCTCCATCTATGGGCCATTCCAAAAGAAAACTAGAAACTAAGCTATGGAACACGAGCCATTTCAACTACTTCTGGATAGTGTCTAAAGGGGAACATAAATCTCTAAAGGCAGGCACACTATTTTATTTCCTTCTTTTGATTATGCCTTGAAAATCTCCAGGCCAAGGACTCCAGCACCTCCTCATCTTCCATCATCAGTGAAGCTCTCTGGCCTGGATGCACAAGATTATGCTACAATGGCCAGGGGGACAATGGGCGCTGGATGACTATATATAGGAATTCTGGGCTTGGTTGTCATGGAGGCAAATGGAAAAACAAACGCCTAATCCTGAAAATAAGGTTGAGGCCAAACTTGAAGGAAACACACTTTGAAAACTTCCTGTCATTCTGATGAGTAAAAACAAAACCTTGAAATATGATCAGGGAATAGATGAGAAAACAAAACAAAACAAAAAAATTAGTCTTCAAAATGACAAAAACAGCAATAAATAAATAAATAAATAAAAAGGCCAACTTCTCTTTTTGAGAGTTCGTGTCCCATCCTATTGAAGTTCATTGAAAGGGTCTCACAATGGCCTGATTTTACATGAACCTTCATGTTCTCTCTCTCTATGAGGGGATCCAGGCAAGTCTGACCTAAATCTGTTAAGACTTGCAGTTCGCCAGGCCCTATATTTGGGGGACAAAAACATTTGTCTCACTGTGGTTTTCTGCAAATGGCATCACCATCCACCCAGTCAACAAAATTAGATCAATTCCTTGATTCCTTTCTCTCTTTCGCTCTATGTGGTCAATGAGTGGAAGGCCCTGTTGGGTCAACCTCGTGAACGGCACTTCCTCTGTGACCCATCCACTACTCCATGGCCACAGCTCTGGTTCAGGTCCTGTGGTTGCATGCATCAGCTTCCACTGCAAAATGTTCCTGACAGGCATTCTGTTTCCAAGTTTCTTCTCCTCCTAAGATTCCTCTCTTTTCTAAGAGCAAACATGACCATCACCGTGTCTGACAGGAAAAGGTCCAAACTCTGCACTGTTGGTGCTCCCGCCCTCCTGCACCTTCCCAGACTGACCCAACCCCACACCCACACAGGGGCTCCTAACATTCACTGTGTGTTTCCTTTCACCACTGTTCATCTTGCAATGCCTTTCTTCTACTTTTCAGCCTTCTCAACTTCTACCATCTTTCAAAACCCAACTCAGTTCAAATCGGCCATCATGACAAAGATCTGCCTTGATCTTTCTAGGTACAAGTATTAAAATCCCTACTAGTGCCCAAGACAGGGCATGAGATTAATTTATTTTACCTCTGCCGAACTAGGATATCTTTGAAAGTAAGATATCCATCCATCCATCCGTAACTTCTTTAAAGTTCATATCCCCCCAGAACTGAGCTCCTGGTCTGGCCCAAAGCAGGTGCTCAATAAACGTGTTACTAGGATCCAAAGAGCATTCAAACTGAAAAAAGTGCTCTGGAAAACTGGATTTAAAAGGAAAATCCAATGAACCAAATGGCACTCTCTCGTTGGGACACCGAGGTTGACAGAGGCTTCCCATTGAAACACTGACCCACTTCTACTGAAACAAACTTGGGTCTTTTTTAATTACCTGGAGAATGGCTTCTGGAACATTTGAGAGTTTGGACGGCATGAGATTCATCATCCATGGCCATCCCAAGAAGCCAAAGGCATCATTTCTGCTTCTGACCCTAAATCAGCTATGAAGTCTAAACTTTGAAACAGCTGGTATCAGGCTACCTGGGAGCACTTCAGTTGATTCCATATGCAACTCTCTCCTCCTTTTTTGCACCCAGTGAGAGGCACAGAGGTTTGTAAAATGCACAGGTGTAACTGGCACCACGTATCTGAATGCACCCTGACTCTTCTACGGTCAACTTCTACGGCCATGAAAACGGAGCCCTCTGTAATTCATGAGAAAGTATTCATGGATTCCTTGCACACATTTATCACTATATTTTCACCGTACAAACTGTTTTACCAGTTTTCCTCTATCGGGAATGCACTCTCATCCCAGGTATGTAGCGTAGAGATGAGGCATTTTGCATAGAGACTTCTGGCGGCTCAGCAAAGTGGAGATGAGATGACCTCCTGTTCCCCGGCCAGTCCATCGAGAAACAGGAAGAGAACCTGGGGCTCCTGCGTGCCCCAGTTTCAAAAACACGTTCTCTTTCTGCCACAGTCATTAGCAAACATTGTAGGTATTCCTTCCGCACTAGACGTTATTTGTAACTCAAAGTGTGTGTTCTTAAAAAGCCTCCTCAAAGCTGGCTGGAAATTTGTCGGGAAACAATGAATGTGTGGTAATGGAGCCTTTTTCTAATGTTTCTTTTTTTTTTTTTTTTTTTGAGGAAACTCTGGGTGGCATCTGCCATTGTTAATTGAGAAGCTCTTACAATACCAAATGCAAAATTCACCTGTGACTCTTTTGAATTGCGTGATGAGGAAGTAATGTTTCCTGCTGCTCGTTTAGATCATATAGATGTCTTTACCACACTGAAAATCCAACGCAAAACTTGGAGTACAAAAGCCTCTTTATATCAGCGACTTGGCCTCAACCGCAGAGAGCTTGCTAGCAACTTCAGATGGCATTGAGAGCTCGCGGGCCGTGGGCAAGGCCACAGAGCTTCCTCCTCAAGACCTGACTGGAGGGAAGATGCCTACTGACTTCAAGGAGTTGGTCACAATGGACGGCTTGCTAGGAACAGTGCAGTCAGCCCGGGCAGGAAACAATTGTAGCGATTTCTTCAAAGATTAGATAATCAGGAGAAAAGAACACATCTGAGTATAAGCATATATATTTAGATACGTGTAGAGCTCTAAGTGATGATATGGAAATCAGGTGAGAAAGGCAATGGTTTATCAAGAATAGAACAAGAAGCCACACTTCAAAGCACAGAGTTTTTCTAAAACCGTTGCCCAGCAGTGGGAGTCTCCTAACCAACAAACCTGGTGGGTTTCTTACCATTGTTCCTTTCCTTTTTCCCTATTCCGATGCTGTGGAAGAAAATCCTGGCTCTGGGTTAAGCTACGTTTTTTAATCACCATTAAAGCAGTAGGTTCTTCCCTTCGGATAGACGGGTCTTCTGCCTGCTCTAAACGCGCCTGCTCAGTGGGGCTGGGCTCAGGTGTCGAGTGGAAGCCTCCAAGAAGGCAGAGGGACAGGTGGTGAGATCCAGGGTCACCCTCTATTGTCTCCACCAGCTCTTGGGCTAGCACCTGTGTCAAGGGCTTCTTACGAGGTCTCTTGCTGATCTTCACCATGACCTTGAAATGGGAAAACCAAGGGAGCAACTGGACAAGCGGTTCCAGAGGTGCATCGAGGCCCCCTGGGAACCCTGGGAAGACACGTAGTTACGCAGACCTCTGCTTCCTCACGGGTGAAACGGGAGAGTGTGACACCGGCAAGCATCACAGTGCATATACGGTGTGAAGCAGAGGAGGCCAGAGTGGGAAGCGCAGCACCTGGTGCACAAAGCAGGGCTTTAAGGGTCTCCGTTCCACAGCAGTTAAAGTCGACATCACATAATTTTGCACTGCATTATAAATTGCCTTCTAAAGTTTATGGAGCGTTTTCTATCCACGCACGAATTTGGGCTCCTTAACCGGAGTTCCACTGCTCTAAACAGATGTAACGAACATTCATCCCAGCTCCAGGTACGTGGTAGGAGCTCGGCAGCCAGCTTTGGACTGACTGATTCTGGGCAGAACCAACTGCACTGGTACTTCTGGCAACAACCCACCAGCTTATTTGGAAGGTGGAGATGGCTGCAGCGGGGAGGGGCGTGATCGTGGGGCTTGGATGCGGCTCTAAGGCAGGGCCTGACCTGAATAACACCACAGACTCCATGATTCGCCCCATTTTGTCAGATCACAATGCACACAGCATGGTCACAAATCAACTTGCTGCAAAAAGAGTTGTCAGAGCGAATTTCATTTCCAAACTTTAAACACTTTTCTGGCCAGCCTTCTGGGGGTTGACTTCCATTCAATTTTTTTTTTTTTTTTTTCAAGCTTACCTCCAGCTTTGAGCAAGGTCCTTGGGTATCTGATTTAGAGGGGTGGCAATCATCCTCATGACCACTGATCATCTCCCAAACCACCCCACCTGACGCTGCAGCCCCACCCTTCCCTCCCCTTTCCCTTGTTCCCCTCCGGACAGCGCTTCTTGCCACCTGATCTATCGTAGATGTGTACCGCTCAATTATCTGGTTTTCCCTACTAGCTGTCAGGGATTTTGTCTCAAATTTCTCAGCTTGCACGGATTTTGGATTTAATTTCATGACTAATGAGGACATCTAAGCTTGCTTGGGAACCTGTGGCTTGGCTGAGCCGGGGTGTTTGGCCAGTACTCAGTATGAGAAACCTAAGGGCTCGTGCCAGGAAGCAGCCCTGCCATCACGCATCTATACCTCTCGGCCTTTTGGGTGCCGCGGCCAGTGTGTGGCACCATGAACACCGACACTTCTAGATTCAGTCACTCAAATCACTTGTTTGAGTGCCCACAGCATGCAAGGGAATCTGCCGTACTCTAGGGGACCCAAACATAAAATGATGGCCTTTGCCTTCAAGAAGCCAATGGTCTTGGGGGAGATGGAAAGACAGAGCAGAGTAGGATCAGTGCCGGGTCACTAGAAGAGAGCTCAAAGATCTGGAAGGAGCACAAAGGAGGCCTCTCAGCCAGACAGGAAGTTTTCTGGAGGAAACAAGACTCAAGTTTTCAAGGATGAGCCGGAATTAGCCAAGTAAATGGAATAATGAGGAGGAAGGGTGAAAATAGGCGGAGGAGGAAGGGCAAAAATAGGCGGAGAAGGGCGTTCTGGGAAGAAGGAAGAGCAGGGCCTGCAGTGTGAGATAGCAGGCGTCCGCGAAGGCAGGGCACAGGCCGGTACGCAGCCAGGACGAGGGGTGAGCAATGACCCCAGAGGGAAACGCGGGGCCCAGAAAACAACTTTCATGCTGAGCTTGGAATTTCTTCTCAACGCAAAGGAGATGGCCCCTGGAGGGTTTTAAGCTGGAACCAGGTGAGACAGAGGCTTCACATTTTTACCTCTTCTGTGTCTCTAAATTACCCCTACGGCCCTTGACCGATGACCTCGGATGGGGAAGGCAGCTTGGGATAAATGCATTCCCACTGTGAGAAAAACCAACCGGCGGCACGTTATGTGCCGAGGGGAGATCAGCAGAAGGCTGTGATTCCATAGACTTTGTTTTGTTAAGTAGAAAACAGCTAGGTAGTACCTTTTCTGCTCTGGATTTTACTAGCAGGTTGTAAGCGTTCATCTGAAATTCAGTTCCTACTGTTTCTACACTGACATCTGGAATAGATTATGGCCCTACCTATGGGAAGGAAAGACAGAAACTCAACAGGCTATCTTTTCTGCTCCCTACTGGCCCTTCATGTGCAAAAAACTAAGAAGGAAGCACAGGACACTGAGTGGTACATCCACACGCTGGCAAAGACGAGAAACGTGTTGGTGTCGGGCAGAATCCTGTGGTCTGTGTTCCCAACACAGGGCCTCCGCAACATCCAAAATGTTCCTAGATCTGTATTTTACCCTAGTTTTAAAAGCCATGTATCAAGCCAAGGACCCAATATTTTCTTGCATTCATTTAGACTCAACTCAATGGTCAAATTTTATTTTGTAAAGTGACCCAATATTCTTCTGGATTTGTTAGCTTTATAGAAATGGTTTATTTATTCATAACAAATAGAACTACTATATGTTGGGTCTTTGATGGATACAAAGATCATCAGATCTCTTATTTCAAGAGCTCTCGGGTTGTTAGGAGAGGTTACGAGAGATTACTACCGGGCCCACACAGCAAATGAGTGAGCCCCCAGTGAAAAGAGCAAATGCCCGAGGACATTTCGATCTGTTGTTAACAGAATGGCTGGAAGACAATGGGGCTCTGCAGTGAGAAAAAAATTTAAATCTAGGTTTGCTGCTTTAAACTATTTAATAGCTATTATAGGGCACAACTTTTCATTTTACATTTATAGGACATCTACTCTTGAAAGAAAGTCACCCTATGCCAGATGTTTAGAATATAAAGATGAGCAGAACAAAAACCCTGTCTCTAATGAGCTCCTTTTCTGGCAATATTACAGAGTTGGCAGGATGGACCACACATGTCCCCAAGAGAGGCAGGCCATAGCACCAGAGGATTTCAGAAAAGAGAGAGCTGACACATCAGGGACATCATGAGAAGCATCATGAAAGTGAAGGAATTTGCACATGGCTCTGAAGGACAAGTAGGGTGTGGACATGTGGGAATGGAAGCCAGGAGGGGCAGCTGGGGAGGGGCACGGAGAATGTTGAGGGTAGGAATTTTTTTTAAACGGGCTATGCAGAGCAGTTAGATTTTGGAGTAGGAGAATAATGCGACTCAACCATGCATGGAGTGGACGAAGGGAGGAGTTGGCAGGTGGAGGGGGTACGGGGATGGCTCCTGGGTAAGAGAGGGTGTGCGAAGGAGGGGAAGAAGGGGGGGGTGAGAGGACATCAGGGGACAGGGGACAACAGGACTTTGTTGGCAGCCAAGCAGCTGACGGATTGTGGGCCAAGACCCGAAGACGCAGACGAGTCCAGCTGGCTACCATGAGCGCTGGTAGACAGGCGAGAAGGTAAGGAGTTCCCTTTCGGGACCTCTGAGGTGAAGGTTGCATGAGACCCCCAGGGAGAGAAGGTGAGAAGCAGACAGAAAAGAAGGTCTGGAGCTGAACCTGACAGGTGAGGGCTGGAGGTTGAGATTTTGGCAGCGTCATTTAAATAGTGAGTTGATTCCATGTGTTTGTGAAGGGGGAGCTCCGAGGACCGGCCCAAGGTCTGTGTGTCAGCAGCTGGAGGAAGAGCGGTGCAGAGTAAAGACAAGGTACTACCAGCGAGGCCGGAGGAGAGCCTCAAGGAGACAGCAGGTCCCAGACGACGGGAGAATTCCCCTGGGACGAAAGTCAGCAGTTTTAAATGCCACGGCCAAAAAAAGAAGGGCGAGGCAGGGTGGAGGCCATGGACTTGTCTGTCTGGAGTCGTCGTCAACCCTTGTGCAAGCCATTTCATTACGGTGCCGGGGACGCCAGACGGGGAGAGGGAGGAGGAGGAGGTGATGACAGGTGCGAACAAGGAAGGACCCACTCTTTCCCACTGGAATTAGCCGATATGAGGTCTTCATGAGAGTGGTTTCAATGAAAAGCTGAAGGCAGACGGTGAATTCCAGCCATTGAAGAAAAGCGTTAAGTGGCGAGGGAGTGTAAGTTGGGCATATTGGTTCTCTCAAGAGATCTGGAGGCTAAGACTGTGATTGCAGAATCAAACGGCAGAGGGTCATATACAAGAATGGTTTTAATATTCAAAACAGAGAGCCCTTTCCTGGGGCTCCGAGAGCTCCCCTTTTTCAGACTTCCCACGGGAAAAATAATACATCTAACTGAGGTTTAAGGAAATGGTGTGACATAAGGGACAGGGCTTTGGAGTCAGGTGGACAAGCAGCCTAATCCCAAATCTGCCAGGAAGTGACCATGACCGTCCTTAAGCGTTTTTCCTCCTTCTGCAAACAGGAGGAAGCTAGTTATGGAAGTTCCTGTCTCGTGGGATCGCTGTGTGGATGAAATGAAATGAGATGACGTTTGTATTCACTCAACAGACATTCAGTAAATAATAGTTATCATTAATTAAAGATATGTATTGATTAGGGCCAGTAATAACAAAACTGATGATATCTGACACGGGGACTTATCAGTGCATTTCACCAGCCCATTAAGGCATCCCTTGCTAAGGACTTTCTTGTGTGGATGGTTTCAATTAAGCCCCAAAGTTCAAATAAATTTATATCAACAGGGCTCCAGATTAAACACCATGCTCCAAACACTCAAATTATTTTAGACTCCCAAGAAACAGCTCATGATGGAAAGAGATTTCATTCAGCTTCTAAGGCAAAACATGAAAAATTTTTTCCTGTCTTATTAAAAAAAAAATCCTCATCCATCTCTGGATGAGGAGAACTGATTATAAATTGACAAGAAATTTGCTTCTATCTAATATTCCTACAGTAACTTAGAATATGAAAGCATTTCCATATGTTATCTCACTTGATCCTTGAAATAACCCCACAAAGGAGGCATCATCATTATTTTACATATGAGAAATGGAGGCTTGGAGAAGGTAAATGGTTTATCGTAGCACACTCAGGAAAGAGGGGGGTGGACAGGACCTCCGCCAAAGGCTGCACAGGTGGGTGTCTCATGGGCTACTGTGTGGATGGATTCCTGGATATGGGCCTACAGCAGCTCTCAAGCTGGACCTCAAACTCAGGGGCCCAACATTCCCATGCAGACTGTTAAAGAGGATCTCCACAGAGAACTAGGTTCCCGAAAGATCATTTGCCCCTAATTTTCACAAGCTCCAGTTGCTTTGCTCAGTTAAAATGAACCCCGTGATACACAGAAGAGTCGACACTCACTGCCAGTACCATAGCACGCCTCCAAAATTCCACTGAAAATAAACGGTTACAAGCTGGGCAAGAGGTTCCCTGGGACATTTGGATGCTTCCCCTGAGGGTGAGTGCCTGAGGGGAGCCAAGACCGCCAGAATGTCCGGGCAGGCCTGGGACAGGCTCAATGTGTCACCGGATGTCGCTGACCTGTTGGTATCAGTAACCCTCACGCCCCTTCCGGACACCGGAAGCCCAGAGCCACTCCCCTGGTCTGCAAGGAGGGTCCAGTCCCGTGGCCCTGGGCACTTCTCAACTTGATGTGGCCAGCTCAAGCAGAGTCACCTCCTTTTATTGGGATTATGATGATTAGCATGCAAACCACCAATTTGCTCAGTATATTAGTTTACAAAACTTCTTTCTCATACCTTTTTTTTTTGCTTTCTCTCAGTTTAGAAAATGGCCAATAAATAAATACATAAATAAACCAAATCTCAAGCCTGTCCTTGACTTGCCTGGAACCACCAGCCTTCCGTCCTATAGTTCTCAAACTCTTTGCTACTCTGGCAACACATGAGAGGTGAACATCTACGTTCTTAACGTTCTTCCCAAGGCATAACTTGATTTAGATAATATCCCAGAAAATTAGAAGAGGGAGAAATATAGTGAAAAGGATTATAAACCTTTCTGTTAAGCTACCGGGGTAGAGAGGCACACAAAAATAAAGCCATTGAAAAAATAATAAAGAGGAAAAAAAATAAATCTATCTTTCACATAGAATTAAAATTTTTAAAGAGTAATGTTTCCTTCCAGTCTTTCACTACATAAGTAACCTAAGCAAGATGCAAAAGTATCCTATAGCTGTGTTAGGAAAAATGACCTTATTATTGACAAAACAATATACAGGACTTACCACTTTCAATGTGTCAGTTGGGAATTTTACTTAAAACTCACTGCCTTTGATTTAGTTATCACAATTGTGGTCTCGCTCTTCTAATGGACATGTTGGTGGCATTATTCTTGCTTGCATGCAAGGTAGAAGTGGATTTCCTCATCTTCCCCTCTCTGTATTCCTAATTAAAAACTTACCCATGGGCAAAATTTTAAAATAACTGTAAAACAGAGTTAACAGCAAAATCACAATGCACAAGTACAATCATTTGTGATTGCCACAGTTATTAACTACATAGCTGCTCCCGCCATTTATCCACTATTAGCTTTAGGGCTGGCTAGACAGATTGCAGCTCCCAGCAACCTCCAGCGCAGTGGTTGTGACTCCATTCCAGGCTCTTTCACTCAGGAGAAAACTTGGTATACTTGCAGGGAAATTGGCATTATAAAGGGAGAAATCTGAATAAGCTCAACTTTATTCTTAAAAGTAAATCAGATTTGTGGTTAACAAAGATAACCTCGAAAACAGATCGGAAACGCTTGGGATTGGAGCCAGAAAGACTGGCTAAAATCAGAGGACGTGGAGTGAGGGTTCTTTAGGGTTGGGGTCTGGCAAGTTAGAGACACAGGATGCTGGGGATAGTCCCTCTGAAATGGGGAACCCAGAGCCTGGGTTGGGTAGAGACGTCACAGAGAATCTATTTTTTTTTTTCAAAGATTTTATTTATTTATTTGAGCGAGAGAGCACAAGCAGGGGAAGAGGGAGAAGCAGGCTCCCCGCTGAGCAAGGAGCCTGACACGGGGCTTGATCCCAGGACCCTGGGATCATGACCTGAGCCAAAGGCAGATGCTTAACCAACTGAGCCACCCAGGTGCCCTGTTTATAGAGAATTCAGAGCTTGAGATGCTGGAGGTGAGGCGGTTAGGGTGAATTCAAGCACAGGGGAATGGTGGTTGGAGCACAGTCAGGAAGGAGGTTAAGTCTCTCGACCCGAAGAGACCAACTATTTGTTGGGTCATTATCACTGAGTCTACTATACTGGAATTCCAGAGCATGATGGTCACGGTTGGAATAAATAGGAAAGCTGTGAACCCAGCACTGAGTTCACTGAGAAAAGTGAAAGAACATTCCAGAACATCAGGAGTTCGAGGAAATAAGCAGAGAGCAAGCATTTGAGAAGGACCATTAAATGAAGGAAGCAGAAATACTCTCAAGAGGTGGCAGCGAGTAAGGTATGTGCTCCCTCTTCTTGGCCACTTGGAGGAAAGAGATGAGTCACTTTGGTTATAGAGAGTTGAAAGGGACATGGTGTGGTCATTGGGGAGAAGGCCAACGTTAGTTAACTGGAGGAGACAGGTGTGACCAAGGAAACGTGGATCAGGGTAGGACAGCACATCACGCTATTGATGCAGCCCAATTCCACTGGCTTTTTCCAAACATTACGTGGCACAACTGAGCTCACAGTCACTGAAAGTCCCAGGCTTTTCCACATAGAAACTACTGTTCTGCCAGTTCTCCTTGTGTGTGGTTCGTTTTGCTGCCCTAATTCAAATCAACAAATATTTATTGAATGGCTTGCCAAGCGCTAGGGATCTGAAACAGTCCTTGACCTCAGAGAGCACACAGTTTAGCTGGGGAGACAGATATGATAAGCAACAATTATAAGAATATTTGGCAAGTCTAGTACTGGAAGAGAATATGAGGGTCAGAAGCTACCCAGCATATTTTATATTTATCACCTAGCAAAATCTCATTATAGCTCATACTCAGAACAGTCTAGACAGTCTGTAATCTTGATTTTGTCATTTAACTTATGGACAATTTGCCAATATTTCAAATGTATTAAGCCTCAACCAGCAGGAAAAAAACTTAAGAAATCTTTTAGGCAATGAGTGAGCCTTAAAATTAACACAATTAATGGATTTTTGATTGGCAAAACTTCAAGGGCTTATCTAAATCTTGAGAATCCCATCCTAAACATGTATCTCTCTCTCTCTCACACAAATAACTGAAGCCTTTAAACACCTATATTTATTATATGAAGGGGAATCGGTTTTGTTTTTAGGTTTTGTTTTTTTTAGATATAGATCCTCATATTTTATTTATTTATTTTTTAAAGAGATTTTATTTATTTATTTGATAGAGACAGCGAGAGAGGGAACACAAGCAGGGGGAGTGGGAGAGGGAGAAGCAGGCTTCCCTCCTAGCAGGGAGCCCGATGTGGGGCTCGATCCCAAGACCCTGGGATCATGACCTGAGCCAAAGGCAGATGCTTAACGACTGAGCCACCCAGGTGCCCCTAGATCCTCATATTTTAAAATATAGTGTGAGTCAAGTAGTGCTAGAACTTATCGAGTGAGAGCAAAAACATGAAAAAAATGTGTGTATACTATGGTCCCAGTTTTGTAAAGAAAAAAATATTAAAACAGAACCTATGTTTGTATATGCATAGAACAAACAACTAGATGACTGTAGAGCACACTGTTAATAGAGATTATTTCAGGTACTGAAACAAAAAGCCTGGCATTAAGGGTGACTCTTACATTTTAGATTACGTACTGCCATAAAGCTGTTCTTTAATTATGAGTAGGTATTACTTTTGTAATCAAAAAGAATAACATATGTGGGCATCTTAAAAGGAGATAACTACTTCTCATGACTGTTCTTAATGCATGTTCATTCTCAAAGACTATAAATGCTAGCTTATCACACCTGTAGTTCAAAAGTACCCTCCCCCTTCCAAAAGAGAGAGAGACCTTGCTGCTGGTCTTCCCTGTTCAACCTGCATTTCTAAAATCTAAAGACCTCTTCCTGGTAACTAAGTACCACTGTGGTCTGGTTCTACATCTGCTCACCTCACCAACTGTCCTCTCACTAACGTACACCCTCCGCGCTAGCCAGGTTGGTCTCTGTGTGTCCCAGGATTCCTCCTTCTGTATATTTGCTCACTTCTGATACTCCTTCCATCCTGAACGGGCTTCCACCTATGCAAAACTCACTCATCCTTAAAAGGCCCAGCCTGAGCCCCACCTCCATCAAGAAGCCTTCCATGACTCTTCAATTTCTTCTCCTCTCCATGGCTGTAACTATTAAAAACCAAATGCACAATTTCTCACTTCACTCTAGTCTGTTCTAACGTCACACTACCTATATATCTATTAACCTAAGGTCCAAATATCAATCAATAATAAAAACTTGACTTTAGTTTCCTTTGGAAGACTTCAGGACCCCCAACCATGGAAGAGGAGGTTGTTCCTTAGCCACTCTGGATCATGTATGGATGTGCATTCTGCTACAAGAATGCCATCAGACGACACAAAGGTTAAGGGCACAAGCTTCGGATTCAGACAAGCTCCACCACACACACACACACACACATTTTGTGACTCTTAGACGCATGAGGTCACTCCTCGGGGTATTCGTCTCCTGCTCTATAAAATGAAACTAATAATTTGTACTCCTGATTCATAGACATATTAAACCAGATGACAAATTTAAGGCAATCAGCAGGATTTAAAAAATAAAAATAATGATGAATTTTATAGCTTAGGAATTAAAAAAGAGACAGGTAGAACCCTTTATTGCAAAACTAGAATGGATGACTTTCAAACTGGTCAAGGAGGAAAAAATAGGTAGCAAGGCTAAAAAGCCAAGGACTAGATTAAGGGTTTAGAAGGCCTTGTTGCTCGACTGGCTATCAACTGCCACTTTGGTGGAGGGCTCACAGTGCATTAAAATAAAAGATGACATAAGGAGGGTGGCTTGCATGAGTCATCTAAGAATATTCTGTGTCCCTGAGGAAGCTGAAGAACCTAGCCCTGGAATGACTTCTCGAAGAGTAGTGTTCTGGTAAATAAAACCTTAGCTGGGCTCTGTACTCGCAGCCAAACACCTCCTTTGGGTCGAGCAGATGGCTCTAAAACTGCTTGCAAAGTAAAGAGCCCCTGTGGCAGGAACTCATCCCGTCCCAGGCACAGACTGCAATGGAGTGAATCCAGCAAAAAGGAAGCAGACCCTACTACTTGAACCTCTCATGTCCATTTTTATTTAACCACCACAACCAAGATTTTTCCATAGGATATTATTTAGGATGATGAATGAGTCAACAGGGAAAGTTGTATGTTATTTGGACATGCTTTCCTGGTATGTATCATCAAAACTCATATAATTTATTTCTAAAAATAAATAATAGTGGTTTGCAAAATATTATTTCTAGCATCTTCTTCCTATCTCTGCACCTGAAAAAAAAAAAATCTTTTTCATACTTGCTTAGGACATACCCTCTGCTGGATCCAATAAGACTGTCCCAGGATCTCCACCTCTGAATCATGGCTCACTCAAGCCGGTCTCCCCAAGATACGATACTCTTCCTTCTGCTTGCGTAAAATCCTCTAGAGCAGAACGATATTTGAAAGCAAGGAGAAGACCTATGGAATCACGCGTCTCAAGAAGAGGATTTTATCTCAAATATAATTGGGCTAAAATATCTGGCTCCAGTTCCAGAGAAACAAAATTTGATGAGGGCAATGAGAAGACCAGGAAAATTCTTTCTTTCCAAAAAGAACCGAGAGGAGTTGTTTTAGATGATTTGACCAGTAACAGAAAATATTTTCTGCCAAAGAATAAAATAGATTCTTTCTTTCTTTCAGTTACTTTCCACACCATAGGTTCTAGGAGACTTACGGTAATATCCAAGCCATCCACCAAAAGATGCAAAAATCAGACGTGGAGTTAGGAAGCAAACCTCCAGTGTTGCTAGGAACTAGCTCTGAGTGAGTTCGGCAGTATATGCTTATATTTCTGATGAACAAATGTTTTTCTTGGCATGAGAAGAGGGAGATGGGTTAGTTGACTAAGTTCCCAGGACACGAAAAGCTTACACTTGAAATGTTTTTTAATCCTTGGCACATGAAACTGTGGCTAATTCAAAAAGTCACAGAAATCTCAGGCAGGTGGGTTCTTTGGGAAGGGTCTATCATGTGACACGTGACTTCGGGGTGGTGGTGATTCTGGGGGTTTCGTGTTTGCCATGGATGCCAAGTCCTACGAGCTTAACGCCTGAAGACCGCTGGGCATATGACAGAAGATCCAGAACCACCGTACCACAGCATCGCCGGCATTGTAAACCTCTCCATCTTTCTGGTGGAAATGCCGTTCTTCATAACAAGCATTAAAATAAACTCTAGATCACATTTTCAGGTAGAAGTTCTGAGGTCAAAAAGGGAAGGTTAGTATTCTCTGGTCAGATAATTTTTGTGACCAGCAGAACCTATGAAAAATTACGGTCAAGCCATTAAAATGATGCCTTGTATCCCATGCGCTAGAAACGATGTAAATCTTTGTACTTCACAATTATTCACTCTAGAGTCTCCACTTCGTTATTGTCATTTTTAAAGAAACCACCTCTTCTTTCCTTCACCTCAAGAGAAATCTGATTGCAATTGGAACCTGTGTGGAAGGTCTGATGCCCTAGCAACTAATTGGATCCTCTTAAAGGTTGAATTTTATGTCTGACCTATTTAGAAATCTGAAAAGCTTCTCTTTGAAAAGCAGGCATCTCAAATCTTAATTTTTAAGTCTCAAGTATTGTAGCAGTCAAGGTTAAATGAGTTGATCGTTTGGCGCTAGACTCAACATAATTCTTAGAGAAGATTTTCTTTTAAGCTTAAATGTAATGTACGTGCTAATATTTTAAAAATTCTATCTAATGCCCTACATTTCATACATGAAATAAAGAATATATTTAGGTCAAGTTACATTGCAAGTGGCATCTAGGAGTATTCCGTGTTAAATATAAAGGTTGATAATGACATTTGTTAAAGACGGGATTAATTTCATGGGTATGGCTGTAATCCCCGCCCTCCACCCCCAATTATCTAGGGCAGAGGTCAGTGACACACTGCCCATGAGCCAAATCTGGCCTTCTCTGTTTTTGTACATGAAGTTTTATTGGAACACCTCCATGTCCCTTTATTTCCATAGGGTTTATGGCTGCTTTCACATTACAATGGCACAGCCGAGTAGCTGTAACAGAGATGGTCACAAAGCTGGAAATTATTTTCTATCTGGCCCTTTCCAGAAAAAGTTGGCCAATCCCTGATTTGTGTAGAAATGGACTGGTGTAAGTCTCATAAAAAGAGTCTCTTCTAACGAATATATTATGTTAAAATCCAGGTGGGTCAAATTTTGAGGTAGAATAGACAATGTTATTAATCCATGAGTTTTGTTGGTCAGTTTCATTCTATAGCTTCCTTGAATTTGGATTTCACCGAATACTCGGCAACCGAATACTATAGAGAGATGGAGAACAAGCTAGCCCGCTCCAGGGTCAATGATCGTGTACACTTGGCTCTGCAAACAAGTGACCACTTCAGTAACACGACACCTCTCTACTACTACACTCGGTCTCCTTCTGAGGGTGGAAAGGCTTATGCTCTGTTTCAACCTTCGGTTTCCCATCTCTACAGAAGGTCTTGTTATGCGGGGAACAATGACAATGTTTAAGACACCTCATCAAGGTAGATCTCGTCTTCTTGCAGAATGTATCAGGAAATTTCTGTTAAAGCAGTCCCTGAGGTTTCATCTTTAGAATGTTTGCCTTTTGAACTTTAGTCTTAAATGGAAACGAAAGAAATGTGCCCTCTTAATTTGGTTCTGTGGAGTTAGTTAGACATGAGACTCAATACAATTAACTGGATTGAAAATTGTGATGTCTCCAAGAAATCCTTGGTCATTCAAAAGAAGTTATTAGTATTTCATATGTACCTACACCTAACTGCTCCCATCAGAAAATTAGGGGACAGAACCAGCAGCATATCGACAAGTACAAAGAGAGCCCTGAGAAGATCATGAATAGAAGAGTTACCAGAGTAGAGGGTTGGGCCAGTAAAAGTCAGTCTTCAGAGAAAGTGAAAGTCAGAAGCTCACAGACAGAAGCAGACAGGGAGGAAATCCTTCCAAGCTCCCAGGAGAGCCTATTCAAAGGCATGGGAGTGGAAAAGCAGAAGTTAGATGCCGGGGGGTTTGGGGGGGTAGCAAGCACAGAGATGGTAGCATGCATCAGTATTTGCTAGCGAGGCCACTCTGGAACGGGGAAAGCATGACCCCATGGTACACTCCGCACACAATGCACAGGACTTGGCTATGACAAGAAGTGCCTATAGTTCTTTAGTGAGAGGTATCTGGATAAAAATAGTGCTTATCAAGCATTATTCTAGAGTTTAGAATAGAAAAACCAACTGAAAAATTCTAACAGAAAAAAAAAAATCACAAAGCTCCTTACAACATTTTTCTGCTAATTCATAACAGCAAAGACTTCTTCATTGGGTGGGCTGTATCGAGACCTATACTGTAAAGAGTAGAAAGGTACCATGACCAGAAGTTCATGGCGTTCTCCTTAGGTTGCCATTAGGGCATAGACTATAGAACTATGTTATCCTCATTCACCTTATTTATTTTGTCCCTGGTCTTAGTCTCATTTTTGCTTTAAACGCAACACAGTAGCTATTTCCTAAAAGCAGGCAATTCCATGCAGCATAACTGGGTAGACAGAAGAAAGAAAATAACCTGTTCTTTGGGGGACATTCAAGGGAGGAAAATAATGAAATGTCACCATTGGCCCGACTTTGTGGAAAGGATATAGCTCAATTTTCAATGACATGGCCACCCGCCTGTGTATCGTGTAGCTTCTGAGACCTCACCAAATCTCCTAACTAAACTAGGCTATTCTAGTTCCTTTGTTATGTTATAGAAGTGTGTGTCCATGTATTTCTCTGTCCTGAAAGCAGAGACTGGGAAAAAAGTGTGATAAAATGCAGTCCTACATTTTCTATGGCAGGAGAAGGAACCCAGTAAACACAAACACAGCAGAGCACTTCCTTTTGTTGACAACCTGATGATTTCCCCTTAATGCATTGTTTAGAATAGCAATTACGCGTCGTTTCCCATTATCCTACACACAGAACCACCAGCACGCAGCCGTCGCTCTTCCATCCAACAACCGATCATGGAGAATCTAGAAAGGATTCACGTGCTGGTGAGACCTGTCAAGATGGACAGCCCAGAGCCCAAGAGCGGAACAGGTGCGTGGCCGGGCAGCTGGGGGCAAATCACCCCTCCACCTTCTCATTTCTGCCTTCCCGGCTCTTCTCCCCCCCTTCCAGTGCTTCCCTCTGGGTTGGGAGGGAGAGCAGCTTTGGAAGAACCTTCTTTTTCAGCCCATTTCCTCCTGCCAGAGAAGACTGGCTCGCTCTCAAGACTGCAAGCATTTGACCACGGCACACAGCAGTGAGCATATCAACTCATTTTATTCCCATCCCTCGCTAGGGAATCAGAAAGCCAAGGGCACACTGGTGATTTCCCTGGTTTTATGGCTTCTCTACTCCCCCCAGACCTGCAACACATTTTTGGTGCTTGTGTTCCCTGTGTCCTGGCATCTGCAGTGTGGGAAACCCGAACTGAGAGCCAACAGCCCCAGAGCTTCTCCCTATTAAAATGTGTTGGATTTCACATGCGTGTTTCAAACACCATTCGAGGCATGATTTACAGGCTACTGTCTAGCCCCACAGCTGTTTCTTCATCCCCCAGACTTAGTCTTTTCTAGGAATCCACCACTCAGCTCCCTAGCAAATTGTCCTCCCAGTTTCAACCCCTTCAGTCATTCTTGGGCATCCAAAACTAAGTGAGACCTACGGTAAGGGCTCGAGAAAACATTTATTGAACAAATAAACCATGATTCTGTCCACGGGATTATTCATTCATGAGAACAGCCCATTTGAGGACTTCTTTCTGTTTACCCACCTTCTAATCAAGTTTTTTTTTTTTCCATCAAATTAAACCAATCACTGCTGACCCATTGATAAAGGTTATTTATATACATTAAAAACAGCACAAGTCCAAGGACTTCTATGTGGGCTTCACTAAATAGTTGCCACCCAGGGCTTTCGCAGTTCCTGTGTTCTTTCTATAGAAAGGAACAGAAAACACTTTTATATATTGCAAATTATCTTCCTGTGGTTGACTAAAGACAGACTGTCTGTGTTCGGCAGAGAGTTAGCATCCTACTATCATCTTTCCGTGACCACCCACCCCAAGGTCCCAACCCTCGTCTCACTTCCAAGACTCTGAAATCACCCCTGAAAAGGTTAGACCTCAGGCTTAGGGTTATGGTTGGTTCAAACCCACGGTGACAGCATCTTCTAAATATTTGGTTTTAAGCTGTCGGAGGACCAGAAAGGTACTGTATTCATTTATGATTCTTCTGTGCAGAGCACAGCTCTTGGCAGAGTATGGACTCAGGTCAAGTGAGTGGTTGGTAGGATTCCCCTGCCCTGTGACTGAGGCCCACCTTTCAAGGGAGGAAGGCAAAGGGAAAAAAAAAAAAGGCATGACATTGACAGAAATGCCCCAGGAAAAGCCCTTGTTGGAACTGGTGTTGGATACATCAATTTCACCCAAATGGCTCTGCAGATGTAGCTCCCATTTCAAAAGAAAGCAATTAATTAAAAATCATGTGAATTAAGATATTACAGTTCACATCAAATAACATTTTGCCCTTTGTTGCACTATACCCATCTTTTCCAATGAACAGCATCTCTTCTGCATAGGCTCCCGGCCCGCCACCCCCGAGCTCCGAGACTCGAAGTCTTCCCAGAAAACAACAACACGCACCCAGCCTCCTCCTACACTTTGAACTACTACACAACAGTTGAGGAGATTCACTTCGTTACAAGCCACAGTCCAAAGAACAAGCCTTCCTTGTTAAGCCAAAGTCCTTTACGACAGGAATACCGGTAAGGAGCCCTGGGGTTTACCATAGCGTTTGATGGCTGGAAAGGCGAGGCCACCAAGTTCCCTAACTCAGTAAAGGCAGCTTTAGCCTCGGGACTCGCCTTCTCTTCTCCTCCCACAGCTGTCTCTTTGCAGACCTCATGAAGGAAGATTACTCATTTACTCTTTGGATAATCTCATAATGTGGACATGCTGAGCTGTCAGATCTTCAGGTTACCTGAAGAGGCTCTCTTTTTAAACCCTTGTGTTAAAAATAACCCCAAATTCACACTTGTTATCAATGGCCCCCAAGGCCAAAACTGCAAAGGATGAGAATCGCAGCAATAAAATGACCATTCATTCAATAGCCACCATGTGTCAGATGTTGTGCCAGGCATTTAACATGTGCGCCTTTACTCCTTACTCTCTCAAGATGGTCAGTGGAGACAGCCTCGTTATCCAACTCTACGTGAGTATGGAAGCCACGACTGTCCGGGAAAATACAACTGGCACTGAGAGAAGTCAGACTCAAAGCCAATCCTCTGTTGCCAAGAGCCCACGAACTTTCCTTCCAGTCCACTAAGGTCCTCCCGAGAACAGAACAGTAGACCTTGGGAACACTGCGTTCCCAGGCTGGGAAGAACTCGAGCTGGTAGGAGATGTCTGGTTACTGGAGGGGCAGGGAAGGGAGATTCCCGAGAACCTGCACGCTTCCTCCTGTCCTAAGCACCTGATTCTGCAATCCCCCCTGAGGTGAGCTGAGCAGTCAAAACACTTCTGCTTCTTGGTCTGGTCAAAACAATGAGCTGTCCTCTGGCTCACTGAGTCACACCTGCAACCTCCCCCCAACCCCACAGCTTTGGGTACACTGTCAGCAAGGAGACCCCTCCATGGCTTTCTGTATTTCTGAAGCTCCAAACCTCGGCAGTTAAACCCTCTTCCCAGCTGCCGCTTCCTCAACATCCTTTGGCTATCAGAAATCACGACACGACCCCTAAATTGCGACAGAATCAGACAGACTTGCCACACCTGTTCCCCCCGCTTCCCTCTCCTCCTCTGAATTCTGTGTAGCGTAGTGTGGCCCCCCCCAGACTCTTCATGGCACACGTCTTTTTGTTTTTCGGGTTTGTTGTTGTTGTTGTTGTTTTTAGAACAACACAGGCTATAAATAAGTAATTAAGTAAACAAAGAAATAAATCTGCCTGGTATCACATCCACTTTCTCGCTCACAAACACACGAAAGACTCCAACACTAGTCCATGCACACAGAGTGCTCTTTCCATAAGCAATGCTCACATGAGTCCAGACTGACGTTTTGGCCACGGCACCAGGCACTCACCAAGGGCATCTCACCTTCCCACTCCAATTTCTATACTGTTTCAACCTTCCCACGTTTCTTCCTTCACTTGAACCGTCATGGTTTTATATTAGATTTTCCTCCAGAAAAAATGACTGGCAATTAATCCCAGCGGCCCGTCCCCGCCCCCGCTCCCCAACACTGGGTGGTTAGCTAGGACTCCGAAGCCCCTTATTACCATTAGAGTCTTCCACTTCTTCAGCTGGGGTAGTTTTCTGGGAGGAGTGGTGAGCGTGTGAGGAGAGCAGACTGACAATCCGTGGCCTGGGGAGGGTCAGGGCTTTTCCGTGGACCTTGAGGGAGTGTTCCTTCAACTGGCTGATTGTCATGGTGGAAAAGGAGCACCAAGAACACTTGTAGGCATGTTCACCTGGAAAAAGATGGCGGTAAGGGGCAGAACAGGAAAAAGAGGGAAGGGTATAAGGTGGGGTAGAAAACAGAATTGGCATAGTTAATTCAAGCGAGGGAAATGCCTCTGAAGCTTCATGGTCTAAGAAGCCTCACAGACAAACTACCCGCCCCTTCCCACAACCACAATGCTCCTCTGGGATTGAAACTCTTCGATGAGCTCCATAATCAAGTGACCTGGTCCCTTTTCATTTCATGCTCTACTTACAGGGACGAGCCCATGGATTGATTCCCCAACAGGGAGTGAAACCAAATGTCTATGATCCCTCCTTCAGGAAGGTTTCCCAGTCTCTCATTCTCTCTCTCTCCACTAGAAATGACCATGTCAGCTTTCATTCAAGGATATTTTTTATCATCTGCAGAATATAATATACTTAATTCTTATTCCAAGGGCCTTTCAGTGGCTTTCCAAGCACAGGGTAACTAAGTGCAAACTCTATTGTGCTATTTTCATTCTTTACTTCTTTGCTGACTATGCACCTCCTCGATTCCACACATCCTCATTTGTTTGTTTTTTTTGACCAGTTCACAAACCTCAGCATAAAACTCCATGCCCCTACCTAATCAATAGGAAAGAAATGGGTAAAAATAAGTCATTCTTTTTTTTAACTAAGAGAAAGAGAGTTGTATATGTATAAGCACGTGTGTGTATTTCCAATATTCTTTGATAAACAGGACATTTCAGTAAAAGTAGGCACTTTTATCTTAATTATTTTTATACCACAGAAACAGTGACCAAATGAGACTATGGTTCACCTTTGCTCTAAGTCAGCTTTTAAATTAAGTGCATTTTAAAAGGCCAGGCTGTGAAATGGGCATGCTTATGTTGTTGGACAAACACTGGTTTGATTGACTCAGAAAGCAGTTTTGCTTTTTCTAACATTAGGCTTTGAATGCTCATGCTTGCAGCTCAATATCTGTACTGCTCAGGGTTGATATTAAGAAAATATCCGTGGGCGCCTGGGTGGCTCAGTCGTTAAGCGTCTACCTTCAGCTCAGGTCATGATCCCAGGGTCCTGGGATCGAGGCCCACATCGGGCTTCCTGCTCGGCAGGAAGCCTGCTTCTCCCTCTCCCACTCCCCCCTGCTTGTGTTCCTGCTCTTGCTATCTCTCTCTCTCTGTCAAATAAATAAATAAAATCTTAAAAAAAAAAAAAAAAGAAAATATCCTTTAACACACAGGGTTTCCAGCCATTAGGAAATGATTAAGTAAAAGTGGACACAGCTTCTTGATGAATGATCATTCATTAAAATAAATTCTTGAAGGGCTTGTAATAATATAAAAAAATAACAGAAAATAAAATAGTGATACTCAGAAAAACAAAGAGAAAGGCACAATATATTTTAGATTAAATTATAATCACAGCTGTTAAAAATAATTATAGAGGCAATGATTGAAAGGAAGTGTTATCAAATGTTAACAACAGTGGTCTTTAGAGAATAAGATTATGGGGTGACTGACTCTTATTTCTTCTTTCATTTCCAAATTTTCTCTAATGAGCAGGAGTTGTTGTTTTTTTTTTTAACATTTCTTTTTAAGGTGAAATTTTAAAACCAGAGGAGAGGAAAGAGAAGGAAGTAGAGGGGAAAAAAGGAGCAGGAAGGACCTTGAGCAAGGAAAGTTTTGTGGGCCAGGGAGGAGGAACTGTGGAGAGAGCTGCAGAGCAGGAATGAGAAGGTAAACCTCTGCCCTCGCTTTGACCCAGCTGAGATGGGTCGTTCCCAGCCACCCTGAAAATGACTAAATGTCTTCACATGTGAGGTGAGCGCAGCACCCCAGCTTCTGCACTGAGCCTCCGCTTTCCCCCTGATGACTCCCAGATCACGTACTGCCACGAAAGCCTTGAAGAGAACCTTGAATGATGCAACAAACTACAGCCCAAGGTGGAAGAGAAGTTCAAAGTCAGAAGACCCGAACAAGAACCTCAGTCAGTCCCCAGCTGTCATCTGGGAGTCCGGTTGTCAACAGTGGTATCTATTACTATAATAAATATGGATATATAGAATATTATTTACCATATAACGTGGAAATGTATGTGTCAATACATATTAATCATTGTACAGAATACCAATGCCCTTCTTATTCCATTTTTAAATTCTTTAATGCAAGCCTGGCTGCATGAACCTGGTGGGGTAGTGGCAAGTAGCACAACCTTAGAGAGAATTCAAATCCAGATTATTTGATTCGTCTATGTGACTTTTACCTTTTAAAATAAAACAATCCATCTAGCATAGACAAGATGACTCAGGTGTTTTGGAAAATGTATAGGCTTTCTCCAACCCAAGACACGGACACCAAGGTTCCCAGGTGTACAGAGAAACAAATTATACCGCTCCCCCATCTCTTTCTGGATGCTTCCCTCTTGCCAACCAGCGAGCACAGAAGGCCCGTGTGTGTGGTCAGCTCAGTGCCCTGGAGTCCGCGGGCAGCCTCTGGTACTTTCTTAAAGTCCTTCCCACAGGCCAAATCATTTACCCAACTCCCACTGCTTACACTGCTTTTGCCAAGGCGGAGACCTGTGAGAAAGACGGAGAGTGTCCCAGTTGAAGAATTTACAATACGCACACACATTACAAATAGCGGTCTGAACCCTGAAGCCTCTTACTCCTTAGCCTTTAGTAGACTTTTCCCGAAAATATAAAAATACTAACAGACGAACAGCCAGCCTCCCTGTCCCATCCCCATCCACAGCCCAGTGGGCCTTGGGCAGCTGGATGGCTTCAGGAGTTTTACTCCATGAAGCCAGTTCGACAGGACCCATCATCAGGAAAGGTGGTCAAAACCTCTGAGCGGGCCACTGGGTGCTGTGGGGTTGGGCTTCTGAGTGTGGCTGAGAACACCACGGAGAGGCCCCTAGGTCCCTCTGCACCACCCTCCCTGCATCAGACCTCTTTCCTCTCTTGGCTGAGCTCTGATGTGCTACCCGCGAGCATCCTCCAGCAGATGCAAAAACGAGAGACCAGCAGCATCTTGTCAGCGATAAGGATGCAGGCTTTCGTTCTGGAGTCGAATTCTTAGTGAGTGGGTTATGTGGCCTTGAACAGGGCACTTTTTTTTGTATCCTCCTCTGACACTGAAGGGGATAGCACCTACCCTTTAGCACTGTCATGAGGATTAACTAGTGTGATGAATATAACACGCCTAGTACACAGCCTGGTAGGAGAGGGATGCTCAGGACGGAAGCACGAGGAGATGGAACAAGAGTTACAGGGACCAGCACAGCTCCTGGACACTCATGACCCAAAGTCATTTCTTATCTGCTGTAAGGAAATGTATTTAAGGGTATCTCATGAGAAATCTTGCATGTCTTGAGGACTCTGACACTTTGAACTTCTCAAGACTATACTTTTATTTTAGTTAGGAATTATCTTCAGTAGATGCTAACAATTCATGCATTTCCATTAGAAAGCCTGGGTAGGGGCGCCTGGGTGGCTCAGGTGGTTAAGCGTCTGCCTTTGGCTCAGGCCATGATCCCAGGGTCCTGGGATCAAGCCCCGCATTGGGCTCCCTGCTCAGCACGGGAGTCTGCTTCTCCCTCTCCCGCTGCCCCTCCCCCTGCTCATGCTTTCTCTTTATCTCTCAAATAAATAAATACAATCTTAAAAAAAAAAAAGAAAAGAAAAGAAAGGCTGGGTAATTTAGAAATTTCTCTAAAAAAAAGCCTGTTAGCACATAATCAACTATGACATGGGTGACATGGGCTTGGTATTATTTTGGCTTCAGGAGATTCTATAATTTTTCTTTATGTTTTTTCATTAGATTAACATACAAATGAACATGCAACCATGTCAAGAATAACTTCTTCTCATGTGCGGGATAAGAGACTTTGAATTTCGCTCAGGGACCATAGGATTTCAAATCCAGAGGACTCATGCATCAGGAAGGCCAACTCACCAGCGTGAGCCTTGAGTATATGTGTTTTCAGCCGGCTGTTATAGGAGGACTTGAAGGAGCAGAGTTTGCACCGGAATGGTTTATGGTGTCCATGGTGGGTTTGCATATGGCGATCCAAGCTTGATGGAAAAGAAAAATAAAGGAGAGAGAAAAACGACAGGATTAACAATTACATACATTTTTCTCCCTGCCCTTTTCCAGCAATCCCACGAAGCTGTTCAAAGTCATTTTGTTACTTCCCAAGGATGGTGCTTACCCAAACCAAAAACAACAACAAAAATGACAAGAGTGGTCATGCCTACTCGAAAGGGAAGGGAGGCTCAAGGAAGGAAAAGATCGAGAGCCTTTTTGGATTGAGAGACATGGCAATGGGAACAGGTCATAGTAGACTCTCATTTTCCCTTCCCTAGAAGCACGTATAATCGGAAGAGGGCATCCAAAGAGAAAAGATGAAATACCAGGGAATGCAAGTTTTCTGCCAAGTTGGTGAGGAGTGCCTATCAAATAGTCCCTTAACTTATTCCTCCCCACCAAAAAAAGGCATTAGAGAAATTTTGCATTTAAAAAGGGCTTTCTTTTTAAATCTCAATTCTGCATTTGTGGTGAACACTCAGGAGGGGAAGGGAAGTTTCAAAGTAGTTGAGCTCCTTGCAATGGGCTGTCACGTCTCTGTCTTTGTAAATACGGAGGCAACGTACAGGTATGTTTCAAAGAAGTCATGTGATCCAAAGGCCACTCATCCCTTCTGATAAACACCACAATGTTTGCTGTACCTCAGTCTTCCAGAGCAACTTATAAAGAAGTTATTTAATTACGGTGAGCTCCCAGTATTTCATAATAATTACTAGTCTAAAAAAATAATAAATCTCCCCAACAAGGTGTGGGAAGGAGTTCTAATTTGTACCGGTACCCCAGAGAACTAGATTCCATTCTAAATGACTCATCTGGGAATGGTTGCTGCTTACCATTTAAACATATAATGTTCTCCTGAGCTCCAAAGCAGCACTTTCGGTCGCCTCCGGACATTTCCCTCTGGGTGTCCTTTAGCTTTCTTAAACTCAACTCAACTCAGCCCTAAACAAAACCATTGGTTTTCTCCCCTCGAAAAAAGACGCTTTTCCTCATCTCCTTGCTTCTACAAAGGACACCACCATTGTCAGTCAACCAGATCGAACAGCTAGGTGTCATTTGTCCTCTACTTTGTTTCTCATCCCTCAGCCCCTACATTAAAGTCAGTTTTTCCAAATCATGAAGATCCTGCTTCCTTTAACCGTTCCCAAAGTTCCATCCTAACTCCCTGGATCACCTACTATTATTGCTTCCTAATTGGTTTCTCCCATCTTTTTTTTCAACTCAAGAGCATGAGCTATGGCGTCAGGCAGCCTGGGTTCAAATCCCAGCTATTGCTTATAAACCGCGTGGCCTGGGCAAGTTACATAAACCTCCTCAATTTTCTAATCCACAAAATGGAGACGGTAGTGGGCGCGCACCTCATAAGGTTGACTTAAGGATAAAATGAAATAATACTTGAAGGTACTTTGCGCACTGCGTGACACATAGTACGTCTTAATAAACGTCAGCAATTATGATGACTACTCATTCCAGAGTCTTCCTTTAGCCAGTAATGTAAATTACAAAGTCTTAATTCCGCGTTCAAAGACTCCAAATACAGTCTCTACTCAAGTCTTTGAACTTTATCTTCCACTATTCTTTTACATTATAACTTAAAGATTAGTCAGACTGGACCCACCAGCTGGGCCCCCACGAGCCTCATGCTCCGTTCCACAGGCTTCTGCTCTCATCCCTTCCACCATGTTGTACGTCCTGTCCAAACTATTCAAGTCCTGTCTTCTGACTTTAAGACCTGACTCAAATGCTCCCTACTCCGTAAAACCTTCCCAATTCTTCCACAGCGGAAGAAGTAACATTTCCCTTCTTTGAAACTTCATAGCATTTTACTGATAAATTTTTGGGGAAAGATAAAGTGCCTTATTTTGCCTCATTTGTGTGCTTGCTTTGTTTATAACTCCCCTAGCCCCTAAACTCCCTTAGCTCACAGACCATGGCCTCTTCATCTTTATATCCAAATCATGATACCCCCCACCAAGTCCCCAGCACACTGCCTAGCCCAGGGAGTATCCATTTATTCACAGGGGTCTGTTGAGACTCTACTGGGTGTCAGAAAGCAGGATAGATGCTGGAGAATGAATACTTCTTAAACTGACGAGAACGACACAAGCTTTACATCAGTGCACGCATCTGACGACAAAGACGAGACATCAGGCTCTGTGGCACTCAGGGTTTGTAACCCATCCTACCCACTGGAAGAGCATTGCCTCCTCCTGCATTTCAACAACTAACTAGCACTTTGTCTTTTTAAGAAGCAACCAGCCCAACATTTATTTTCAATCATCCTAAAAATAAACAGCCTGTCAGTCTTACAATCAGTCACCTCCATCCAAGACGGTGGCACACGTTATCGGTCACGTATCTCTCTCAGATAGTTCAAAGAGAAAGGCAGCAGAAGGTCGTTTCTTCTCAGAACCACCCCCCTTCCCATCACCCCCCAAAGCCGGTCACAATACTCCAAATCTACAACTCCAAAGCTGTGATGGCCTCAGGCAGCTTCTTCACCTCAACCTCCCTGTACTTCAAGCACCTCTTGGCATCAGTAACTTCCTTACTTTTCAAGGTATTTTTTTCAAAAAAAATCTCAAGCAATGATTCTTTGGTCACATGACGGAAGAGTCCTAATTTTACCTCCTCAGGCCCCTCAATTTCCCAAATTCCCATTACTTCCTCGAATGCCGATGAGGTTCTGGATGGACGTTTGACAGATACACCAGTAAATTCATCTACTTTCTAGTCTTTTGTAAATCATAGCAATGCCTCCAAAATAGGCACTTTTCGAAAAGGCCCGTATTTGCCAAGTCTAATGTTAAGCAATCTCGTGCTCTTGACCCCCTTTGACAGACGGGGGGACTGAGGCCCAAGGTAACCTAAGCAGCTAAGCAGCAGGTGCAAACCCTGAGCGGGGCTCTCGGACTCCTCCGCGCCTCCGCTGCTCCAGCTTCGCTGCTTCCACCACGACACCTCCCTCCCTCCCGACCACTAGCTGCGAGCACGCGGCAGCACTTACTTGTGCCTGAAAGCAGAAACAAAGGAGCAATACTGGCAGCCGTACTTGTCCTCGCGGGTAAACATGGCCAGGGCCAGATGGCTCCTCTCATGAGAACGCAGCCCCTGCATGGACATCAGGACTCTGTCACATTGACTACAATGGTATCCCCCCGGCCGGGTTTCATCCTCCAACATTCCATCAAGCAAGCAGTGTTCACCATCCACCCGGTCCACCAGGGCGCCACTGGCATCTTTGGCTGCTTCCAGTCCATCCAGGAACAAGTGGGAAGGGTCTTCAGCCTCCTGCTAAGAGAACCACACACACACACATGCCCCACCAACAAAATAAATATCCATCATCATCGTCTCCAGCTCTCCTCCTCTCCCTTCATTCTCCCAAACTCATCAGCATCTCCTGTTCAAGCTTCCTCCCCTGCCTCTCGGGCTCCCCCTAGAGGGAGGGCAAACCCGCCTGCCATTCGTCAGGCAGTGCTGGTGTTTTGAGGGCATGTCCGGGCTCAGGCTGCTACTGCCCGGGAAACACGAGAGAGGGGCTTTCCCACTGTGAAGACCGTTCACTCACTTGGCTCCCATCTTAGAAAGCACATTCACACTGCCATCCCACCTGAGCTGACATAAAGCAGGGTTAGGGTTATGGCTCAGAGAAAAGAAAGGAAGGAAGGAAGGAAGGAAGGAAGAAAGAAAGAAAAAAAAAAAAAGCGGAGAAGTTTGGGCACCTAGGAGCCATGGGCCATCCTTGGGAAATGAAGGAACGGGAAGGACCCTGCCCTTCGCCACCCAGGCTCCTCCCCACCCTGCATGTGGTGACTTCACCCATCATTCGGGAGGCTGCCGTATGATCGACTGAAAAATTTAAGAAGCAGCCTGGGCTTAAGACACCCGTGTTTGGAGGTGACTCCTTGGGTTACTGATTACACACGAAGAGCTGCCCCGTTTCCCTTGAGCGATTCCAGGAAACAAGCCTGGGACACACCACGGGGGCGTGGAAGGGGCCGACCGGCGCTGCCCCTGGGGGCCCCTGTGCTGCTGAGAGCCAGAGGGGCTTCAGTCTTAGTGAAGGAAAGCAGAGACTTTACGTCCATGTTACATGGGCACAACAGGACACCAGATCGAGAAGGGCCGATGACAAAAACGTATTCACGTAGCTAGAGACAAAGAGCTGAGCCCTGAACTAAGTTCTCTGCCCAAAAATCAGAGCTTAGCCATATCCTGGAAGGCAGGGATGGTGGCTCGGTCACTGAAACTGCGGCTGCTGAGGGGATTCCGATGTTCATGTTCAAAACAGGTGGCCCAACAGAAGTCAGGGGCAGGAGGGAAGGCACTGGTCAGCGACATACGGGGGAAAAGGGGACGAAAGAGCCAAATCAGGTCAAGGGGTTCTTGGGGCCCTACTGTGACCGGGAGGCTTGTAGTGTTAGATTTCACGTGTCTTACGCTCCTCAGAGGACCCAGGCTAAGAAGTAAAAGATTCTCCTGGGCTCTCTGCAGCGTCAGCCAGATGAGAACAGTTAAGAAGTCAGGCAGCGGGAGGAGCAGAAGAAGATGATGGGAGCAGGACCCACTTGATTCCTCTCAAGAGCTCGGGCAACTTGGAAGAGCAAACACCTAATGGCACTAAATGCAGAACAGAAGGGCGACCCAAAGCCTCCTGTACCGAGAGGCCCGGATCTTCCGTTTCCACCAAACTATCCGCGTGGAAGGGAACCAGATCGAAACGCGACCAGGTCGAGACACGAAAGATGAGAAGAGGGTCCAACCTGCAAAAAAATCAAAACAAGCCAGACCGATCCAAGCACAGCTCAGGAATGCCCACATTCTGGGACGCCCTTTCCTGAGCTGCTTTGAGCAACGGGGGTTAATCAGTAACTCGAATGGCTCACACACAAGAATGCTCATCCAGACCTCCCCCCTCCCCGGTCCTCACCTTCACGGCGGCGGACACCGCCGGGACGCTGCCGTACTGGACGTGCTTTCGGAGGTGGTTGCAGATGGCTCGGAGCGTCGGGTGCACTTCCACACAGAATTTACACTTGTAGCCCACCACCTTCCTCTCCTTGATCTTTGGCACCTCTTCTAAGTGACCAAAAGGCTGGTAAAATACAGTGGTAGCCATCAGTACTCCGAGCCCTCCCTCGCACGCCGGCATTTACGCTCGTAGCTTACTAACAGATTTTATTTCAAGGCGGATTAGCAGGTTAAAACCAAGGGAGAGCTATGTGAGTATTTTTACAGAACGAATTCGTCAGAGCCGTGGCACGCTGCCTACTAGGCAAAAGTCTCCGGAACCCAAATGTGTTACGACTTGTGAGGAGAGAAGATTTCTGTGGAGAAGCCTCATCGTCACGGCCACCGGGTCGTGTGTGGTTTTCAAACCAACGTCAACTACGCAGGTGAAACGTTGCATAGCTACGCCATTAGTGAACGTCTTGACCAAAAAAATTAAAAAAAAAAAAAATTAAAAAATTAAAAAAAAAAATAACCTACTCCTGGAGATGTTAAGGTTCACGTAGCAGACACTGCAGACCAGAACCACGGCTGAGAGGTGCCGGTGACACCGAGAGACGGCCCACAGCTGCTTTAGAAAGAGAGCGAGCGTTGTCGTGTAACTAGGCCTTGGATAAGGCTACTTGGCAGAAGGAGATCCAGAGAAACCACCACCCCGGCCCTCCCCTGGGGAGCCCTGGGAGGAGCGGGAGGGAGGGGAGCGGGGCCGTGGGGGAGGGGGAGCAGAGACCGGGGGATAATCAAGCTCGAAATGTTTAATTGACTTATTGAGCTCTCTGGCAAGCTAAGTCACTAGGAAGCCTGTAGCAGTTTGGCTGGCAACGAAGAAGTGCGTGTGGGCACCAGTGATGAGAGGCCTCCTGGGGGAAGGGAAATCAAAACATATCCTTACCCTCTCTTGTTTGAAATCTGCAAAAGCACCATCTGCATATTTCTGCTTGCTCAAAAGCTGTTTCCTCCTCTCCTGACGTTTGGCACGCTTCTGGAATTCCTCATTGTGAATGTTCAAGTGTGAGGTCAGCTCCGCCGTGCTTTGCAGTTTGCTATCACAGTGCTTACACTGGTAGGCGGGGTTCGGCAAGCGGGGGCCGCCGCCCAGGATGACGAAGTCCCGCTTCAGGTCCCGGCTGTGGTGGTCAGTGTAGTGCATGCACAGCAGCTCGGCCGTGCTGAAGGACAGCTTGAAGCACTTGATGCAGCGGAATGGGAGCCACTCCATCTCCGGGGCTTCGCTTCCCTCCACCTCGGCGGCTTTCTCGAAGCTGCCTCTCTCCTCCTCTTCCATCAGCACTGGCTTCTCGTGCTCGTCCGCGTAGACGGCCGTGAAGTAGCCGCCCAGCTTGCTGGCGTGCTGCTTCTTCGGGAACACCCCCGGGTGGCGCTTCATGTAGTGGGACACGATGCCCTTCTTGCTGAAGGACTGGAAGGAGCAGAGCGAGCACTTCTTCTTCTCGACGGCCCGCCGGAGCTCCTCGCTGAGCTGCGGGGAGTCGTCCTTGGGCGGGGACGGGATGATCACCTTGTTGGGCTTGTCGCTGATGGTCCGGGAGGCGGCCAGGCAGTGCGTGTAGTACGCGTCGATGTCGTGGCGCTTCTGGTAGTGCGCCGCCAGCCCTTTGCGGATGGGGTTGGTGTAGGCGCACAGGGCGCACTTGAAGAGGTTGTTCTTGCCCTCCGGCTGGGCGCGCACGTTGTTGTGCTTGATGCGGTAGTGCCTGGCGATGCCCTTCCGCGTGGAGCAGAAGTACTTGCACAGCTGGCACCGGAATACCGTGTGGGAGACCAGGTGCGCGGCAGAGAAGTGAGACGTGGACACGGGCTCCTCTCCCACCTCCTCCTCGGTAACGGAGACCTGGGAGGGGCTCCCGTCGGTGGCCATCTCGGGCTCGAGGGAGACCGGCAGCTTCGGGGGCGACGGGGAAAAGACATCGAATTCGGGCTGATTGTGGTACTTCTCGTAGTGGATCTTGAGCTTCTCCAGCGTGCCGTGCGTGTACGGACACAGTTTGCAACGGTAGGCGCCGTAGCCTTGCTTGAAGATCCTGCTCGTCTCCTCCACGTCGTTCTGCGCTATGTCGGCCGACTGCTCCACGTCGTGCACAAAGTCCTCGGCGGTCACCTTGATGGCCGGGTGTCGCTTCTGGTAGTGGGTCAGGACGCCGTGGATGCGGGTGTTGATGTACGGGCAATGCCGGCATTTGTAGACGGCGCCTGGGTTAATGTCGATGTCCTGGGCGAAGTCGGCCGCCTTCACCTTCATGCCGGGGTGCTTCTTCCCGTAGTGCGTAAGAAGGCCGTGCAGGTTGTTATACTCAGACTGGCACACGGTGCACTGGTACGGGGTGGACGATATGGCCGGGTTGGCCGAAGCCAGCTGGATGCTTTTCTCTGGGGAAAGCCTCGCGTCGTCCGGGCACTCGGCGTCCTGCTCGGGGAGTGGCGGGGGCAAACTGTTTTCACAGTTCACGGGACCCACCAGCTCTTCGGCGGAGGGGGGGAGGGGATTCTCAATGGCATCTTTCTCCTTGATGATATCCAGCAGCACCGACTCATCACCGTTCATGGCCCAGGGGTGGAAGGCCTGGTAGTGATTGGTGATGTCCCAGATGGACACGGCTTCAAAGACACAGTCTCTGCATCTGTATGTCTTCGCTTCCGCGGGCATCGTCAGAGAGGGAGGGGACGGGTCTGGCCCAGCCCAGAGTTTGGTAGCCATGTAAGTGTAGTCGACGTAATGCTCCGGATGCCTCCTTTGGTAATGCAGGAGCAGACCGTTGGGCTCTGTGTGGGAGTAGATGCACCACTCGCAGTGGTAGCCAGCTTCTATCAAGCCATCGAGAAATGCCCACCGCATGATGGACGTGACTGTGGCCTTCAGGGCAGGGTGGTCTTTCTTGATATGCTTCCTCAGTGCATAGAAGTAGGGGGAGGTATACGAGCACTGCCTACACTTGAGCGCTCGCAGTTTAGCTTTGTCCCGCTCCACGCTGGAGGGGGCGACGAGCACACAGCCGGCAGGCTTCTTCTGGTTCCGGTCACAGAGGCTTCGGATGGTGGCCGTGTGCTGCCGGATCACATCTGCATTGGCCTTGAAGTCTCGGTGCTTCTTCTGATAGTGAATGAGGACACCTTTGACCGTCCGGTTCCCATAATCACAGTGCTGGCAAAAGAACATCTCATTCTCCACAGGAGGGCCGTCTCGCTCAGAGCTGCCACGGTTCAGCTGTTGCATGGGGGCGGGTGGCCGAGGGGAGCCTTGGGGCCCCTCGGACCCTCTCATCATTGCAGCTGTGGGAGGAGCCTGTCTGATATATTTGGCAGTGACCTTTATTTCTGGGTGTCTTTTCTGGTAGTGGACAAGCACTCCCACAACTGACCGATTGCTGTAGGAACAGTGTTTGCAGTAGTAAAGCTCAGTACTGAGGTCTGGTGGCGGGGGTTGTGGGGGGGGTGGGGAACCCATGTTGGACATTTTGGGAGACATTGGAGCACCCACCTCAAATGATAATTGAGAAAGGGCAGAGCCCCTGTCCACAGACACCATTCGCATGGTTTTCTGGATCCTAAAGTAGGAAGCCTTTTCTTCCGGGTGTTTCTTCTGATAATGAACCAAGACAGAATGCATGTTGGGGCTTGCGAACGAGCAAACGTCACAATCGTAAACGACAACAGTGTTAACTGAGGGGTCCTTCTGATTTTCACATTCTGGAGTAAAGGTCTTTGAAGGAGTGTTTTTATTAAACGTAGCTGGCAGACCGCCCCCGCGACCCACGGGAGTGGAAGTCGCCATGCTCTTGGGGGCCGAATTCAGAATCTCCCTCAGTGTCTGGGATTCCGTATTCAGCCCTTCCTGCTGCTCCACGACATAGCTGGAAAATATCATCGCGTTGTTAATCTTGACCGTGGGATGCATTCTTTGGTAATGTGGCATCAGGCTTCGGACGTTCGGGCTCGTGTAGGAACAAAACCGACACCGGTAGATCAGGTCCGAATGGTCAAAGTTGAGTACGTTCATGGCTTCTGGGTGGTGTTCGCCGTAATGCTGCTGCAGGTCTTCAAAGTTGGTGTAGTCAATGTAGCATTCCAGGCACCTGTACACGGCACTGTGATCGTTGGGGTCCAAGATGTACCTAAAGCTGAACTTGATGTACGGGTGCATCCGCTGGTAGTGGGTGCTGACACTCCGGGCAGATTTGTTATTAAAGTCACAGTGTTTGCAATAGTAAAGCCTTCCGGAGTCACCAAAGTCTGTGTTCTCGTTATTGTGCTCAGTTCCATAGATGGGAGTCTGGGTGTTCAGCAGAGCGGTACTGGAAACCTGGTGATCTTTCAGGTTTGTCGAGGAGCCGTAATAGTCCTCTTCGTCTTCAGAAAGGGTGAGCTCAATCTCAGCCCCGTTGGTGGCGTTGTAGTCGTGGGCGACGCTTCTGAAGCTGGGCTCCTTCTGGGGCTCCCCGGCATCTCTCGCCCAAATCTGTTGGGCCGAGAAGGACGTGGACACCTCCATGACCGGCTCCGTCGGCTCTTCCTCCCTGTCCAACTCAACCTCTATCTCCACTTCGTTGTCTTCCTCTTCCTCCTCGTCGTCCTCCACGTTGATCACCGCGTCCTCCTGCTGTTTTGTTTGGTTGATTTTGCTCTGCAGGTTGCTTGCTATCTCGTCGATCCTCGTTCTCTTCTTCACGGGCGATAAATCGAGGGGAAAGTCGTTAGCGAGCTTCCTGGAGGCCTTGGCTACAAAATTGTTCTTGGAGGACAACCCAAGAATTGAGGTCTGACTTTTCTTCACAGTGTTGCTGGAAGAGGGGTGGCTGTCTGTCTCACTCTCCAATGGCAGGCTTGAGGGCTGCCCCTCGAATTTTGGCAAGTTGTCGCAGAACGAGTGTTTGTGCTGCTGATGGACCCGTAGCCCTTTCAGAGTCGTGGTGGAGTAATTACACATGGTGCATTTGTAAGGGTGCAGGGGCGGGGCTTGCACGGGCGGCGGGGGCTGCTGTGTCGGCGGGGGCTGGGGCTGCGGCTGGGGTGGCACCTGGTGGGGGGGCTGTAGCTGCGGCGGCTGAGACGGAGGCGGCGGGGGCGGCGGCGGGGGCGGCGGCGGCGGGGGCTGTTGCTGCTGCAAGGGATCCAGCAGGACTCCTGACTTTCTGCCATTGATGCTTGAGCTCTCGTAAGACACGACCCCTTCGGTCAGTGGAGAAGCGAGGCTTTCGCTCTGGGAATTCACAGCATCCCAATCTGACGCCGTACCCGTGTGACACTGTTTGTGAGCCCCAAGCTTTAACGAGCTCTTGCAGGTAAACGGACATTCGTCACATTTGTAGACGGCGGTCTTTCCGGACAAGTGGATGTTTTCTATGTGGCGGGAGATGCTACGTCGATGCATAGTGAGGAAAGGACAAAAGGGGCACTGGAACCTATTCATGAACCTTCTAAACGGAATGCCCTTGGTCTCCAGCAACTTGTTGCCGTCCGAGCCCATCAGCTGCTCTGCAGACAAGCCCGATGTCTGGTGATCCATAGCATTCAAGCCATTCTCGCTGTCTAGCTCATTCAGCTCTTCATCAGAACTGGAGTCATTCAGCATGCTGTTAGTCTCCAGGTCAGCAGAGGAATTGGTCATGTCAGCCATTCCATAACGCGATCTCTCCGCCAAGTTAACGAGGCCAGAGTTGTGAGGGGACTTCGGCTTCATCTGAGGGTAAGACACGGGTGGAAACTTGGAAGCAGATGAAGAATTGGGTCTCATGATGGAGTTACTGATGGAGCCCCGGAAGTTGGAGACATTAGCGCTGGGCAGCTCCCGGCTTGCAGCATTCATGGACAGATAGGTGGAATTGGAAGTGGGGCTGGGGGCGTTTTTGTTCTGCACGTCAGGGAGGTTAGTCCCTTCTTGCTGCTGTCGGAGGCTGGAAAGGATCTTGACCATGCTTCGATGCTTCTTCATCATGTGGTCACACCAGCGTTCTCGGCGGGGGGTCTGGTAGCTGCACCACTCACAGCAAAAGTTGCCTCGAGACTTGGTCAAAGGCTTGACCATGGACTCTAGGATGCTGCGCTCCACGACCTCTGCTGGCAGTTCCTTGCAGGGGTCCTGCAGGGACACAGGTGGCACCACGGGGTCTGGTATCGGAGCAGGGGCAGGGAGGGGAGCAGTGGTCTCCTTCAAATTGTTTTTGTGATACATCTTCTGATGCTTAATTATTCTCGCCCTCCTAGGTGACTTGTATGTGCAAAACTGGCAAGAGAAGACCTTTCCAAATCCCTCGTGCATCATGATATTATAATTTAAGGATCCTGGAACAGGGGGGCCCGCCGAACTCCCTTCAGCTTGAGCTCCGTGGACCTTCCTTGTGTGTTCGATGAGGAGGTTTTTTGACCTGAAGTAGCGTACGCAGAACTTGCATTGAAAAAACTTGTTTGTTGGTTTGGGATTAGGGGCAATATGCTGACCGTAATATCCTGGACTGTGGCCATAGTAGCTTCCGGTCCCCAATGCAGTTGCATTTTGACCTAAAGAAAAAGCATGAGGTAAGTGAGAACAGAAAAGCAAACAAAAGAGAATTAAGAAATTCCATCACGCAAATCAATTTTTCTTTTCAATTATTCTTCATTAATAAACATCACATTCAAAAGTCCTAACGTCTCAAGATGAGGCCCTGAAGAGTATTAATGAAGCATTCATGAACGTACACATATCGCTTCTCACAGATGAAGACGCAGCATTCAGCTTTAGGAACGATACTCACCTCATCTCCACTAATGTGCCCTACAGCTATAAAAAAATGCGTTTCACACACTGCGACATTCATCCCAGAATTCTGCAAGATACTGTCCCGTTCTCCAAATTGAAAGGAAACTAAGAGACATAAGGAAGCCGAAAGGACAATAACGTAGGACACTCAAGAAGAGAGACATGACGCCCAAACCGCAAAGATGGCTCGCAGAGAGCAAGAAACTCTGAAGAAGCCACACACACCAAGGCCCACAGCTACAGGCTAAAACTAGAGGAGAGTGATAGGACGTATCAGATACGCCAAGAATCGGTGAAGATTTACCTGATAAATCCTCTGCGATCGCAAATTCGTCCTTTATAGAAGAATACTCCACCTCTGTCTGATTACTGGCATTCATGGACCCGGATCGTGGCTCATTAGCATTGTCTTCAGCAACATCAGTTGGCTGCAGAAATGCCGTGTGGACATCCTGAATGTGCGCCTTGAGGTCTTCGTAAGATGGGGCTCTGAAGTCACAGCCATCACACTGCAGCACCTCCATGATCTGGGCCTACCTTCTCACATTAGGAACCTGTGACAGAAGTCAGAACACACCGTCTGAAGAACTGCCCTGGCTGCACATCCCAAGTCGACAGGGCTACAAGTCCATTAACAGAAAAATGTCTAGTATCGGCAGATTTCTCTCACTGAACTTTGCCAGTTGGAACACCGGCCAGAGAAACGCAACCAGACATACTAGGGATAGTGTCCTTGAGTTCCTAACTTCAAAGAAGGGGGGGGGGCCCAGATAAACATTTTCCAGTTTGATATAAATACATCTCCAAATGCCACTGGTCAAGGAGACCCATAACAGTTCAAAAGTTTTAGTAGTTTCTGAGTTTCTTGACTGAATTTAAATTTTTTGTTAAGTCGATATTGACTTTGATTCTGGCTTGGACCCAATTTTTTTTTTTTTTTTTAACTAGAACCTTCTCAGAAGTAAAGAGGATGTCTGTACAGAAAAAAGGACAAATTTCAATCATCATTAGCGGTTTTAATATGAGAACTTTGATGTTTCATCCCCAAATGGTGAAATAGTACTGAATCTTGCACTGGTGGTAGAGAGAGCTTTTATTTTGCCTTTTATTATTCTAATATCTTAACTGATATTGGGGTACGCTTCTTTCCTCCTTTCCCCAAACAGTTTAGTTGTGTGTGTGTGTGTGCGCGCGCGTGCGTGCATGTGTGTATGTGTTTCATAAGCTAAATGGTTATTTTGCTTTTTACTACCTACCAATTATAACCTAACAGCTTCTCCAATCTAATTAGGTCATAAACTATTTCTCACGAGATTCTCCAACCACCAACTTCAGATGACAATCCGGTTTCTAGTTTAAAGTTGCACCTTGGTACCTTGGTTTACATTAAGATAACAGACACAGTTTTGAAGAGGGGCTTCTAAGTTGTGACTCTCTCTTTTCCTACGTCTCTCCTTCACAAACGTGAAGTGTATACTTGCCTGCCAAGAGCCATAAACCTGGGGTAAAAGCAAAACTTGCCCAGGTACCTTCACTCTGTTCTTCACTAGGTGATTGAGAGACACAGATAGCTTCCCACTAACTCAATGGAGAGGCTCACCATTAAGCCGTTAAGAATGTATTAGAAGGTGTAGTCTGTCCCATCGCAATACACATCTTGAGTTGAGATACCCGGTTATTATCTTAATCAGTGAGTTACTTCATTGAGCTCACCACAAACTCTACTGAGTCACTGTAATCTAGAACCAGATGTCCAAGAACTAAAGCTGAAGCCAAATCTCTCTATACTTTCATTGTACAGCAACTTTCAATACTTTTTATGGCAAAGGGTAAATTGTTTCTGCAGGAGGAACAAAGTCGAGTAATATGTCAAATGTAGAGAAAGGAGCCATTGCGGGCGGATTTTCTATGAAAGAATGCTGCTGCTGATAGCCTGCTAAAATAACTTCTGGCAAGTCCAGCTCTGGACAGACTGAGCTTGCAGAGTGAGACACAGATATGTACCTCCTCTTCTTTCACCCAGCAATTTATCCTTTTCCAATAAACACTGAACTGTGCACCAGAGTCTTTTCAGCTAACGAAGTCTCAATATTCGAGATACACAAGCTTTTATGCCTAAGCACCAACCCAAATTGTGTGGAAGAGGTTGCTATCAGCTCTGGATCAAATTACAGCAGTCACCGAGGCCCCACCCCACTTCTCCTTTCGCACAGTCCATTAGACCTGAAAACAAATTTTTCCATGGTGCAGACGACTCCTGCATTTAGAACACTTCACAGAAAAAAGCAGATCATCCAGTGTGCACTCCCCATCCCCCAAGCCTAGCCCTTTCATCTCAGCCAAACAAGCCACAGCTCTGCTGAATGTGTTTATCACACTTTCAAGAGATAGGAGCCCCTGCGTCACTGAAGCTCTAAGACTCACTAAGCTGCCCTAGTCCTCTGAGCTTTAGGAGCAGCCATTTTAGCTCGGAGCTTCTCTTCCGTGCACAACATGGCTTCTCTGGGATTCTGCTAGGCTGACAATCAGAAATGAGCAGTAGAAGAACAGGCTGGGCTCCTCCTATGCTCTTCTCCTCAACAAAGAATGAACTGTTTTCATTGCTTTCCGAAAAGCAGCACCTTTCTCCTCCTTAAATGTCATTCACCAAGATCTCCGAAGGTTCTTTTATCCCATGATTGATAAGCCTGTTCGTTAGTCCCAGCAGAGCTAACTGGTTATTGCAGGACGATCCTGGACCAGACCCTGTTCTACAGCAGGATTTGGGGGTGGGCTGGGGGGACCTCCAGAATGCCTTGGCTTCTTGGGAGTCGTCCTTCCACACACAGAAGACATACCATCCGACTCTGCTTGCCAGATTCCAAAGTCTAATGACCTTTGTTAATCACCAGCCAGTCTGTCTGCATGAGCAGACCCTGCCAACAGACACACCCTTCAACACAAAGGCTGTAGCTATTCCTTTTAAAAGAGGTTCTCTGAAAGCTCCATTGTGTAGCCCGAGAGGAAAACAAAATCTCTTCCCTTCAAAACTTCAAGCCTTTAGAAATAATGCAACAAAAGGCTTTCTGCTGTGTGTCTTTTGGAAATTTTGAGCCTGGTTTGCACAACATCAACAAAAATTATGGTTCTGCACAAGGAAAGCAGGGCACCTTCAGCATTAAGTCATCCACCCAGACATGAAATTCATCTCTCTATGCAGTTCTCTAATATCTTGGTGTCTTCGGAAGCTGTTATCAAGGATTCGAACTTCGCTGGATGCAAACACAAACCAACAGTCTCCTTGTTCTGCTACAAAGGAGATTAAAGGGTCATGAGATCAGAAAAAAAAAAAAACCAAACCCCACTGATTTGGAAAAAGAAGAGATGATGAAAGTGATTTCCTAATGGGTTCTAGCTTTAATGTTGTTGCAGTCTCTACCTCAAAAATAGCTCAGAGCCTTAGAAGAGGTTAATCTCCAGGCTGCTGAGAGAACCAGCGTCAGGTACAGCTGAATGGCCTTCAATTTGATGTCGGCACCAAGCACGTAAAGGAGGACAGAGCCTCCTTGGAAAGCCATTTTGCCTTTGTGTACACATTTCTCCTGAAGACGCTGACAGAAGAGGAAAACAAATTTCCAGCATGGCCTAAACAATCAAAGAAACAGAAACTCAATGTGTTTATGAGACCGAGGACGCGCACACGTGGAAGAAGTAAGAGCGGGAGGAGAAGAAAGGAATGGGGGAGGACAGGAGACAAAGAAAGCCGGACTGGAGGATGACCCATCCATCAACCAGAGTAGGTTTTCACAGCAGATGGTAATCCTCTGAGAAACTCACAACGAGGAAAAAGAGGAGAAAGAAGCTCTGCATATCTGACTGCTTCATCCACCCAGAGAGAGCAGCAACACTCAAAGACTCAGCTAGACACTGATCTGCTCCAAAATTATGATTTAAGGCTAAAAGCCTTGATCTTATATCTACTTACTTCATTTAAAAATACTGTCATAATGAGATTTGCAATACCTCCGCCCCCTTTCCCCCCACTGACCCAATCAGCAAAATCAAAAGCAGAAGAGGAAGCTTTAGAACTAACTAAAAAGAAATGCTATTTCAGAAGGTCATCGGGTGAGTCTACAAATCAAACAATCACCCCCATCTCCTACCACCCCTCCCCCAGGCAGTATTCCCAGGGCCCTCAAGGTCAAATAGGCATCAAGGACTAGACTCTAAACACCACCCACGAGGAGACCTGCTCCGTGAATATGGATTCTTCTCTAAAGCCCTAGTGCCGAACGTGGTCAGTCCTCCTAACACGCACGAAACCCCAAGACGATTCGAAGTATTCACTGCTCTTCAGTACCACTTATTACCCGTTGCTGGTGTGTTCCGTTTCCATTTCTAGTTTGGGGATTTCCAAAGGTGGGGTTTTGATGAGAAACCCTAAATCCAATTCTCCACATCTGACAAGCTCTTGAAGACATAGTCAAAGACAAGCCAGAGAGATCTTGCTCAAGATCTGGAATATACACAGGCGAAAGGGGAGAGGGAGATGATGGACACAGGCTGCTCTCTCGTTTACACCACCTGCACACCCACTTTCTGTGCTCAGGATCCCAGGGAGCATGATGCCGCAGTGAAGGTGAAAGGGGGCGATGTGCAGCGTCATGGCATGTCCTTCTCCCGCTCACAGCCCAGACGTACCTGGAGAGGGGGAGGCACCCTTGATGGTTCACAGTGTTCTCACCACCTGGCCACCATCAACCCTCGCCCAGGGCAGCTTGGCGAGCACGGTTCTCCAGGCTTGCATAAACATGGTCTTCAAGTCAAAGTCCCAACTGTCTCCAGGAAGTGCCCGAATTAAAACATACAGGCCTTGCCTAGATCGAACCTGTTCTCTGACTGAAGGACTGCAGACCAGAAATAAAGCCGGGAAGTGCCACAGCCACGGGGATTCAGCGGCAACTAATTATAACCTTCAAAGCCTTTGAGAAATAGAACCAGAAACACCATAAGGTGCTTTTCCTCTGTCCACTCCAGAAACCTAGTTTCATTTATAAGACACCGAGCTCCCCAGTTCTCCTGAATCACAATTCTAATAAAAGGTTTTAGTTAGCACCTGTTGTTTGTGCTTTTCTTACTTTCCAGTGAATGGAAAAACCAATTATCCAAGGACTGGTAGTGGAATGCATCAACTCTGGAATAGTTCAGCTAGAAAAACAGAAACATCAGGAACCTGCAGATCAGTCTACGAATGTATTTGCAGATCGGAAAGAGCCGAGAGGGTGAGGTCAAAGAGCTATGGGGCATGTTAGGAGGTTAGCACTTCTAACCCTAAGCCCCAGCACTGCCATTGGGAGGAAAGAAGAATTTTCATGCCAAGGATGAAAAATGGGGGAAAAACAACTAACTCAGCCACTTGGGGATGTGGGTTGCTACTCTGACAGCAAGGGGTGTTCTATGTCACTACTTATCACTTATCCTTGTCACGGTCAAAGTGGCAGTTCTAGTAATTTAAAAATCATTTAAAGCATCTTTCCAAACAGGACTGGACTGAGAAGAAACTGAGGTGAAACTTCCTTTCAGGAACAGGAACAGTATTTGCAGGATCAAGGTGATAAATGCAAACGAAGACTATCACTCTCTCTCTCTCTCTATGAAATAATTAATTTTACTGATTTCATTTGACCTCAGGTATGAGCATGTGCATTCCAAATTTGACAGGGACTCTGTCTATCAGAGCAGAATCAGCCCCTTCTGAACAAGCACAAATGATTTATGTACTCCTCCCATGTTTAGTTAAAAAAAAATAAAATAAGCCAGCAAAATAAACCAGCAAAGAACTCCTGACAACAAGCTATCTCCATCGAGCCCACAACATTCAGTACCACTATAGATCCTGGCTCGCCATGTGGTGTCTTCAAATGTCCTATCAAATGTTTATACTGTTTGCTACATGATCTAAGCAGTTCTGTGTACTCTTGGCAATTCACCACACTAATGAAAGGTTTAACATATCAGGGAGGATAAATAATTAAGGAATTCAGAAGGGAGACACAGCTGTTCTTCAAAACCAAATTTTCAGAAGAGAAAGGATTAATTTGCAATCACATATGTAACCCCCAATATGAGACTAGATTTAAATACTAGCAGAGAAATACCAGGAGACCCCGAGTCCTGCCAATGTGCATCACCTCTGTTCTATGTGGTCAGCCTGGTCCATCTGTGGACCTTGCACATCAGCACAAGTCTGAAGCAGGCAATCTACAGATTAATAACCCACTCGCTTTCTGGCCAAAGATGGTCCTTTTCAGGTTATCTCTTGTTTCAGCTTTGTTCTGCATCAAGTTTTCAAGTGTTACAGGGCATGTTGAGTGGTATTTCATAACAGATGCCTTTGGGATCATCATTAAAATGAGATGAGCATCCAGGGATATAATCTAAGTGACTAAAAAAACTGTCAGATATGTAAATAAGAAGCAGTTCTGGCTGAGTGACCTGTTATGAAAGCAGGTAGTGAGTGTCTAACACAGAAAGAGATAGTACATACCTTCTGGAGAATTCATGCATTCCTTTGCAATGATATAAGGCTAATTGAGGCCAACAAGCCAATCGGCAGCCTGCCAGCTCTCCTATCCTTAGAAAAGGAAGCGTGTGATTTGAACAAGGAGATAAAAGAGGAGAGAAGGGACTAGAAAAGAAAGGGAGGAAGCAGGGTGGTATCTCAGTAGCTTTAGACTTCATTGTCTGGAAAGGGGAACCTGCAGTTGGCTAGATAAGTCTAATTCTGAGAAGCGTCCTGACAATATTCTCCTTGAGAAATAAAACAAACCAAGACGCCTCCTCACACTAAAATGCTCAAAACGCAACCGTGACAAATGAGATCCCAGCTCATCTTGTTCTTTCAAATGACGGAAAGGCATTCTTGGTGTTGAGTGAATTCTCTGAAATGTCATGGGCCCATGAGGAAGTTCCATGGAAACTTTGAAGCCATTCTTGCCCTAGCATTGAGACCAAGAAATTAACTTATTTCTCTCCTGGAGGGCCAATCCGCACCCAAACGGCAGAGACAGAAAATCACGGTGTTCCTTTAGAGACTCTTCAGAATGCTGGCTGGGTTTCTACAGACTCTTTCACACTACAAGAACCCTCATTATAAAAATTGTAAAATTAAAGGGAAGTTGCAGATACGCCGCTGGGTCTTCATTACAGAACTGATTGAGACGCAGAGTAAGCAGAAGTTACCAGTGAAACTCATCTTTCACATCACGAAAGACCAACTCATGCATCGAGTAGTACCTCCTCTGTGGGTCTGAAAGCCCGACTGACCTCAGGCGTTGGGCATGTCTTCGCGGCCATAACTGTTCCTGGTGCAGGTCTGGCCAAACACACAAAGTCTAAATTCCACAGTTTCAGTGAATGGATCCAGAAACCATCTTAACAATTTACCTTGTTCTCTATGACCACTCAGAAAAAAACAAAACAAAACCAAAAACGGTGTATGGCTGTTGACTTGTGGAGAGGATAAGAAAGTTTTGCTATGAGAACTCTTTTATTTAGGGGAAAAGCCCACAAAAATCCCAATCTAATCCCTCAGACATTTGCACATTGCCTTCTGTACACGGTTCGCTCAGAAAATTCAGGCAAGTCACTTCCTTTGGATGAGAATTATCCCAAGTTTGCCCGTATCAGTGGCGCACAAGGGCCAGATCCAAATGCTGTGATGACCTCTCCAGCCTCATTTCTTCTATCTGACAAAACTGACTACGCAAGCCTGGCACTTGGGTCTGTCTTTCTCCAGACCCTGGTTCCTGATTTAACTACCCTGTCAGGATGAAAGCCCTCAGCAGACTCCTTTCTAGAAAGGTAAACAATGGCTGGGCTGTGTGGATCATGAACACTTTCAGATCCTTCTGCCCAAGGAGACTGTGGGCTGTTTTTTGTTTGTTTGTTTGTTTTTCTTTTCTCCTCTGGCCTCCACCTATAGCAGAAGCTATCAGAGGCTGGCCTTCCTCCTTATTAAGCTAACCACCTGGCCCATTCATATCCATTGGTTGTTCCAACAAACTAATAGAATCTTATAATAGGGAAAACACAGTATATATTTATGTATGGAACTGGCAAATACCCAAGAATTAGGAATTAAAAAAAAAATGACAGGCAAGGAATTTCTTTTCTCTTGCAATCTCCAATCTACGTTCAGCAAGTTTACTCCTAAAAATCACTGCACCCCAAGAACTTCTACACAGAAAGTTAAGACATTTGTTTGCCAACCCAAGAGTAGAGCTTATCACCATGTGAAAACACTAGAATGCTTCTATACTCCGCCAAGCCCCATATTCCGTAAACCCTTAATGATAAATCTCATTTTTGCCCAACAAATTTAGTTTTTTCAGTTTATTTACTATTGGGTTGCTCTAAAAAAAAAGAAAGAAAGAAAGAAAAGAAAAGAAAAAGAAAAAATGACAAGGATACAGAAATGCCTATCCAGCAAGTGAAAGAATGTTTCCAGCAGATGTGACGACTCTGCCTGTCCCATTCACCTTGAGCAAGTCTTTCAAAGCCTTTACTGGGACATTTTGCTAAATGAAGACATTAGATTATGATAGTCAACCTTTTTATACAAAAAGGGAGTGTTTTACAAGTTTTCCTTCTCATCTCTGAAAGACTTTTTTTCTGACTTAATTCACTCCTTTACTTTTATTACTATTCAGAGACAAATAAATGTGCAGTTTTATATGGCTGATGCCTCATCATTGAAGTCTGGGCTCAAAGGTTCTAACCTCTAAGAGGCATTCCCTGACAACTCCATCTAACATTTGCTGACCCCCTTGACTCCCCTGAAATCGAGCCCCCTCTCCACAACCTTGACCACACTCACCTTCTCTCTACCACATTCCGCTGCTTTATTTCCTTCACTGTTGACATGATGCCTATTTGTGGTCTGTCTTCCTCTAAAACATAAGCATTCTGGGAGCAAGTCCATGCCTATCTACTCAAATTGGTATCTTCAGCACTGGGGACAGTTCACATAATGGGTTCAGCAAATGTGTTGAATGAATGAATGAGTCAGAGCTTCTGAAGATTCCAATCAAACATAAAAAGAGTGGTCATGAGAATTAGATTCTTCTTCTAACCCTATGTTAGCATAGAGCAGTGGTGGTCCCAACCAGGAGCAATTTTGCCCACCCCTCCACCACCCCACTCCACCACCACCACCACCCCACTCCACCACCACCACCATCACCACCACCAAAAAAACCCAGGTTAGGGATATTTGGGAGTTTCTGAAGACATTTTCGGTTCTCACAACCAGAGACTGGGGTGCTACTGGCACCTAATGGGTAGAGGCCAAGGATGTGGCTGAACATTCCACAAAGCACTGGACAGTCCCCACAACTGTGGACAGAATGATCTGGTCCAAAATGTCAATGGCGCAGAGGCTGGAAACCTTTTCACAAGTGGTCGGTCTGTGGGTTATTTTCAGTCTCCGTATATAACCCACCTGCCTTTTTAGTCCTTGCATGGGGTCCTGGCCAGGGAATCTCTGACCTAGATGATCAGCAAATTCTCTCTCAACTCAAAGATTTTATGATTCTATAATTCTAAATGACCTAGTCTTCAGGTCATAGATCACGAGTCTTTAGTTTTATTTTTCTGATTTGGGTATTTTACTAAAAATTTTTCAAGGAAAAAATGTAAGATTAAGGTGAGTGACTGGTCCATCTTTCTTTAGTGACAAGGCCCTTGCACTGCTGATGGTCCCAGGCATGGGCTTTGAGGGTAAGGGGCCAATGTCATTAAAAATGGTCAAGTTCTACACTTAACATGTGGCCTCCAACTAAAATTTCTGAGGAAAACATCATGCACATATTCTCCTCTTCAATATGTAAAACTATCTTCTTTCAAAGTGGTGGGGTCCCAGGCTACTCAAAATCACTCTTCAGAGGACAAGCCATGGGCTCCTTTCGGTTCTTATACCCCCAGAGCCCAGCACAGGTGTGGTCCTGATGAGAACTGCTGTATGCACGAGTGTATGCATGCCTGCTTCCCAGGAGAAGACATGCCAGGGGTACCAACTGAAAGCTAAACATTTAGGAACCTAAGCAAGTCCAGAGAACCTCCAATGACCAGAAAAACAAAACTGAGTGTTATACAACACTCCTCCCCACTCCAACTGATGAAACTCAAGAAGCCACATCATAATGATTAGCTAACTACTGGGGTACCAGGAATTCTAAGTCTTCACTTGTCCTTGTATTTGAGTAAGTGACCATCTTCCTATTCCTCATCATCCATGGGGAAGGTGCTCTGGCTGCATCATTCCACCCATATATTTATAACACCATTAAGTTTCCCTGAGCTGATGTGACACCTGGCATCATCACCTGGGGCTATTCTTGAGATGATTTGGTTGTCTTCCCTCCACAAAAACCTTTTAATTCTTGTTTGCAAGGATTCTGGAAAGCCTGAGGAAAAATTCTCCCCTATAGCTCAAAACTGTATAAACATTTTCAGTGGAGGGAAGTATAACGGAATTAGGTAGGAGCAGAATTTTCTCTCCTCTGCGTCCCTGAAAAATATTGAAACAATGTATTACTCGTGCCTTCCTTAAGTCAAATGGAAGAATTCACTCTAAAAGTTAATTACCTATCCGTTCATAATGTCCACTAGAGAGGAGATCTTAAAGACCATGCAGATCAACCTGGTCCAATGTCTTCACTTTTTAGGTAGGGAAACTGAGGCCTCATGAAAAATAACCTGCCCAGGGCTTCTAGAACACAAATTCTCTGAAGCCGGGAAAAAAAAAAAATCTTTCCAATTCCATAATTTGGGAAAGGAAATCAGCAGTAAAGACACTCTATAAATGTTATTCAGCTCATTAACAGCTATTCACACTTAAAGTCCATGCCCCATATATCCTCACTAACAAGAGCCTTTCTTCACTGGGGAGGCCAACTCCAGAATAACCTCCCGTGTTTCCTCTGCTCTGAATTCTACACTCAGGAGAGTAACCGAAAAGGTGCAAAATCCATCGTCTGCAGTGTGACTGTTCAAAGACCTTCTTAGGCATGCAAACAGTGTGTTCCTACTTTGGAAACACATTTGGAAGACTGAAAGTTGCTGACAAAGGTATACACAGAAGAACAAGAGCTATAACACTGAATTATCTTTCTTCAGAATCCAACCTCATGGAATCGGAACAAGGTTATGTAGTAGCTTTACGCCTGCCAAATCTACCCCATGAGAAACGCCGTCTTGTTTCTCCTGGAAAATGTGCACTGCCAACAAAGTCACTGCAGAGGCCAGCTGAATGAGTCTTAGGGGTATCTGGAAATATCAGGGTCAGTTCTTTTAAAATGGGAAGGGGAAGAGCAGTCAGTTGGACGAATGCCTGGCAAGGAAGCCAGTCTCCTCGTGGCACATCTAGTGTGTGGCTCGGACCAATTAATTCCAGAACATTGCTGATACCAGGTTTTACTTCAAATTATACATTGTGTTCTGAAACCAACCACAGCTTGGAATATTTTACCTCATATACATATATACATATGTATTTATCTTCTATTTATCTATATTCCTAGTAGACATCTATACTCATGTATTGGATACAAAAAAGTCAAAAGGCTGGGAATCCATCTTTAACTTTTCAAATATTCCCCATAAGGGTCTCTTACAAAGGGTCCCTTATCGTAACGAAGAGAATGGTTTAGAAATCAAGAAGATGCTGAGATCTCTACGTTTGTTCATGTTTTCCTCCCTATGGAATACTTTTACCTACATTTTGATGGTCCAAGTAATCCCCCTCATTTAGGACAATGATTCTCAAAGGGGGGTTCCTAGACCAGCAGCCTCAGCATCATCCAAGAATTTGGTGGAAATTAGTTAGTTCTCACGTTCCTCTCCAGACTTAATGTGTCCAAAAGGGCCCAGCAATCTGTATTTTAACAAGCCCTCAGGGAGATTCTGATATCCACTCACGTCTTAAGATTAAGCTCAAATCTTCCCTCCTATGAAACAGTCCCTGAGACTAGGGCTACAATGGTAAATCCCCTTCTCCAATGTACAGGGAACCCTACTTCTAAATGCTGTTGATTGAATGACTACAATAATAGCTATGCAGTCTTCAAAGAGCCTAAGAAAGGACCAATGTTTGCAAATATTTTACTTCTTATTTAGCAGTTAATGGGAAAACACTAAGTTGAAGAATCCAGCATCAGAAACTATGGAGAGCACACTCATAAAAGGCAGAGTTCCTGTCTTTGAAACAGTGAATATTGTGGCCAATACAATGCTCGTATTGATATTCATCTCCCTTAAAAACTTCAGAACAGTTCAATGACATGGTGTCCTTGATATTTGTAAAGTGGGATGTGGCAATCCACAAAGGAAAGAATTAAGAGTATTTTATCCAGAAAATACTAAGAGCTGGGTAAATCCTCAAAACCCGAGATTCTTCCATGACAGGAGGCTTTCGTGATCAACAAAATCTTATTAGGAAACACCTCCAAACTTGGAGTGGTTATTTGATTATCTCACCAAAGCTAGAGTGCAGAGCTAAATCTGAAGTAAGAATCAACATCTGAAAACACAGATGTGTTTGGAAATCCCTCAAAGGAAGGATATGTGCTTTAAGCTAACCAAGGGACTCCCAGAAAAAAATGGTGGCTAATTGTCTCAAACTGCAAACAAAGCCTTGGCTGAAGGAAAAGAAGGAGGACAACATAAAACAAAGGGGAAACAAGTTTGGCAACACCAAAGCAACAGACCAATGGGGCCCTCAAATCAAAAGCAGGACTTAGAAACACAGAGTTCAGAGATAAAATTCATCAACTGTGTCTTGCCTAGGAACCTAACCACGGGACCATGGTAGACTGCTCAAAGGGCACAGAAGTTAAGACAACGCATCAAGACCCAAACTCAGGCTCTGAAAGCAGAATTGAGCAGGACTCAAGGAGAAAATTTAAAGAGATACTACCCTCCCTAGTTTGGGGGCCAAGAGCAAGTTCTGATAGTTATGTCCCAACCAGAGATAAATTAGAAAAAATGAACTCAGGTTAAAAAAAAAAAAAAAAAAGGTGATAGAAAGAAACGGTATGGAAAAGACCAATGAATAATCTATTTTGAAAGAACAGGATGCAGAAGAAAATTACATACAACAATTAACAGAGATCCTATGAAAGAAGAGATCAAACATAAGATGATAAGACATCAGAATGAGATGAAAGGGGAGCTGGCAGTTGAAGAAAGAAACTGACAACAAAAATAATATCATTGCAGAACTAATAAATATATTAAAGTAGTAAGAGACAAAATCCACAAACCAAAAACAAAGTTGATGATGTGGAAAACAGTCTTCAAAAAACTGCACAAAATGCAGAGGAAAAGGACAAGCAGATGAAAGCAGGTAGAGAAGATGACAGATAAGAAGGTTTGAAAAAACAGAGATCCAACATAAGATAAAAGGTATTCTAGAAGTAGACAGCAAAACAAAACAGAGCAAAACAAAATATGCTCAAATCTGTGATAGGAAATAATTTTGTTGAAATAAAGAAATATCTGATGTTTCGGGAAAATATAACAGAGAATCATCAGATTGAGACATATTGGTAAAGTTACAGAATTTCAAGAATAAACACTAAATACCATAAAATTGAGATATTTTTAAATTAGTCAATTACAGGGGGGAAATTCAGGACTTTTTCTTCACAGAAACATTCAGTGACAAAAAGCAGTGAAGGGATGTCTACAGAGGCTTGAGAAAGAGAGGAGCATTTTTAGTATTCAAGTTCCCAACTAACTCTGCAACCATGTATACAAGTAATAAGAAAGCATTTTCCAATCAGCAGAGTCAAGGGATGCTGCACTTACTAATAACTCTCCTTCAATATCTACTCAATGATGGAAGATATCCAACCAAGAGAAGATTCAAAATTGAGATCTCAAGAATATGGAATGTAGAGGTAAACAGATGTGAACACTGAATCCTCTTTCATCTAGAACTAAGACTGAATAATTCATAATAATTGCAAAACAAGATTATAAACCCTTCAATGTAATAATTATAATAACAATAAATTACCCCATAGAATAACAATAAATTGCGTAGAATTGGGAAAAATCCTTAAGCATAATAACAGAAACAAAGAGGTAGGCATTAGAGGATAAATACAAGTGGGAGGAAAATTCTCAGCTCTCATAGTAGACCATAAAAAAAAATACTAGATATTGCTTCCTTCTGAAGTTAATAAATCCCCAGATAAAGGTATAAAGCACATTAAAGTCAAAAATTTAATTAGTAATAAAAATTAAAACAGACAATGTAGCTTTTAATTTTTTTTTAAATTTTTTTTTATTGTTATGTTAATCCCCATACATTACATCATTAGTTTTAGATATAGTGTTCCATGATTCATTGTTTGTGCATAACACCCAGTGCTCCATGCAGAACGTGCCCTCCTCAATACCCATCACCAGGCTAACCCATCCACCCAACCCCCTCCCCTCTAGAACCCTCAGTGCTTTTAATTTTTTTAATCAACACAGACCATGTAGTAAAAGACGAGGACAAAGGACATTGCACAGAAATATACTAGTAATGAAATTAATTAGAATCAAGTGTATATGTTATATCAGTAAAGGCAATCTGGATAAATCCTCCCATGGAAAATATCCCCAGAGTAGATTCAAAGACAAACTCTAATTCCATTTGGTGTATAAGAGACACACATAGTAAAAAGACAAAAAAGTTTGAAAGTTGTAATAATGTAAAAGATACATCAAGAAAAGAAAAAGTAGAGATCATGATTAATATTATTCAAAGTTAAACTCACAAAAAAGCTTTTAGGCTTACCTTTAATTTTTAAAGAAAATTAAGGATAAGAAGCAGAAAATTTTCACAATATAAAGGAAAATAAATTATAATTATAAAAGTTGAAAGATGAACACTTAATGAAAAAGAGTACAATCCACAATGAAGATTTATCATGAATATTTACGCCCCCTAACATCACCAAATAAAGGAAAAAAATCGCAACAAATAAAAGAAGAAATAGACATAAGCACTTAATAGATTAAATGAGGAAAGCCAACTAAGAAAAGAATTAATAGTCAGAATTCAGTTAAGGGATACATTTCAAATTCTATATCCTAGGTATAGAAAACACATTTTCATTTCAAGCAACTGTGGGACATTACAAAGATTTTCAAATGCCCATGGAGGTTTACAGGAGTCTATCATGTCATAATTAGCAGATAATAAATTACAAATAGAAAAAAAGTCCATCACTTTTACTTATAATGCAATAAAACTTGGTGGGGGGGGGGAATGACAAAAAATTCCAAACACTTGGAAAATTCTGTCTAACATTCTCCTCAACAATTTCCGGATTAACCAGAAATGAAAACTCAACTATAGAATGTGACTTTTAAAATGTTACGTATATAAAACACACAATTTAGTAAAAGCTGTACTTAGAGGAAATTTCATAGCTCTATGAAAATTGCTAATCAAGAAGAAATAATTCTTATAAAAATCAAGAAATGATACTAAATAAAAGAAAGAAATAATACTAAATGAATTAAACATCCAACACAAGTAAAAAGAAAAAGGAAGAAAAGTGGAAGGATTTAATTAAGATTAAGATAGAAAATCAGGGGTTAGAAAATCAAAAAACAATAAAACTGACCAAGTAACCACAGTAAAAAAAAAATCTAATACCGTATTAAATAAAAATCTCTAGCTAGCCTAATAAAAGAAAAGGTGTGGGGGGGAGGGGCCACAAATACAGAGAATTAAGGATAAGAAGCAGAAAATATTCACAAACGTAAATGAAGATAAAAATAAACTATATTTAGAAATTTCTATGTGCAACTCAGTAATATTTATAAACCTAAAAGTAATGGATGATTGTCTAGAAACATGTATCACCAAAATTAATCCAAGAAGAAACCATACCAATGGAAGACTAGGAAAGAGACAAAGAGCCAACCCAATCACCAGAGAGCCTTCAAAGAATCAGTAAATCAGATATTTCTGAAATTGGTCCAAAGTCTAAAGCATTAAGAGTTTCATCAATGTATTTCCAAAGCTAGTGTAACACAGATAGCAAAGCTTACCTCAAAACAATAATCATAATGTTAATAAAAGCAACCAATATATATATAAATACTGAGGCAAGAATTCAAATAAAACCCAAGGGCACATTAAAGGAATATAACTCTATGATCAAGCGAGATTCACTGCAGGAAGGCAGTATTTCAATACCAGAAAATCTATACTGCACTACATTAAGCAGTCAAAGTAGAAAAAATAATTTGATCAATACAGAACGGGCTAGACAGCATTTGATGAAATTCAGGATCCATTTCTAATAAAAATGGTTTAGTAAGATAATATATGGATACATACACACAACTCAGCATCATGCTTAATGATAAAACATTAAAAGAATTCCAGTTAAAAACCAGACAAGGATTATAATTACTTAGCATTGTTGTGAAAATGCTAGCAATGCATTTGTACAAGGAAATAAAGGGAGTGGGGGTCTCTGCTCTGTGGGGCATCTGCTTCTCCCTCTCCCTCTGCCCCCTCCCGCCCCCACTCATGCGCTTGTGCTCACTCATTCTCTCAAATGAATAAGTAAAATCTTTAAAAAAAAAATAAAATAAAGTAAAATAAATAACACTTGGAAAAGATGAGATAGTTTCCAGAATTTATAAATAAGGTAAGTGACCCAGATGTGTGCCCAGGCGCACAACACTGTCATTTTCTACTTAATAATTTAGAACTTTTTCAACAAGACTTTATTACTTGAACATTTAAAACACTCATCAACTGTAAAGCACTGGAGTGATGTGACAAGATATTGGTGATCAATGGCGTTATTACAGCTCACCTTACTAAGAATGTTAACTCTTCTGCCAACCCTGGCATTCCTTTTTCTACCCTGTTTGGAACACTTTAATGACTCCTTAAATCAATAATCTCAGATGAGCCATATCCAGTGATTTTAGGAATTCCAGGCTTGAGGTCATGCAGATAATCTGTAATTGATTATATCCACATATAATCAATTTTCAAGCAACAAGTTGCTCTAACCATATGCACTGACAAAACTTTTAGTTCTGTGAGAAGAAAAGCTACCCTTGATCTCCCTAAAGGAACTTAAGCAGGTGAAAGGAAGACGGTGAAAATGAACTCCTGAAATCAAAGTATGAAGCCCAACTCATTGTCTTTCCCTCATAACCACCTGGAAAAAAACTCAACCTTGGGTCTGTCTAAATCAGTGTTTTCTCCCAACTTCTCTTTGACCTTGGACTGGCGTCCCTGCAAATTCCTTGTTTCAATTCTACCCCGTAGTCTGATATTTACCTGCCTTCCATTCTTCGTTATGTCTAGTTGAGAAGAAAAAGAAGTTTCCATCTTCTGTCTGCCTCTCCCTTCCTCATCCCAAGGGGCACCCATCCTTTCCCTCTTCTCTTGCCACAATTAGAAGACATGCTCCCACTCCCCCGCTCTCAGGCTGATTCCTCACCTTGGGCTCCTGATCCAGTCCTCTCCTGCTTCATCCAAGAGCCCACCTCATCGGCACGTTCAATTTCTGACTACTAGCCAAGTCATTCCCATCTGAAAACTCTCTGTCATCGGAGAGGAAACCACCCCCCCCCCCCCCACACACACACAAGGACATCCACCCAACCCATGTCCCTGGCCTATCTTCTTCCCTCGGGAAATAATACAGGTCCAATCCAAGATGCCTGGGGTTGAATCCCAATTCCATGACCTATGAGCTTTGTGAATCCTTGACCAATTATTTAAACTCTCCAAACGTCTACCTCCTCATCCATACAAAGAAATCCACATCTCAGGGTTGTTGTGTGGAATAATCTGGACAGTGAACATGAAACATTTGACATCGCTTCTGACCTACACGAAGCCTTAATTATAACCGCCATTACTACATATAAATTCCCCCTTTTCACAAACTGCTTGCCTGCTCCTCACTTATTCAGTCCTCTACATCTGGCACTTCTAAGTAGCGTTCTGCTAAAACCAATTCTCTATGGTCAGGAGCAGCCTTCTTAGGGCCAATGAAAGGACACTTTGACTCCTTATCTAACTGAACCATTACTTCCATACCATTCTCCACCAGAGCCCACGCTCTTCTGTAAGTAACTCTCTCCCCTGGACACCGTGGACTCTCTCCACCCTGACCCCCTTCCGTCTCAATTCAGCCCAGGGTTTCTCAACCTTGGTACAGGGGCCAGATTATTGATTGTTGTTGGGGGTGGGGGGTGGGCTATCCTGGGCACTGCAAAATGTTTGGCAGCATCCTGGCCTCTACCCACTAGATGCCAGTAACGTCTCCCTCCTCTGGCCCCAACAACCCCAGTAACAAAACCAACAGTGTTTTTCACTGGTCTGAAAAATCACCCCCAGTTGAGAACCACTTTCTCTAAAAAGCCCTGCCTGGTCCCTCAGGGCTGGGTTGAGACCCTTCCTGGATGTCCCTAAATCTCCCAAGCATTTTTCATATAGCATTAGGTAGTATGTGCTATACTATAATTTTCATATAACACTAGGTAGTTATGCTTAACTGCCTGTCCCCCACAGTGTACTGTGAGTTCCTTGAAAGCTAGGACTGTGTGTAGTTCAATCCCAACCTTGGCCAATGGCTGGAACCTACGTACTCTCCTTCCTCTACTTGGAAACAAACTTAATATAAGACATCCTTTGACACAGATTTTCAAGGGAAAAAAAACCCATGCATACGAAATATAAACTTGAATTGTAACATGCATCCCTTTTGAGAAATTATAAAGGTGGAGAAGAGTGTGTCTGAGTACCCAGGAATAAGGAATCAAGCTGGACTGGTGGGCTGTGTGCATTTGTGTGTACATGTGTGAAGGGGGCTGCTGACAGAGGAGCTGGGGATCAGAAATAGAGAAAGGCTTTAGCCTCAGTCCCACTGGCTGTGACGAGGGGCCTTGTGGCTAGAGGCCATCCTCAGGGAGATCAGCAGGACCCTTCTGCTCGCCTCTTTCCCTCGCTGTTCTCAAGCACAAGGCATCCACTTCCTAATCTCAATGCTGTCCTTGTCTTAAGACTTCCCAGCTGATCTGGGTTTTTTTTTTTTTTTAACTTAATGATACGTTTCTACCTTCATCCTCCTTGTGCACATTACCATGCTCCTTATACTGTTCCTGCCTCTGGCAATGAAATTTCTGACCAAGTAGAGTGTCCTTACAAAATACCACTTGCACTCATAAAACATGACTGCATTCCAGAAGGCTGGTGTATTTGGGGGGATGAGAAATGTCAGGTTTGAAAAGAACTAACTGGTCTCCAAACAGTTGATTTCTCTGGAATTACTTAAAAAAAAAAAAAAAAAAGTCTTTAAAGACCCACATATGAAAGTAGAATGAGGTCACTGATGGCCAAGGTTCAGCACCTGCTAGGTAAAGCTCTCGTCACCAAAGGTTAAGAACCCCAGGCATCCAGCTCCTTTACCCGCCTTATAAAACCTGCACTTCTCCTTAAGGAATTCTTAGGAAGTGTTCTTAACATTTCAGATAAATGTAAAAGTAAGTTGCAAAGCAGAATGCATAGTCTATTGCTATTTAAATGACAATGGTAATAACAACATGCTAGTGTATAAATATAGGAAAAGAGAGGATATATGTACCAAATCCTTAAAAAGTTTTCTCTGGGGGTGGGGTTAAAAAGAACTTTCACTTTCTTTGAATTCCAACTTCTATAATGTTTGTATATATTTTGGTTATTACAAGCTGGAAATTCTTTTTAAGGTTTAAGTGTTTTCAGAGAAATAAGTAAACAAGCTCAACGGTCTCCCTTAAAAAAAAAAAGTTTCCCAGTTCCAACAAGTCAGCCTGCATTTTAGGGAACATGTGGGTGTGTGATCACTTTGGTGTTTTAAAGACTTAATATGTGTCCACGCAATAATGTGGGCACGTGAACAAAAGGCGTACAGCCAAGACTGATCACAGAACACTAACTGCCGATTAGCAAACAGACCAAATGTCAATGCTTCGCTAGCTCTCTTCATAAACTTTGGACAGGAGCAGATGTGTCCCACACGATTTGAAAAAGCAAAGTTGGGCAGGAACACATAACTGAACACAAACCTTAATCAATCGGTGGACCCCACTGACTGACCATTCCACCTAATGTTGAGTTTTGTTCCAAGAGTCCCTACGGAGGGCAACAATTCTCCCCAAACAGGTAGGAACATCTTAAATGTCCCTCCAGGATATATTAGAAGCAATATAATCCATTACGCCCTGGAGAGATATGGGCCACCAGTCATGACCATCTCATCCCAAGACTGAGATAAGGTGGGAAATCTGAGACTCAATGAGGTAAGGTTTGGCTTACAAGTGTCTTGTCATTGCCAAGGGCCATTTCATCACACATCTAGACTAGTGAAGAGGGAGTCATTGACCTGGTGTTCTCTGCCTTCATTTAAAAGAAAAATCATTTTCAACTGGGCCAAAAACACATATTTATTGATCAGCAACCATGTGCCAATTCCACCCATCTATTGAACATCTGAGTGCCTACTAAGTAGCTGGTATGGTTCTAGACATAAGATAAAAACAAGAAACATGGGGGGGGACGACAAAAGACAGGGAAAAGTCATGTTTTTTCTAATAGAAGTTAAAAAATAGACAAGACTAACATTAAAAAAAAATAGAGAATGAAGAATTCTAAACGCTCTACAATGAAGCATGGATTGTTACGGTACGGTTTCCAAGTACAAAGATGGTTAGAACAACTAGGAAAGCAAAGAACACAGTGAGTCCGTGGGTTTGATAATAAATGTTCTTAAAAGCTAGGGAGCCAGCACGGTCAGTAGAACTAGCATAGACTTTAGCAAAGAAATACAACAGGACCTCACCCTAGCAGTCAGGATCTAGCTTTATGGCCTACCCCTTGACCTTAGGCACGATACAGAATTGCTTCCTCACCTGTATAATGGGACTAAAAATATCCATCTCCTAGGGATTAAAAATATGGGGCTAAAAATATCCATCCCCTAGGGATTAAACAGATAACATCTATGGAGTCTCAAATGTCAGATCCTCCCCCCTCTACCTTCCTTGGGACAGCAACAGGGAACTCTTATCATCCTTCATCAGGGGAATGTGATATAATGAAAGCTGTGTCCTCTCAAGATTGTTTGGCAGCAGTATGAAGGACTTCTGAGGCTGGGAGGGCAAGCAGGGAGGGTGGTGAGATAGAAGCTGCTAAAGCAGGTGCTGAGATGGTCCAGGGATGGGAGAAAGCAGGTCTGGGCTAGGAGGATGCACAGGAGGTGAAGAGCAGGGGGTCAAACCTAAACATTTAGAAGGGAGAAAGGAGAGCAGCTAACGCTCTTTCTGTGAACTCTATCTAATAACCAGTTCACCACTTTCTGACCCACCTAAACAATGAGATGTGGTCCGAGCTCAATTTTTTTTTTTTTTTTTAATGTCAGGAACAGTTAGTTCTTCAGTGACAGATGAAAAATTATATTCTTAACTGTATTTTAAAAAGAACAGTGCCAATGAAAGCATTGAATGTCAACCGAGAACTTTTAAGAAGCAAGAGTCCTTAGGTTGGAATACTTTAGCCAGATGGTACTCAGAGATAGCGCATCAACCTATGATAATGGCCTTCTTAGATATTTTCTATTTAACTAGATAGCAAGGAAATTACCTGGACCAGAAAGAAATATCCTGCAAGCCATGTATGTAAATTAAATATTTCTAGTGGCCAGAAACAGCTATAATTAACTTCAATAATATATTCTGTTTAGCCTAATATATTCCAAACTATTATTTTTTCACATGTAATCAATATAAACACATGTTAATGAGATACTTTACACATTCTTTTTTTTTTTTATCTGCTAAGTCTCAAAATTCAATATGTTTTAGACTTATAGCAAAATCTCCATTCAGACCCGGCAATCTTCAAATGCTCAATAGTCACATGTGGCTCAGAGCGACTGTAGTGGACAGCATAGACTTAGACAACCGCCAGGTACTTCAAGTACTGGGACAAAGTACTTAGTCCATAGAGTTTGCACTGGAACTCACCTTGAGGTAGTCACCTACTGCAGCTGAACATCTGGAGTGAGAGATTAAAAAATGCTAATCACATCTGTTCCCTGGTTTACAGCCCTGCAATATCTTTACATTTTCCTTAAGATAAAGATGAACCAGTTAGAGATCCCTTCCATTCAACAAGGAAGGTGTCCCATCAAGCTTTGTGGATTATTGAAATAATATCTTGGTAGCTATCTCGGTAATAAGAGAGATACAAAGGACTTCCTCAAACCACGATTTCTTTACCTGAACTGTTAAATGGGTCGTTTTCATAACGTACCCACCCCAGAGAAGATCCAGCTGAAAAACACCTTGGGCCAACAAGGGCTATTTTGAACCTGGCAGTTGGCCTGCGGGGCTGTAACCTGCATGGCAGTTAAAAGCATGGGCTTGAGCCCACTTGCCTGAGTTTGAATCCAGGTTTCAAAATGGTAGCACTATTTCACAGGATTACAGTAAGAGTTAAATGAGGTGCTACATAAAAATTATTTGGGCATGCCCAGTAATTTTTAGCCATTATTTGCATAGACCTCTCTCCTCCTCCAGCAATGCCAGTATCCTGTTTTTCAACAATCTGAGAGGTCCGTGGGCAGTACTGAGCAATGGAAAGATCACAGCTGACCTGTGTTCACATCCCTGCATGGACACCTAACTGATGTGACCATGTGCAAGTTACTTAACCTGTCTGAGCCTTTGTTTTCTCATACTCATTTTAGGAGCCACAATAAAATGGGATCCACTGCACAATAACACAGTTAAGATCTGACAACAAACCTGGTAGGTAATTCGGCCCTTAGAAGATAGAGTGTCTGTCCTCTCTTCAGTACCATGAGCATTTCCCCTTCCCCTTCTCCAGCACAGCCTGTTGCTTTGAACATATGACTTTGGGGATGAGCTGGAGCACATCCTTTATGAGTGAAGTCAAAGCAAAGGGAAACTACCACGACAGTCTTGTTTACTGTTTCGGGAACATCTGCTATCTTATCAAATCTCTACGGTGTCCTCACCTGTGTCCAATCTATCCTACATAAGCCATAGCAAGCCATCTCAGCCACTGACCCTGAGGAGGACTATTCTATGAAGAGCATGGTGATTTCCTTCCATGATGATACATCCTCACAAGGTTAGAGGATGTCTCCTGAATATCCCCAACTTCCTTTAAAAACCTACAAAGCATTTGTCATTCATGGGTGAGTCATCCATGGTGTACTGGAAAGGGCTGGTCAGAAGACAAGATTTGGGACTTTATCCTGGCTTTCAACCAGCTGTAGCTTTGGGGAAGTCATTTGACCTCTGTGGGTCACAGAGAACACATCTGCTTCACGGAGTTGTTGTGGAGAACACATTTACATGATGTATACTGAAAGCCCTCGGTCTAATTTATAAAAAGCTTTGCAAATCAACATAAGGCAGGGATTTATCTAAGCCTGACTTCCACCCTTTTGTGTCTTGGTAGTATATTTGGGGAATTTGCTCTGAGATGCAGAAGAGGACTCTTGCTTTATGTTAGCTGTGTCATCTCCCACCTTCTTCCCCAGTTCCAAAGTGAGGAACTGGAGATCCAGACCTCTGACTCTGAGAGCAGGAATAGGATGAGGCAGAGAAGCCTGGGGCCAGGGTGACTCATGGCTGTGGAACTCATTAACGGGTAGAATGCTCTCTGCATTTCCCTTCCATGTCAAGTGTCTGGGTTAGCAAGGTACCGATGACAGAGGAAATAGGCGTATTTCTGTACAGACCAAATGTTATTTATATATGCATACATACGTGCCTATGTGCGTGCATATGTGTGCCTCTAGGTATGAAAACAATGATCTGAGCAAATTATTCCTCTATGGGGTTGTATAAAACCAGAAACATTTATGTTTTACGAAAAGGTGTGTTTTAGAAAGTATGGCATCTCTTTCAGTTGTCTTTTTCTCCACTGCCCTGGAGTTTGGCAAATTAAACCCCATAAATCCTTTGATATGATGAAAATTTTTAATAAAAAATGTGAACTGGAAAGAAAGAGCACTCCTTAGATAAACCATTAAAATTCTCAAACAGTGTAACACTCCAACGCTGTGGTGCTACTGGTGGGGACATGGGGATGTGCTAGTTGCCGGAGAAGCTGAATGATGCCAAAAAAAAAAAAAAAAAAATTTTTTTTTTTTTAAAATACGGTCAAAGACCTAAAGCAAATAAAGCCTGTATTGCATGCTCATGTACACAGCTCCCTAATCTTTTGTCCAAGTTGCACATTTGTTAAATGGATGCCAGGATTATTCTAGAACAATAGGAAAGGACCTCAAAGGGGACATTCCAAGTACCTTGTGCTTGGATTTTCTCACACAGCTGTAGTTATTACAACTCTATTAAACCAGCTGCTAATAATTTTCAAATGGTCCATTAGTTCTACCAATGACCTTGGGCCACCACCAATTTCAGACCTCATCTTCATGTCTTAATCAACAGCCTTGAATGGAATCCCCTCTTTCAATACAGAAATGCATTTTGAAGAAAGATTGTTGATCGCAAAGCTTCTTTGTCATTAGGGAATTTGTATAATGTGGAATTTAACCTACAAACCCCAATCTTCCTAAAAGGAAAATGATTCCTCTGAGATTTCCTTCTCTAAAGCAAGGTGAAAACTAAACTCTTTCCTTTTACTAATTTTTTTCTTTGTTTAACAGAACAAAATGCATGGATGGGTCTCTCAGGGCTCTGGAAACCTCTCTTGAATATGCTTGATCAACAATGGGAACTCACCCAGAGCAAAAAATGCCAGGAAAATATATCCTAAACTACTTCAGATAAGTCTAAGAAAACGTCACCTTCTCTATAACCAAGGGTGTGGAGAGGAAAAGAACTTACAAAAGTGATTTCATTTTCAGATGTGACTTATTAACGGGACTGAAGATGATTCTGGGGGAAATCGACACCATGAAAACAAGAGTGCCAAGACGAAAAGGAATGTCCTTTTCTTAGGCTTGGAACCGAAAATATTTTTCTCTCTCGTGACCATCTTAACTTCAAAAGCAGAAGCAAGGAATGTCAATCCGTATGGAGCTCCGCTGGCTCCTGACCATATTTCCATTCTTTCCACAGAGAAGGGGAAAGGCAGCTCATTGTGTGTCTCCGCCAACAGAGATGAGAAAAAAAAAAAAAAATCACTTGTTTTTAAACTTTCAGAGGACACAGATAACTTAGGGAGAACGAAAACACAGAGATGAATAAAGATTTTGAAATTAAATGTTAGATTTTGAAAATCAAGAAAGTTGGAGAATTCAAGAAATGTCAGAACTTCCAATAACGAGAAGCATGGGCTTCACAGTTTGTGTGCTAGGGAAATGCACTTTTTTTTTTTTTTGCCTCTTTTTGTTATTTCTGCAATACTTTTGTTCCAGGAAGAACTTTTCTTTATTACTCTAAATATATCAAACAATCTCCCATTTCCTAGAAATTGGTCATCTCCTTTTCCAGCCTATGTATTCTCTGTTCCACCTTTGACTTTTTACCAATTCTCATCAAATTAGCTAAAAATCTCGGTTTCCTGTACGAGCCACATTCTTTGTCAAAAGAAAAAAAAAAAGCTTGCCTTATTCTTCACTCAGTAAGAAGGGTACAGAGGAAACCATCAGACATTAAGAATGCCATTTAGTCTTCAAGAATAAAGGTGAGAAAGTGGCTTGGGGCATCTCTTTGTTCACTATTGCTGGCAAGTTTCCAGGCAAAAGTATTCAGTAATCTCATGATAATTGGACAACACAGTCTATTATGCACTCCTTGCGATGCAATATTGTTTCATGCCACAGCATGATGCAAGTGACATGAGCTCTGGTGTAGAGGACAAAGGCAGGGAACGACCTCTGGAATTCCATATCAAAGCATATGCCCTCTGACCTAGACACATCTGGCTAACCCGAGTCATTTACCCATACTAGGAAGGTCATCCTAAATGTCAGCTTGGGTAGGGACAGGCCTCAAAAATGTCTCATCACAAACGGCGTTGAGCCTAACTGCGTAATTCAACCAATGTACAGCCATGCTTATGGACATGAAAAAAGAACTGCCAAAGGTAGATATGCTAGGCCATAATTGAGGGGTTTCCTGTGCTGGCTTTTTATATGCTCAAAAAGGGACCCTAGGAGTGCGTGAAAGAATTTTTCTAAAGATGTTTGGGCAACTCTTCCAAACCAAGAGACTAGAAGATCACCAGTGTTCCTGGAAAAAGTACTTCGGGTGCTTCTGGGCTGACGACTGGAATTTCTGAGGAATATACATGGTGGAACAGGCGCTGAGAACAGATTTGAAGAGTGAGGTCATCCACAGCCTAGTCAAAGCCAGGAAAGCCATACGTTCTCATGGCCTAAGAGCTAAATGCCATCACCAGATTTTATAAACTTTTAGGCAGAATGTCATCCACTGACGCACAGGTTGACCAGTGCAGAAAATGCCTACTCTACGAATCCTGTACGTATCTTGGAAGGATGGCAGATGTAATCTGAGATCAATGTGGAATCTAGTCTGGAGCATAAAGCACTCAAACGGTCAAGCCCATTAGTTGGTCTGGATATACATATACATCAATGCCACTTGCAGCTTCTTTTAAGGGAGGGATCCTGCATCCGGATCGCCTGGGTACCCCAACACATCCAAAGGAATGGGTGACAAGAGAGACATCCAAACAGCTTTATTTGGAGAAGCTGATCTTTGGCAATGAGAGAGCACAGAATCTGAAAGAACTGCATTACAATGCATCTGTGAGGCGTGTCAGTGAGTTTCGCCTGCCAACTACCGGAGACGTAAATACTAGATTATGAGCTTCTAGACGGCAGTGAGGGTCTGGGTCGTTCCTTTCTGTAGCCCCCAATATTCAGCACTAAGCCTGGCCAGGAGTCAAATGCTCCATAAAGGTTTGAATGAATGATCAAATGAATGCACAGAAGTGAGAGACAGGTAAGCCTGGTGTCCAGTCTCTAAAAACAGAGGAACAGGCTGTCATTTTTTTCAACTAACCAAGAAGAGCCCGAGCAGGGAAAGGCTGGGCAAACGGCCATGGCCGCAGCGGCAAATCAAAGAGCAGGGCAGGGGGATACACAGCCTGACAAAGAGGGCTCGCCAGCCCTGTTCCCTTTTAACCAGACTCCCCCATACCTGTATCACATGCCATCACTGCTGGTACTTTCAAATCCAAGACAGCAGCAGTGACAGCAACAACCAGAGTCCTTAACGATCACAACAGGCGAGCAAAGAGGAAAGTTTTACAAGATAAATGAAGAGGCAGCAATTTCTGAGGCCTCTCTTTTAAAAGGGGCGGGGATGGAGGGTGTGTACACAGAGAGTGGAAGGAGGAACTGCCGCCTAGGTGCCCCATTAGGCCAATATTTTGCAAAAGCAGGTGTGTGCCATTTGCTTATTAAAGTTTTCACCCTGGGGCAACTGACAAGACTCATCAGTCCTGGAAGACATGTGCTATGACCCCAAGGCAAGTGAAAGCACATCCGGAATATTTTAAGCAAGAAAGAGAATCTTTTTGTTAAAGTGAAAGGGGATCATTCTGCTAAAACAACTGACTGGGAGGAAAAGGAATTAAGAGTGGCTTGTTCTCAGGTTTGTGTAGAACTGATACCATTATCTTCCAAAACAAAAGGCTCAAGGTTAGATTGAGGTTCCCCAAGGAGCAAGGCAAATGTTTTTATTGATGATTCTATAAATGGTGGCACTTGAAAAGGAAATGTTCCAGCAGAGGGCCACGGCTCCAAGGTGGGCCACCTCGCCTCCTTGCTAAGCGGTCCATGGGTCAACACCCTTTTGAGCACCAAGATCCCTTCGAAATCTAGATCGCTTTCCTTCCTCATGGGCTAATGTGGTTGGGAGAGGGGTAGATATGACTCGTCCAATGGGAACAGATGGAGGTAGCATTGAGCATGCTCAAGAGGAACTGTCTGCTGCTGAAGATGCAAGAAAAATAGGAAGACCTTCAGTTCTGTTTTCCAGATGAGCCAAGAGGGGCAAATGGCTGCACCTGCATGGGAAATTGCCAGTCTTTTCTATATATTACCAATGGCATTCACCTCACATGAGACGTGAACAGATTGTTCTGCCTGTGAAACATAGCTCCCTCCCCACCAAACACTGATCCTATCCAGGGCAAAGTATTATTAGTTCATACAGGCGGTAAGCAGGACACAGCTCTGGCAGTAGGTGCTCCAAATCCCGGAGACAGACAAAATCACAGTGACAGAACAACCCCCATGCGCCTAGCACCGTGCCCAACAATCTCAAGTTCACAGCGCCCTTCAGATTGCTAGGCACATTTATACCCCTCACATGTCCTCACATCAGCCTATCTTTGGAAGCTGAAAGGGTTCCAAAATTATACATAAAAGCTTGTGAGGGTCCTATGATAAGAAATTTATGACCAAAGTTTTTCCTTCTAAATTTACTACATACATCATGTAAGGAAAATCCAAAAAGTCCTCTTCTAACCAATTTCATCCTTCTAACTATATGACATCTACAGATTCTAATATGTTGCAAGGCAGTCATGCCCTCTATGAACTTTGTGATGCAAGTTCATTTTTCTCATTAAATTAAAGAAAAGAAAGTTAAAAAAAAAAGTATACCATGAGTTTGGCTTTGCTCCTCAAGACCCAGAGGGGTTTTGTGCTCCTTGACAACTTAGTTACCTGAACTAAGTCCCTTAAATATTCTTGGATTCCATTTCTCTGGCTATAAAATCAGATTAAATAAATAACCTCCAAGGTTCCTTCTAGTTTCAAAATCACATGTGCTGTAGCAGGTAGGAAACCTCTAAGGAAATATCTTGGAGCAGTGACGGTCACGATCAGGGTTCTAGCTTGGCTCCCTTCCACAACTTGACTGCGTGACCCTGTGCAAGTTAATGACCTCTTTTGACCATCCACAGAGGGCAAGGATTTAGCAGATGGTCTAGGAGGGCCCACAAAGGGTGTAGGCAATAAAAGGCAAACTGTGGACAGCATGCGGAACGGGCAAGAAGGTGGTAGTGAAATGGAGAGGAGTGACCCCTCACCCGTATCAAGGTGAGACCATATGAACAATGCAGAAAGAGGGCTCTCGGGCTAGTGGATAAAAACCACCGCAAACACCCAATCATTGGTTCCAACTGCTACCTAACAACTTAGTGACCCTGGATAAGTCACCTGGATAAGCTATTCTGCCTGAGAGTCACCTCTTGACTGAATATCCTCTTCTTGGGTTTAAAACATTTGGAAATAGGAAGACGTCATGAACACCAAGTGAGAAAGTGTTTTGGTGGAGAGTGGAGTCTATGATTTCAAAACACATAATTGTAAGGGACAGCAAGTATGGGGAAGTGCCACCGCCTATCATTTACCCTCTCCCGCCTACTGCAGCCCTCTCTGCTTGATCTCCACGTTCCTCTCCAACAAGCCTCGACAAGGCGCAGAATCCTCAAAGCGGAGCTCCGGGCAGTCTCCACCAATCAATCAAAACGGGCACAAGAAATACAAGCTCCTTGCCAACACCGTTCTAGTGGAATAAGCATAGACGGCTGAGGCAGGAAATTGAAATTGCATTTCAGGCTTCCCTAACTAACTTCTTAACGTCGTGGACTCTGGACAAATCACTTTAGCCTTTCCAGAGATGCAAAATGAAGGAGTTGGACAGGATGATTTCACAGATCCATTCTGGCTTGGGATTTCATTTCTTTGAATATAGCTAGTAACGTTATGTTCAGGGCAGATGACAGTAACTCCTTCCCTTTTGGACCCTCTCTTCTGGGTGTGTGTGTGTATGTTTTGTTTTTTGGTGAATTTTTTTTTTTATGGGGGAGTTGACAATGCTGCGTACCCATGGATCAAGATTTAGAATGTGCTTGCAGACTCTCTCTGGATCTTCAAGGCGGCACCCCGGCATTTTATTTATAAAACTGGGATTCAGTATCATTGCCAACATGCAGTGGCTTGAATCTTGAGAGCTGGATACCCTTGAGTCATTATCAACTTTTGAAATAGGCAGCACATTCACTCAGCGGAACAGAAAGACATTTTAAGCTTTAAAATAATTTTGGATTTACATAAACATACTGGAGTCATGAAAAGACAGACAAAGTTTAAAGAGTGGTCTGTTGAGTTAACAAGCTCAACCACCTTCCTACCACCCCACCCCCATTTTCCTTTTGTACTAAATCAGTCATGTTCAGCGAATCATTATGCAGCTACCTCCTCTCATAGAAGGGCCAACAAACCAGCTTCTTGGGTATAAGTTACCTCCTAATTATTATTTAGTAAAAATGCAATCTATTCATCTGTCATTTTATTCAAAATAGGCATCACACATTTTCTAGGCTACGTTGGGCATACTTTACCTTTTCTTGGGGAAAACAAAAGCCTCCGTCTATCTAGATGAGGAAACATCCAAAGAGCAAATCATTAGGAGAACTCATGACTCTCTCTGGCATCCTCCCCTTCTCTTCAAGTGGTTCATGAGAGGATGGGGGTAGGGATGGAGGGAGAAACTGGCAACACTTATGAATCAGACGGGTCCAAAACACCAAGCAACAGAAGTCCACCAACTCAACCTAAGTCCCATGTGCAGGACAGCCAATTCAAGCTGTCCTTCTTCTAAAGTTTTCATATGAACTCTGTACTATCTGCCCACAGGGTGACCCTAACGCCGATTTCTGCTGGGGCAGCTGGAACAGGGCAGGATCATTTGCCTCTGTGATCTGAGTCACTATTCAACAACATCTCAGGGTTAACAAGATCACATGTTCAGCTGCTACTTAAAGCCTTGGAGGCACTTCAACCTCTTAACTTGGGTAAGCATTAGAAGCCTAGTAGGTAGTGTCCAACTCCTCAAAATAACTTTGAAAAGACGATCTTCCATTCTTGGAGCTTCTAAGCATGCCAAGGACATGACTATGAGTTCCTAGGCCATGACCACTGTTTTCTGTTACCAACAGATTATCATCAAGAAGAGAAATTTCCTCAACTCTCTTCTTTCTACCCAATTGTTTCTTCTCTTCTACTCTTCCAAAACAACATTCTTCTGACTCCTTATGAGACCTTTCAAGCTCGAAAGAAGAAGGGGAGAAAGAACATCAAATAGCCTTAATGATATTTGTTCTGTGCCACTCTCTTGAATGTGGTGCAGGGATTTGATTTTTTTTTTTTTTTTTGGTGGTAGTAGTGGTGACAGTTGTTTTAGGAGATAGAGAACACATAAAGAAATAATTTCCCTGCATTTTCTCAGGAAGCCAAAGTGTCTGGTCTGTCAAATTTTAAAAGAGGATCATTTTCCTTTTTGTTGAGATGAATGCAGAGAACAGCCTTAAAGAGGTTCTGTTGACCACACACATTGCTTTGAAGCAGAGTCTTCTTCTTTCCAAGTTACTTCTTATCTCTTGGGGGCATTGTTTACTTAGCTGGTTCAGTCATTCATTCATCCACTAACTGTGCGTTGGAGATCAACTATTTATCAGGCACACTATTAGATCCCAAATCAGGGTGATCCTGACGTCAAAGCCATTCTGATTCATAAATGGGTGATTGAGCTGTGGCCCAGTATCAGAGTCAATAGCTTCAAACCAGGCCAGCTATATGGAGCAAGTCCACAGTCAACATGTGGACTCTTTATTGTTAATAGGAGAAAAGAAAAAAAAAGCAGCAGCAGCAAGCAGGAATTTGGGTGGATCAGGAGCAATTTCTTTGTATACAGAAATCAACATAAGGTAATCTCCCTTTGTTTCAGCCAAAGGTATTACTATGAAAAAAACACCATCCAATTTAACTGATGAATGACAGATACTCTGCTAACATTGTCTCCACGGTGGGAGGGAGAGGACAGGGTAGTGGAGGATGGGGACGGTGGTGGAGTGGCATGCCACTAAGATGACATTTCCCAAACCCAAATCACTTAGTATACGGTACCCTTAAGGTGCCCTGGGGGTACTGACTTCCTGGGGAAGAAAAGACGAAAGCCTATTCCATAGCTCAAATTATGAGCAGCTACAAATACCAAGTTCTGACAGCATCTCTTTTCCTTTTCCTACTTCCTGCATAGGAGACATTAAAGCACAGTGGCTGCTTCCTCCTCCCTTGCCTGCCTAATGATACTGAATTCCCAAGACCGGTGGTTCCTAAATCAGGCTTCTAAGAACACACATTCTAGGGTCCCACCCTAGACCTACTGAATCCCTCTCCTGTGGTAGAACCTAAAAATCTATTTTTAATAACCTCCTTTTTGTTTCCAAGTTCTCAGAATGATTCTGAACACCAGCCTGGTTTAGGAATCATTGTCCCATTCTACAATACGGGGATTTTTTTAAAAACGAATTTAAAAGGAACTGTCCACCCTGTCCCACCCCCACCCCACACACTCGTGGTTCCTCAAATGTTTTCTTTATGTGCAACGAAGAGAACAGCTTCCTCTACCACCACCCAAATATCCAGCAATTAGCAGACTAGACCCACAGATTCTTCACATTCTGAAGGTGTTAAAACAAACACCGTGCGTCTGGTACAGTTTGCTCAGCAGCCCCCATGACTGTGCGGACTCTCCTATCCATCTAAATGAACAGCCAAGGCTGCCGATTCCAGGTAGAATGAAAAATAAGTCAAAGAAGCCTCAGTCTTAGACTCTGGACTCCATCCAAACTTCAGACAAAAAGATTTACTAATCCCTTGTTGGCAATACAAAAATAATAATACAAAAACAAAATCACCTGCCATTAGCCAAATCTAATCTAATCTTTCCTTGCAGTAATAATTTTACTCAGGGTACTTCAACATCTAACTGGGTCTAACACGCAGGAGCAATGAACTAACAATGCAGGCTATATACATACAAGGTACGTTGGGAAAAGGCAACTCCTTGGAATGCCCTGGGATGAAATGTGAGGACTCCTGTAAGAATTAGTAAACAGGACCGTGAAGAGAAAAGTCTTTTCATTTTCCACCCATACACTATTCTGCCCTCACTGGGCCAGCATTAACATGGTCTCTGCTTCAGAAAGGCTTTGACTTTCCTGCTATTATCCTACTCTTGCTTTAACACATACTTTATATTAGAATGCGTTCCAGGAAGCATATGGCAATAGAACTAGGTCAACCATTAACCAAATAACAGGAAACTGCTCTGCAGCGCACACCCTTCAAAAGCTTGCTTAATGAGCTGGCTCTTCAGAATATGTCCTTCAGTGAGGTTGGAACTAACAGGATCCGTGGGTTTCTTTAATACTGCAAGGTCACCTCATACCTAGAAGGCTTCTGCACATACTAGACTTTCAATGGTCTAAATCATTCCACTGAAATGTTCAAGAACTAAAGTCAAAGGTGGAGAAGCATGTTTTCTGAACCTGCTTGACCATCTTCAAAGAGCATGACTATTATCCCAGTTCCATTGCCTCATTCTTCCAATTATGTTAAATTGACAGGAAACACTCCATACTCATCTTTTCTTTCTCTAACATTTTTTTCTATATTCCTTGAGGCTTCCATACCACCCACTTGCCCCGTGAAAAACATGCCATGATCCATGTAGACTTAATAGGTCAAATCAAGTCTTGGAAAAAGATGTGTCTTTCTTTTTCATATAAAACTACAAATGAGATTCCTCCAGAACCACCGACCTTGAGCCGTTGAGTATTCCTGAGTTTGACCTTTTCCTCTCAATGTCTCAGACTCAGTTCCACAAAAATCTAACTTTACAAAGCCCCGAGGGGTCAGAATCATACCAGTAAACTGTCATCCTCAAATTAGTATCCTTCCCAAACCACCAATACCCAAACTCTCCTTGGCTTCTTTACCTTAGATGGCAATCTAGTCGTTCTTACTTCCAGAATATATTTAATATGCATTGCAGAGTTGGGAGGTTTCCCCTTGATTAAGAACTTACATTAACTCTCATTTTTAAATTAAAATGTCAGGGCCAAATCTCCATTTACTCAAGTTGAATGCTTTATACTAGTAATACCTGGAGTAGCAATCATTGTTGAGAAGAAACTAAGATACGGTTCTGTCTTTTAAAAAAAAATCTAGGTGTAATTAGGGAACAGATATTTAAAAGGCACAGGACCTTTTAAAAAGTGTTGGATTTGGTTTACGGACTCAACACTTACTTATTGATGCTGTACATCTGTCCTAGGCACGGTGCAAGGCACCGATGATACGGAGGAAAAGAAGAGAGCCTGGGCCTGCCTTTCTGTCGCTTCTAGTCAAGTCCTGTCCAGTAATTGATCATGAGAAACCACTGGTTGGCCTTCGAAGCTGACTTGGCTAAATTTTAACTTTTCCCCTGAAAACAGTCAACAAGGCTTCATGGAACACAACATAAGGAATGGCACACTGGGCTAGAGGTCAGAGAAAAGAGGCTGTGAGGGTCATTAATTCGTCTATTGGGCTCTGGACACCCAACTATCTCCCATCTGTGCTATTCTTGGGAAATATCAGATTTTTCTTTTAAAGGAGTTAGTTGTGCAACCATAGTCAAAACAACAACAAAAAACAAAAATAGAACCTCATCTGAGGAATTTAATAAATAATCTATTACAGAATGTTCAAGATAGTGCAAACAGAGGTTAAGGTACCTTTTTTCCCCCCCTTTACCAGATTTAGAGTCATGTTTCATAGAGGAGCACACTGGCTTTTAAAAGTCACCACATGGGGCACCTGGGTGGTGCAGTCAGTTGGGCATCTGACACTTGGTTTCGACTCAGGTCATGATCTCAGGATCGTGGGATGGAACCCCGTATTGGGCTCTGTGCTCAGTGCGGAGTCGGCTTGAGATTCTCTCTCCTTCTGCCCCTCCCCCCATGCTCTCTCTCTCTCTCTCTCTCTCTCTCTCTCTCTCTCTCTCTCTCAAATAAATAAATCTTTTTAAAAAATAAATAAATAAAAGTCACCATATAATAAAACATATTGCTCCAGCCCCTAAAGCCCAGATGTTAAATGTTCAGTCCCACCAGTACAAGCCCCCTAACAGGGATTTCATGTGGACTCAAGTGTATTCTGACTCCTAATCAGATAGTCACTGTTAGCAGTGCTCTGCCTATAGTAAGTGTTTTATGAAAACTTAAGGATGGGAGAAAAAGGAATTAGTATTTTTTATGTGCTCACTATACGTCAGGCTCCACACCAGAGATTTACATTCACAATCTCATTTATTCCCCATGTGAAGCTTACAAAGCAGATTTTTTTTTCCCCAGATAAGAAAATTGAAGATCAAAGATGAAATCATTCACTCAGGGTCACGCAGCTACTCACTGGCTCTGAGGTCTCCGTTCTTTCTACTATATACCATGGCCCTCACTGCCAAGGTCTTCACAGACCTCCCAACGCTGATAGCAAAGGGTTCCCTTACACGTGGTCCTGCACTTGAGTCAAGTGTCCCTTCCTAGTATGAGAGCACACTGCTCCCAACACCATCTCCAGGACCCTTGAAAGATGGTCCAGTGTTTCTCAGAGTGCCCAAACACTGATGATGGAACAAGGTCAGGCCAGTTTCTAAGATACGAAGCAAGATGAACTCAGCAGGTCCTCCTGCCAATTGCCCTCACCCTTACTCATCTGCTGGAGCATGCCAAGGCCTGCCTGGAATGACGCAGGAAAGGGTCACCATGGGTGATCCTATACCCCCCTTCAGATTGCTACAAAATAAAAGCCCAGTGCTGAGACAGCCCAGCTCCTTGAAAACCCACCAACACTGTTTCACAGGAATCAAAACTCTCGAAAGAAACTGTTTGCATCCATCAACCTCAGAGTTAAACCCAGGAGGTGAAGAATAAAGCAGGTCTAAAGGTAAAAGGTCTAGGAGTCTGTGGACCCAATCCACCTTGGAGGTCCAGCTCCTTACAGTGCCCGCCGGCCGTTCCTTTTTTAACTCACAAAGGAGCCAAAATGTTTTATTTGCCCTCTGCGAAGTTCTGACTACAAACACAGTTCAATTGAGAGATACAGATGAAGATCATAGTGATCAAAGGCCCAACTGAAAGCCATTGATAAAACCACTCTCTACTCCAGCTGCCCCACAGAACCGACCCCAGAAAGGCAGGACCGCTGAAGGGCAGAGCTACTTAACATAAACAAACATCAAGTCCACACCTGGGTCAGGAGATGCAGCTAATTTTCGGTGACTGTTTCATATCTGAAGAAATGGAGCCTGGACTTCTCGCCGGTTGAGTGCAGCCCTCATGCCTGCGTTTAACCAACTCCACCTCAAAATTTCCTCAACGATGGAAAACAAGTGGTCAGGTCGCTGAAAGAAGGAATTCATTCCTGCGCTGTGAGGGCTTCACAGACAAAGTGTCCAGTCTGCTCCAGCCCCTGGGGCGGCCGAGGCACTACCATGGTTGATGTTGAGGGGATTCCAGCATTTAGGAACATCGGATGACAGTCAGGCCCTGCAGGGCGTCCGCCGAGCAGCGTCTGGGCAAGTGCTCGTTCAAGAGAGGCTGTGAAAATCCTCCAGAGCAGGCAGCAGAACTTGAGAGGGCTCTTGGTCATGATGAAGTGCAGCTCCGCTGGTCCCATTCCTAGGAAAGCTCTGGAATACTCCACGCCTTGAATGCACATGGAATGTCGCCTCACAGATTAGAAACAAGTCAGATACCGTGTTCAACTAATACAAGAATCCACTTTTTTGAGACCTGGTGAGTTGCGCGCACGCGCGCTCTCTCTCTCTCTCTCTCTCCCCCTCTCTCCCTTGAGTGCAGCTGTGAAGTCCACTGCATGTCCAGCCAAGTGTACTTGTGAACATCCTCCTGTCCCATACCAGTGAGAGGAGCCGGTTCCAGCCTGGTGGCTTGATGTCCTTGCTCATCAGCTTTCAGGTTGAACAAGGGAAAACAATCTATCCCTCAAATTGTAGAAGCTTTCTTTCCAGGGGAACTAGACAGTCCTGATGGCTCTCTCTCCAATTACATGGCAATTATGTAATTGCTAAGCTCCTGCAGAATCTCTGGGACCATTCTGCGGGCTTCTACGGGCTCCAGCTGCAGCCCAGTGTTCTGGGATGATTGCAGCCTTTGAACGGCCGGGCCGGTCTCAAATCTGAGCACAAAGAGCCGGACAATGGGATTCCATCTCAAGCACAAAGATGCTCCTGCCTAACGAGGCCCTCTCTCCTCCTCCCAGGCTGTGCAGCTAACTCCTGCCTTCGCCGGCCCTCCATGTGTGTGGAATGTGGTTCACTCTGTTTATGCTGGCAGGTTCCAAAAGAGGCAGAAAATCAGCTGAAGTTTTGCCATGGGCCCCGCACAAGGTAATCATTTAACACATAATGTGAAAGCTCCAGAAGAGGACAAGATGCAAGGGGGTGGGAAGCACCTCTCTAGGCTTCCTGCACTGGCATGAAATGAGTGCTTCCCTTACTTCCGCCAGCTCCAATCCTTCATGTTGACATTACACATCCTGTACTGGAGACCCACCCCCATGCTGCCGCTTGCCCAGCTGAATTATCTCCTGCGTCACAGCGGTGCTAACAGAGCGGCTGGCTCGGCAGACCTGAAAGCACCATTGCAATGCTTCACGCATTCAGCAACTAGACAGGGTACCAGCGCGTCGGCGCTGCTCTGTGGGCCCTCCCGGCAGCCGTGCAGGACTCGACCTAACCTTCTGCTAACCAGATGGTCCGCTGGCCTCTTGGGACCAAACCATTAAACTTTACTTTATTAAATTCTATCAAAATGTGGGGACAGTTTACAGCAGCGTGTCTGGTTCCTCTCCAACGGGGTTGCTAAGATGAAAATGACCTAAAAATATCTGGAAACTCTACTTCACACCAACAGAGAACAAGATATTTTGGAGTAAATATTTAAATGATCTGCCAGATTACGTACCCCAGCAGCACTGACTACACGGTTAGCAAATGATATTGTAAACACATACACACAAAGACTCAGAAATGCAGGCATCTCAACAGCAATCCATTTCCCACTGGCTAAAGCCACAGTTCACCAGCCCCTGGCTCCAACCTATTTAAATGTGGCGAAGGACACCATCTCCATCATAATCATTTCAATTACCAAAACAAAGAACCCAACTTGACTGAGAGAGCTGAGAGATCCCACACCCGCCCTGGGATCGACCACCCAGGCATGCTGCAGGCGTGCCAAGGGTACTCAAAAGGTGCTCAATAAATGTTTGATGAACGGAGAGACGGATGGGCACCCATTTCTGAAATACAAGAGCATCCATAAAACACACTGTAGGGCAGTGAAGACACTACATTCTTTCCAACTCTACATCATCCCACAACTGCTAACTAGGCGTGCAAAGCCAGGCGGCAGATGAATGGCAAGGAGCAAACCATCTTCACGAGATGCACTGGACGGCTACTAATTGATCATTGCAAATGAACTGCAGAGGTGGCCATTTATTGGGCACCTGGCAGGGTGCTGGGTGCTTTACATACATTATGCCCCTTAGCCTTTGCCACAGACGTAATTCCATTTTAAAGATAAGCTGGAGGCTCGGGACGAGTTAGGAGCTTGACCCAAGTTAAAACAATCACTATTCTACTACTTTGTAGCCGCCGCTGAGTAAGGATCTTACAACTTGTGAAGAACCTAACCCGTGTGAACACGGCACTCCCAAATACACCCCTGACCAAAATCTCAAGGAAATTGGAGAAATCTTTCCACTCCCAGCTCTTCAGGCATCCTAAGAAGTCCTAGTTTCAGTTCCTACTGTTTCTCCCTGTACGTCTTATTTTACTGAGGGCATTCCATATGATTAGAACCAGCTACACCGCCACCCCTTTAGTCTTGGGTTCCACCCTTGGAGACCCAAAATCTCCCACTGGAGATCATTCTAGAGATCTGAACACCAGTAAATAAATGCATGGTCTCGTCTTCTCTCCTCAAATATCTCTGGACACAATTTTAAGGCGGCAAATATAAATTTTTATAATTAAAAAAAATAGTCCATTGACACCCTTGTCTCTCTGGAAGTTCTTGAAATGTAAAAATTTTAAAAGAAGATAAATAATAAATCATCATAGGTAATTTGCTTTTAAAGGGGGAAAAGTCCCTGTACTGTTTTACCAAAGAACCACTCAAACGTTCTTCATTTCTGCCCCGGCCACCACCAACCACCACGCTGTCACCACGGAGGCCACCAATAAATGTTCTTCTGACTTGGAGCAAACAAGGTTAGGTAAGTCTTGTTAGGCCCTACCACTCTACACTTTGAAATATCATCTACCCTTACAGCACTCTAAAATTAGCTTCCTTCCCCCTGAGATCTCAAAGCATCTGATATTACAGTACATTAATAAGACCAAGTACACATGGACTATCAAAATAAACATTTGCACAGAGAAGACCAAAGCAATTCTAGGCAAGGCCACTGGCCGGTCGTCGAACTGGCTCAGAGCTCTCCATATGAGTGAAGCTACAAGAGAGGTGTCCATAGCACGATTTTCATCACAATAAACTCTGCGTTCTCAAAAAGACAAAATCATTTTTGCCAGAATGATGCCAAACGATAGGAACAGTAGTAACATCTTGCTTCCAAAATGCTCAAGGAAGTTCACGTTGATTAAAAATTGTTCCCCTATAACATTCTAGGGAATATATCTCTGCAAGGTTGGGATAGCCTTTGTCACCATGAATATACACTATTCCGAGGCCACGGCGTCATCCTCAGGTAGTTTACGGATCCCTACTGAACACCCCCACACGGATGCGGAGCACCACAGGGACCACAGAGCAGAGGTTCACAATCTGGGAAACCTCCCTGTGACTGAGCAACAGCATTGAGGACCATTCATCAGTTAAGGCAGGCATGGCACGAAGTTAATCAGGCGGGACTCAAAAAACGGAGTTTAAGACCAAGGACAAAACAATTCATATCTGGCAAAGCCCTGGGAGATCTCTGCCCCAGTTTCTCTATCAGTGAGGAAGAAAGAAACTATCATTTTTCAAGTGCCCATTATGAACGAGGACCCTTATCCACATAGTATTTTGTAGTCTTTATGTCAATTCTACAGACTCATATTATTATCTTCCTTTTACTGGGGAGGAAATCATGGGAACAGAGAGGTTAAGTGACTTATTCAAGGTCACACAGCTAGGAAGGGACAGACAAATTTCATCCTGTGCTCATGCAGTCCCAGGGAGTTTGCTCTACACACTACACAACACTTTCTTAATGAAGACCCCTGCACAAAGAACTGCACGTTCACCCAGAAATTCTGCAAAATCTGCACTCCTGATGTTTCAGCAAAAAATAAGCACCTTCTCCCAGAGAGAATATACACATAAATGTTTACATATTTATATATATATATATACATGTATATATAAACACACACACACATACACACACACACACACCTATATATACAGTAACCAAGTTCCTATTGTTCAGACAGTTCAACTGCATTGAAGTTTAGCCACGGTGTGCAAATTTGAAGTGCCTTATTTTTTCATATAACTGAATGTCAGAAAGGGAAAGCTGCCAAGTGACAATCTGGCCCCAATGATTCATGGTGTCACACTGACATACCCACTTTGGATACAGGTTGTTGTTTGCATTTCCTAGAAATCACTGCCTTCATTGGGGCGATAAACAGTAAACAATGTCCCCAGCAATGACATGTTCTTTTTCTACTAGAATACTCTAGTGGCAAATGTCATGAATTTGGGGGATAGGAGGGTGTGGTTAATATAAAGTTAAAAGTTCTCCCTCTGTTCCTCAGACCTTAATGACCACGTTGATAAGACAGTACCTCAAACACAGATGGACTCTTTTCCACTTTAGGACTATGCCTTATAAAGTAAAGGCTCTGTTCTAAATGAATCACATTAGATCTACTGAACAGGTTTCTCGTGCTGAAAAAAAGAAAAAAAAAAAAAATCTAGCCCATTTCGGATCTTTATGCTTCAAGATTCCTATTTGCTGATTTATTAATGTTTTACTCTTTTTTTCTTTTACTCATATTTGACCCTTAAAAACTTCAGTATTGTTCTGTAGACATCAACACCAGCTATACAATATGTACACGGTCACAGACAAAATAATGTTACCACCTATCTTTCTGCTAAAAATGCTAAAAGATGATGGGAACGTGGCAAGTAGGGGCAAAAGGAACACCCGGGAACACTGGAAATTCACCGCTCAGTAGCTGCTTCAAATAAGATCGCTAATGCTTACCTGTGCTAGGGTCAATTTTGATAATTGTAGTTGACGTCTAGAAACGGGGTTATGAATATAATTATCATGAAGCAGCAATTGGGCAATCACAACCTAATTAAGCCCACTGACTAGATTACCTTGTTTTCCCCCTAATAATCACATAACATTTAACACTTGCTAATTTCAGGACCTATGGGTGATGTTTCTTCATTATTAACAAGCTACAGCCACTGGTCAGAGAAAGAATGGGTGAAGTACTCAAAACACTTGAGTCAACCAAGGAGTCGGGAGGAATGTCAGGGACAGCTGACATCTGTTCTTCAAAATCACGTCACTTCTCAGCACCCCTCCCCCCCGGCAAATTACTAATCAGAGGCAAAACCACAGAAGAAGATGGAATGCATGATGAGACCTTCCATGCAAGTGGGAAGGAAGGATAACAATTCCGCTTTCCTGAATGCATGCCATTTTATGTGATCTCTACAATGTGCTTTTTCATATTACAGTGGGATATGCCTTTGAAGAGGCTCTTTTCTTTTGTGTTCAGTATAATGGGAGAGTCCTCCACTAGGCCTAAATACATAAGACTTTCTACAGTTACCTCCGTGGACATGCTCCAAGGGTCCCTCTGCCACCCCGCCTCTCAGGTGGAGTGTATTCTCAAATTCAAAGTCCTCGTCCCAACTGGATGTCACTGCGCCTGCAAAGATATGTTGACTCAATTCACCTGTGCTTTCTGCAAAGCTCCTGAGGGTAACCTGGGTAGATTTCTCCTCGTGGAAGTAAGAGGAAAATTGGGGAACCACGTTAAGAACTGGTCTCTGAGACAAGCTGGTTTGAGGGAGTATCTTAGAAGGCTGGGTGCTACTGATTAGGGTCCCAACAGATGCTACTTAAGGCTCTTAAATCAGAAATTCCACCTGGAGAACCACATGCTTTGGTATAGCTCAGCATTATTCTTTTCCACAATGTAGTTATTTTTTTCTGAGGTTGTTCCCCCCCATGAAGGACCTTTATCTAAGAAAACAAAGGTGGTGATAAGTTTGGTAGATGATACGCAGGGCAGGTTAAAAAAAAAAAAAAGGGGGTGGCTGTGTGGCCTCCTCAGCACACTTTACAAACAGGACACATGCTTATCCTCCTATAAAGATTTTGGGTATGAGTCTGGTTTGGGAACAGGAGATCACCTGAACAGATCCATAGCAAAGTTAAGATTTTAAAAACCACGACTAGTTGTTTTGAGGTTAAAGAGTCTACTCAGCAATTAATATCCCAACTGCCTGTCTTACAGTAAAGCTACTGTCCTGGGGATCTTCGGGATATTTGGACCTGCTCCATCTCCCTTAGTACAGCTTGTTACTCTATTAAGGGCATTTGTGGTCATCCATGAACAGCAGCTTCCTTACTGTACTGTGATGTTTCAGGGAGAGGCAAATAAAACCCAAACATTCATCATGTCTCTATGATCTAAATAGAGCACATGGTGATCACTCAAAGGCGTGGGGGATACTAGCACCCATGCTTTGAAGAGTGTCTGTGCTATTTTCCAAAAGTGACCATTAGCGCAACTACTTTTCAAATACGTCCGTGTGGCTTTTGGAAACATGTCTCGTGCTTACAGTAAACCAGAGCCAATACGGGACACTGAGACTTTTAACACGAGCCCTAAGAAGGAAAAAAGTAAGACACCTCCTTTACTTAAAAAAAAAAGAAAGGAAAAAGTCACACAGCGTATCTTTCTGCTGTAACAGGTAGGTGTTCCTTTTTAAATATCCAAATGTATAACTACAATTCTGAGCTTCGCACAGTACAATTTAAAAATATTGATTCTCTAAATTTCCTCACACATGGTCTCTTGCTGTTTTTCACCACCCTCCTCTATAACTCAGAAAAACAGAAACAGGGTACTCTTTAGTTAAACACACTTTGTCAAGCTATTACAATAAGTTATCTCTCTCATATCAACTAATATATTACAATTAATTTTCCATTATGCTCAAATTTCCCTTCTAGAACACCAGGACATACTACTGGCATAAGCAACTGGAAGAGATAAACCATCAGGATTATAAGCTATTAGCATACTAAGTACTACCCAAGGCCCGTTCCCACCAGCTGAGGGCCAGAAGGTAGTACCCCTGGGTGTGAATCCCGGCTCCCCATTTTCCAGCTCTACGACCTTGGGTGTATGACTTTACCTCCCCAAACCTCAGCTTTCTCTACCATATGAACAGTCCCTGGTTCAGATTAAATGTTAAACAAATGCTACCTAGTATTGGTAATAACTATGAGTCTCTCCAGGAGGAGAAAGAGCATTTTGTGGAAGGTCTGTGTGATATTCCTACTCTAGATGAGCTGGCAGCATTTTTTTGATGAAGCCATCACATTTATTCTCCTTATAGATGGTATTCTTACCCGGTATCTGAAGGGGTGATATTCAGTTGACAGCAGAAGGGGGAGAAGTTCTGACAGCTGAACTCTGACGTTCAGATCAAAATGGTCTCTTCCACGCAGCATCCCTCCCCAGCTAGCAACACTCAGTACCAATTACCAGTCTTCAGAGAAGACCGTATAAAACAGAAACCACTGAAGAGGAAAAGTTTCTGGGTGATAAGTACTTGTTAGTGAAATCCTTACGTAATCTCTAGCTGGCATCTATCTCTGGCCATCTTCAGGCTTCAGCCCAGTGTTCAAATTTTACCCCACAGGAAGGACCCCTAGACCAGGCCCCATCTGGGTTGAGTGACTGATACTCAATTGCTGACTAATTGGTCACAACACAGAAGGATGACGTAATTAGGGATTAGAATGGCTAACCACTCTGGGCCACAAAGGCCTTATTTTGGATTTTTAAATGCCAGGATCGGATGGACAGACCGGCCTGCGACTCCTGGCTCTAGCAAATGGCTTAATCCCAAACCGGACTCCAGGTAGCTGTCACAGTCCACTATTTTCCCCTCGGAAAGAAGCGTGTCTTTGTTCTTCCTTCATTCCTTCTAACCCCCACAGCGTAGGTAGAGAAGCTCTATGGGTAAGTGTAGAGAGGACTATCGCACTGCCTGCCCATCAATAATGCAGCGATTTTCTGGATTTTCTGCTGTGCTCTATTCTCTACTTCGTTCATTTTCCAGGAAACGCTCCACCTAGGCCTACTTAACCAGTTCCTTTAAGTGTCCATCTGTCCTCTATCAGAAAGGCCAATTTATAGCCCTGAAGTCACATAAACGGTCTTCCAAGTTCAATTCTTTTTTTTTTCCTTACAGTAAGAACTGACCAAAGACTGTGGGTCTGAGCACTGGTCTTCATTTCTCATGTGCAATAGGTTCCAAATTACCAGGGCTTTTCCCACTTGCTTTATTGTTTTCTTTAAAGGAACGCCTTTCTTCTTCCTGTAGGCTCTTCCCAGTGGATAGACCTCTTCTACTTGGGACTTGCCAATCATTCCCCTGCCTCTCTTCTGCTTTCCCTTCTCCCATCCAAAGCCGTCTCTCCTTCCCAGCAAATTTCCACCACATAATTATGGCAATGCTTTAGCCTACTTTTCTGTTAGCTTAACAACCCTGTCTATTTCCTACTTGTGCTGATGCTACTGTTTGCTTTTCTGACGGGCTAATCCGTGTATCCTTTCAAGGCCTAACTTCCCCTACCATGATAACAGCTGGAGCTCTAATTCACAGGTGCCTTCCAAAGCTTTTCATTAGCAATAGAAATGAGATGGTTTAGAAACCCATTTCTTAATCTGCAGGTGAGTATTGGAACCTTTGTGCAGCAAACATCTTTCAAGTATCCCATATTGTGCCACCGCACAATTATTTTCTGAGTAATAAGTACAATGTTATAGGCACATTTATAGTGTCAAAAGGGAGAATGTTCCCTCAGAGGAAATCAGTGCCCCCCCCGCCCCCCCCCGCAAGCCTCTGGCATTTCCCAGCTCAAGAGAGAAGCGAGTACTCAGCTGACATGAGCAAAACTGAATAATGGCAACTTTACCTTCTTAAATCTGAACAGGGAAGAGAGAAACTCCAAAATTTGAAGGCCTTAGCTCCTGTTCTGGTTCAACTGGCCAGATGAGGGCTTAGGGAGCGAGGTTGGCCTTCCCCAGCTGGGCTCTGGGGCAGATAAGCCTCTCCACAAATCCCGGGCTTAATTACTTCTGACACAGTTGTCTCGTCTGGGCCTCCAGCTCCTTTTGTGCTCCAACCAATCTGAATCCAAAGGTAAGTCTTTGCTTACTCATCTTGGACAAATGCTTAATTTCCTATGAAGCAATCCTAAAACATTTTAATCAGGATCTACTGGTCCCTGGTAGAATTTTCCCCATCTTTCCTTGCGTGGTCTTTGTTAAAAGTCTAGTTGAAAGCCTGGCAAATCCTTCCCTGAATTAAGCCGTCTTCATCTTCAAGGATTTATTTTTTGAACAAATAAGTACCTACCAACCTTCCCTTCACCCCCAAGAGCAGTACTGTGTTCTCTGAATGAAGTTGGGGCTAAGATGTGGATAGGCACAGCAGAAGTATTTTATTAATATCCAGAAGCAACATGCAGGCAACTGAACAAGCAAACACATGAAAGCAAGGAAATCAATATCAAAATACCCATGACCTGGCACAAAAAGAAACCTTTCCTCCAAGAATAACTCATGAAAAAATGTCTCCAGCTAGGAATCAGGCAAGAACGCTTTGAAGACTCCACGTAATCTGCTCAACCAGGATTAAAAGACAATGCATTTGCAGGTGACCATACTCATACCCTCTCCTACCCCATTCACTCTCCCTACCTTACCTCTTGTCTTTCCAAGGCCTGAAAAAACCAACCTGGAGTTGAAGCCACACTTCCAAAGGCTAAAAAGCTTACGTATGCTTCAACCGATAAGAGCAGGAGCCCTTAGAAAGTAGTCAAATTTGAAGATAGTATTTCTAAGCAGAAAATGTAAGTCCAAAGCACTTCCGATTGACTTTCTATTTATCAGTGTGCGCAGTTCTCCAGAGACAAAGTTCAAGGGGACAAAAGATTCAAAAGAGCTTCCTAGTAAACTGCAAATACAATCTAAATTCATAAAAATCCATTTTCCCTCACTTGGAAACTTCTATTCCCAGGTCTTCTAAATCCAGGAGACAGTTCAATTTGGGATTATCTTCTCTCCAATGCCCCCACCCCCCAACCCCAACTTTTTTTTTTTCTTCCTTTAGTACTGGCATGCAAACCATGCTGTTTTAACTTCTTTCCTGTTCTCCCAGTTCTTCTGGAACATTTTATTTTCGACAGTCAACTCATTTGGAGGAGTGCCACACTGAGGTTCAACTGTTTATAGCGTTAACTGTGTTTCTGCCAGAAGTCCACATCCAGCACTACCTTCTCCAGACTGCCTCCTGGATTAAGAATTTATGCTTTAGTTTGGAAGAGGCTTAGAAAATGTGGAAACTTCCAAACATCACTCTTCTTTTTATACAAAATGACTTTCGCTTGTCCAAGAGGAATCCGAAATGGAACCCACCGCACCCTTCCCAAAGTACTGTCCTATCTCTCTAGCTCTCTCTGGTTAAATGTTCCCCGTGTTGTTGAAAACTCGCTTTAGGGATGACTTCATGACTTCATTGGGGAATGGTAAATAGCTAGCTATTGGTCTGCAAGAGAGAATCGGGCTCCAAGAAGAAATATGGAGGACACATTTTCGGATGAGTCTGGAATACTGGAAAATCACCAGTAATTGTTTTAGACTGGATTTCACTCCCTTGGCCATTCATCAGTATTACAAAATGGCATCTCTGAGAGAAGCCAATTTAAATCTGTACCATGTTGCAAAATAGATCCTCTGAGTCCAATTGTGGGCACTTTGGTAAGTTGCAAGAGACCCAGACAAACCTCCAAAGAAGGGCATTTGAAAAGGACTCCCAAGCCCTGGATGACAGAACTATAGAAGAGAGTAGGCCAACTGAAAGAAAAGCACAGTCTCAAACCCACTGGCTACAACTTGACTGAAAGGCCCATGAACAAAACTGGCCTCCGGAGTGTATCACTTCTATGAATGAAACCATGCTCAGCCCCAACATGGTAGATTCAACTAACAAAAACCAATACTCCTGCCCCACTAGGGTTTGATTACAGAGTTTCTCAGAGAAGCTTGGACTCTGGAGAGGAGAGCTGGTGTTTCACAAACCGCTACAACCAGAGGCAGTGGGGTGGTGGAAAGGGCACTGGGTTGGGAGTCAGCCGACCTGAGCACTAGGCCTGGCTTTGTTACAACTGAACCTTCTGACCTTGGGCAAGTCACTGCCTGTCTCCTTGCCAGTTTCCTCTTCAATAAAATGCCGGGGGAAGGGGAGATCTGAGGTAGATGATCTCTCCAAGGCACAAAACAACTAGCTTCTCAATTAGAAGTTCTGCATAGTCACCATTTATGGTGTACCTATTAGTCAACTTTTAAGTGATTTTTATATTCATTTCTACTTAGGAAGTAAGATTTTTGTCCCTCACCCCAAAACTTCAGCTTAATCTTGGTGCTCCGTGGAGTTCTTCAATATTACAATAAATGCCTCTTTTCTTTTCCTTTCTTATTTTTTTAAGCAACCTTCCCCAAACTAAGGCTTGTGCTATTAAAAGAGCTCAGAACTTCCCATTTCCTTGCTAGGGCTAAAATTAAACTGTCCATTCCTTAGGGCCCAACATAACATCTGCCAGATGTCTTGGCATATCACACAAGAGGAATTTTCTTCTAGCATTATCTACTCTCCTCTCTATTTTCTCATAATCAATTAATAGGTCACCAACAACAAGCTAATGTTTCTCTCAAAGCCACCAACTTCCTAACTATATGAACCTCAAAAGATACTTGCCCCCCCTCCACACACACACAGGCTGACTTTTTTTTTTTTTCAGTTTGTGGGATTGTAATGATAGACCCTAGAAATATTTTCCTCCACTTCTTTTGAATTTCCTTAATTTCCACATACCAATCATCCAATCATAGACTCATGTCAGATCCTTTGCAATCTGAGTTCATCATTTATGTATTTCCTAATTTGTGAATGTGGCATTGTGTAATAGCAACTTGAAAACAGTCAACACGGCTTTGTCAATGCTCTGCCCCAGGAGGCGGTGAGCGCTAATTCTGATGAAGGCACGTAGCACAAAGAAGACGAGTAAGGTTACCTTAACCAAGAACTCACAACACCAGGAAAGAATTCAAGACAGACTAGACCCTATTAAACTCCATCATACAGAGAGCAGAACTCTTCCTGAGGCAATTTTACCATTCTTTTCTTTCAGGAAAATTGACCACAAATACTCTAAAGTCCATTAGTAGGGTTGGATTTCTTTTCTCCTACTATCTTCCAAAAGACTCATTAGAAAGAAAGAAGAACATACACACATACACACACACACACGTGTGTGTATGTGTGGTGTGTGTGTGTGTGTGTGTGTGTACATATATGTTTTTTTCTTTCTATCTAAAAGTTGTTTCCAACTCCAAGGAGTATGGAAAAAAGTCCTCAGGGAATATGGTCAATAAATTAGATGGACATAAATCTAATATGAGAAATATTATGGAATACAAAGATCCAACAAGAATCTTTTCTATGGCAATGTGCCTCATAGCTCACATACATTTCTCCAGAATGTGATATATTAGAGCTAAGGAAAAAAATTTGCATAACGAGCCTCATCAACTTGATGTCTCAAAAACAACAACAAAAAAATCTCTGAGCCTTGGTATCAAATGAAAAGGTTCCATTTGACACTCTTTGTATTTCTCTCATAGCACTTTACCCAACATACGTGTCCCATGTCTAATGTGTACGTTTGGAAAAATGCAAGAAACCACATCTTTAATATTAGGTGCTTCCCATGTTGATGAAGGGCATCAGAGATGAATATGTTTCTTAGGTAACCAGTAGAACATATTCTCAAACTCCAAAATGCCTCTTAGATACCTAATTTTTTCCCTCCAGGAAAGCTCAACTCTAAGACTGTCTATAAAGACACCAAAACATTTGGTCACAAAGTAAAAAATGTGGTGAGTCAAACTGCTGGACCAGCAACCAGTTTGTCAGATTTTTTTTTCCCCCCGCTGAAATAAGTAATTAACCGGTTGTCCTGGTATCAACAACAACAAAGATATCATGGAAGTTTGCTTCAAGATCAACCTATAATGTATTTGTTTACATACACAAATATGGTTAATTAGATGCAAAATTATCTGGTAATTACTTTCCCAAATAACTCTTTTTATTCCATTGCATTTGAACTTCCGAGTTTGAACAAGTAGCATCCATACACGCATTAGCAAATTTTATAAGTATTAACACTGACAACATTCCACTTAAGAGCAAAAGTAATGGTATCAAAAGATAACATTCAAAACTGAATTATAAAAGAAGTAAGATTTTTCAAGTGCTCCTGGAGAAGCCCAGCTTTTTAATAAAGAAGCAGAGATCTGAAGAGAAGTATTTTTAAATGAGCACACACATCAACTGAAAATCTTGAAAACCATACATCTTCGTCTGCAAAAACAGGGTTTTACTTCATTGACCATGGACAATTATCAGCTAAAGAACCATGTATTTCTCCTTTCCTTTCACACTCCTCAGAAGAACAATAACCCTCAATTAATGACACAACAGTTTGGTTTGAAAAATGTGATGTTGTCATATACAGCATTGTGCATTTACTGAATGACAATGCTACAAACTACTCAACAGAATATAATTACATCTGGAATCTAAAACCACTTCAATATGCACAATAATACTGCAGACATAGGAACTTTACACACACACACACACAAAAATCTGACACATAATGAGAAAGCAGAGCAAGAAAAAAACTGGTGTAAGTCGCTCACCAATGTGTTCCTTATTTCTGTTGAAGCTGGTACCTTTCTATGTCTCTCCTTAGTTGAAAACAAGGTCCAATCAGCCTCCTTACAATGTATTAATTGGTTCTGAATCTCCTCCAAGTTTTCATTCCATCGTGGAGGCTTCCTCACCTATCTTATCAATAGTCCACCTAAAATTCTTCCAACATCTTCCCTCACCCTCAAGATGGCTACCTTACCTAATGGTAAAGCAACATCTTCATGGGTGGCTTTTATAAATTCCTCAAGCATTTCAGGATTTTGTTCTTTACCTGGATCAATTACATACATTCTCTAGAACTAATCTGTGAAGAACTCCAATCAATGTGTGTGGACTGGGGTAGTATTGGGTCCTTCCTTCAAATCATCCTTACAAAATGTCTTCCTGTAGGACTACTACATTCTTCCCAATTAAAAAGGTGAAGATACCTGGACATAAGGTTTTCTCCACAGACATAATCTTTTAAAAATTTGTTTCCATAGTGACATTGTTAAGAAGACATCTGATATTTCTGAAGACTTACAGTACTTGAGAACACAGAGAAAAAGAGCAGAATGAAAGGGAAGAGGGAAAACAAAGGAACTAAAAGAAGGCCTTATACACAAATGGAACAACCTGAAGAGAAATGTGGACTCTGGAGAAACTGGGGTCAGTCAGTCTTAGAGTTCCTCTGAGATCTTGCAGGATTTGTTGTTGTTGTTGTTGTTGTTTTCCCTTTTTGCAGAAATCAGCCCAAACCAGACAATAAAGTCTTGCCATGCATCAAATCATGATGATAACCAAGCCCCAGAACTCCAAAATCTCAGCTTTAGGGCCACCACCATCTTCACAATGAGGAAATAACAATTCCTGGTGACTTTCAGGAGACCTGGAGCAGCTTAAAAGTTGGGTGAGGACCTCGGTGGAAAACGTTTAAGGTTTTGCCTTGCCTTTCCTGAAGGAGGTCAAAACCCTTCAGGTCCACTCAAAAGAAGAAAAAAAATTTCCAAAGTTTACTTTAAAATGGAAACAAATGCCTCAATAACTTGTGAAAGCACTCCTTTGGTGGGAGAAAAATCTGAGCAGCCCTTACAAGTCCCTCATTTCCTTGCATAATGAATAGATGGTGAGGAACCACCACAAGATTTCACCCTGGAAAAGAAGGAGTAGGCAGGCAAGCCTCCTCCTCCAGCATCACCAACAGAGCTTCAAAATGGAGACATCCATAATTTTATAAACACTTCTCATCTCAGCTTTGTCTCCTGGAAACCCGCTCTCCTCCATTTTCTGGTGGAGTTACAACATGACACGGCTTACCTGACTCAGTTCCCAGCTCTCAACCAAACTAGTCACTTCCTCCAAAAACCTGCAAGCCACCTCCAGAAACAAAACCAAAGCAAACCAAACAACCAACACAGACACTCAGACACAACCCCCGGGAGCCCTGGGAGAAAGCCCCAACTGGTTGGTCTTTTCCCATCCCAGACGCGTGCTGAAAAATAAAACTTTTTTTTTTTTCCCCTTTGGGTAGAGGAGGAATATAAAAGGAACTCCAGGCAGCCTCCCTCCCTCTCTGTAGGTTAGAAGCTACAATGAAAAGAAAATGAGGGTTCCTTCAGGAATGGTGAAAAGCCTGGAGAATGAACGTGAGAAGGAGCTTTGTGTTTTGGAGTCTGGACTGGAACCAAAGCAGACAGCTTGCAAATGGAGGACAGGGAGATAAAGAAAGGGAAAGAGAGGGGCTGCTCCAATGGGGGGCGGCTGCGGCTTCCCCGCGTGCCTGGAAGGAGGGCAGACCCCTGGGAACTGCACCAGGAGTGAGGCGACCCCCAGGCCCCTGCCTTCTTTTCTCCCGTCCTCAGAGAGCCAAGCGTGTGTAATGGCTTCTCCTCTCCAGAAACCGTTGTCCTCCTCCACCAGACGCTTCTGAACCCCCAGCCTGGAGACAGCTCCTCAGCTGCTCCTGAACCTGCGCCCCCCACCCGGCCCGCACCCCCCGCTCCTCGCCTCTCTCCTCACCAGCAGCACCAGCAACACCAGCCGCGGCAGCAGCCACCCCCCGACACATCCCGACCCCGCATCCCAACTTCGGGGAGAGAGAGAGAGAGCCAAATACCTGAGGAAGAGGGGGGTGCCAATCCGCACGGCTTTGCCATCGGGCTGGGGACAGGCAGACAGAGAGGGGGAAAGGAAGGAGAGGGACAGAGAAAGAAAGAGGTCAACCCGCTCAGGTCGGGGCGGCTCGGAGCGCTCGCTCCCTCTGGCTCTCGGCTCAGGTCCCCTCGCCTCCCGCCCTCCGCCCCCCTCTCTGTCCCTACTCCTGTCCCCACACTCGGAGCATCCGTCCTAAGCCTCCAGCTCTCTTCTCACTCATCTTTCATTTTCTCTTCTCTCCATAGAACTACACGAAATTAATTAAGCCACAGCGCTCCGCTCCCCCCAGCAGAAGGAGCAGCCAGCAGGAAAAGCACAGCCACCTCCACTGCCACCACCACCACCTTCTCCTCCTCCTCTTCCTCCCTCGCTTCTCCTCCTCCTCCTCTTCCTCCTCCCCCTCCTGCTCTCCCTCCTCCCCCTCCTCCTCCTCCTCCTCCTCTTCTCTCTCGCTTCTTCTCCTCTTCCAACAGCCAGTCCATGCAGGGGACTTCCTCTCCTCCCGGCTCCACCAACCCTCCTTGGCCGAATGAATGAGCGCGTTTGTGCCTCCACCGCCCCGCGCTCTCCTCCCCGGAGCACTCGGACCACCTCGAGGTGGTTGTTAATTGCAGTAACTTACAGAAGAAGCGTCCCGGCGCCGGGAGGTGTTTCGGGTTCTCCAGCCCCACCGCCTCCTTATCCTCTTTCTCTTTCTCCTTTTCCTGCTCGGGTTATTGTTGTGGAAGTTGTTTGGGAGTCTCATGTGCTTCTGCCGGGTCTCAGCAATGGAGGATCGCCATCTTCCCTGCCTTCCTCGGCTCCTCAGACTCGCTGCAGCTGCAGATGACCTGAGATATCCGTCTCTCTCTCTCCCTCTCCCTCTCTCTCCCTCCCTCCCTCTCCCTCTCACTCTCTCTCTCCCCTCTCTCTCCTCTTCTCTCTCCTCTCCTCCCTCTCCCTCGCGCGCTCTCTCTCTCCCTCCCTCTGTGTCTCTCTCTGAATAATGAGCAACCAGAGGGAGAGAGAAAGCAAGACAGAAAGAGAGAAGGAAGACAATCTTCTCCTGCCACACAAAACGCCGGAGCACCAGGGGGTGCGCGAAGCCTTTCTAATAACAACAACAACGTGCAGGAGACAGGAAGAAAAAAGAAAGAAAGAAACGAGAAAAGGGCTGGGGGGGGGGGGGAAGGGGAGAATTATCCAAGAGCTGAAGAAGAGCAGAAGGAGAAGCTGGAGGAGATGCTGAGGCTGCGGCTGCTGTCCCCCCTCCCCCCGGCTGAACCCCAGAAGGAGGCAAGGTGGTTGCAAAGTTAAGGCTGGGACATTGTCTTTGTCACTCAGAGCAACACAGAGCCAGGCCAGTGAGATGCACGAGGAGGAGGTGGCGGCGGAGGAGGAGGAGGTGGTGGTGGTGGTGGTGGTGGTGGTGGTGGTGGTGGTGGAGGAGGAGGAAGAGGAGGAGAAGGAGGCAAAGGAGGAGGAGAAGGGGAAGAGGGAGATGAGATGAATAAAGACCTTCGGAGAAGGCGGTGCGAGGAGCGCGGCGGCCGGGCTGAGGCGTGCGCGCTCGCGTCCCGGAGGCGCCCGGCCGCCCCGGCCGGCAGAGGAAGCCCCCAGTGAGGACCCTGCCCCGCGGCTCATAGCTCTCCCACCATCAGCCCAGCCCGAGGCGCCGGGCCCCGGCCCCAGAGAGTCCCTCACACGCATCCATCTAGAGGCCAATCTTTGCAAAGAACATACATGGGGAACTAGAGGTTGCAAGTCTAAACCCAGATCAACCACGTGGGGCTTTTTAATCCCTTTCCAGCTTGCGGTGTGAGTATCTCCAGTGAAAAGCTCAAATTGTCCATTACTGGCACGTATTTTGAAGTCTTCTCCCCCGAAATAAAGGCTCATTGTGCATTTTATTTCTTTTCTGATATGGAAACGGGGGTTGGGGGAGGGAAGGAACCCATCATTCCGAGCTTCGGAACAACCACTTTATTTTCCTAACTTGTGAAATGTTTTGACGGAGCACCAAAAGGGGGAAAAAAAAAAAAAAGCCTACTTAAATAACTTTACACCCTCCAGCCCCGCGTTGTTTGCACTTTCTGGCTGATCATCTAAAGGCTCGGAAAGTAACAATCAGCGCTTCTAATGATAAGGTGTCATGGTGTTGAAGACAAGAGAACCAAGATGAGGCTTTCACACCTTGAATTTTTATTTAGTGTAATTTTCCCCCAAATGGTTCTGAACTATCTCTTTTGCAAAGGAATGGGTTCCCCCCCTCACCCCTCACCAGGTCGAATGTCTCCTAAGGCTTTAATTTGATGGGGGGGGGGAATGCCTACACTATAAAAAAGAAAAATCAATACAGCAAGTCAGGAGCAATTGAAGTTCAAGGGCACGGGCAGGTTGTATCATTTCTATTTCTCGCATCCTCGAGTTGGACATCACCAGCATCGGGAGAGAGAAACACACAGCGCGCGGGGCAAAGACCTTAATTAAAGTTTCTTTTGTCCGCGTCTGAATTGGGGGATGTTGCTGGATTCCTTTGCATTGGGGAGCGCGCATCCGGTGGAGAAGGCGCGGTGTAGAAGATCCAGATCAGATCGTCCTCTTTAATACTCCCTCCCCCCCCCCCCAAACAACAGTCCGGGAAGATAGACCCATAAACCCATACAATAAAGGGGAGGAGGAGACGCGCGCGGAGTTGGTTCCCATCGGATAGCGGGCTTTCATAAACAGATCCGAATCCTCATTTTCCAAGATTTTTCCCAATCGTTTATTCCGGGGCAGAATCTCTCACCGAGAGGCACGATTTCACCCCCTTGCAGTCAACACTTCCTGCCCTTTTCTCCTCCCACTCACATTGAAAAGCTTGGGAGCCCTAAAAGGGTGTTGATGGCGGGGGTGATAAATAAATAAATAAATGACACTCTACGCGTGCGGTGGGGAAGGAGGGGGGAGGGCGAGGAGAGGGAAGAGAAAAAGTAGGGAGACGAGAGGAGAACAAGGAGGAGAAAGCACAGAGGCGAAAGGGAGACAGGAGTCAAAGAAAGAGAAGAGAAAGAAGAAAGGAGAGAGGAGGACGGTAAGGCTTGCTCAGAAGTGAAATGCCCCTGGCTTTGTGCAGAACTGGGAGAACTCCCTCTTCCAGGTGCCCGGAGGGACCGGGGGAAGTCCTCCTGCCCCGAGCTCCTCCCCCGGGACCCCAGGGGTGTCTGAGCGCCGGCTGCCGCTCCCCCACAAAATTCCTCGTGGCAACGAGAGGAAGCGCGCCAGGTCTCCGCCGTCCCTTCAGTGCCCCAGCTGATAATTTACCTCTTTGTCTTTAATAAAAAGCTGACTTTCTCTGTCAAGCCCTGCACCGGGAAAATAACAATCGTATTTCAGGTTGAAAGCCCCTATTACCGCTGGGTTTTGGAGGCTGTGATAAAAATCTTCCTCGACGTGAAGGTACCTTCTGGGTTGGCTTGGGTCGGAAGTCCTAAGATGGGGGCCGCCCTTCCCCGGGGGCAGGGTCGCACGGAACCAGGCGGTGGGGAGGGAGGAGGAAGCGCCGAGGTCAGAGGAAACCCAAGGCTCCTGGGGCACCAAAGGGCTGCCCGCAGTCAGGGAATGAGCCCTGGGGAGGAGCCTTTTGCGAGAATGCGAGCGCGCCCCAACACGCCTCAGACCTCATAAACCCACTTGGCAAAGACCCGGGAAGCGGCTGGCCGACCGTCTGCGGCGAACTCGAGAAATTAACCTGCGCTACAATTAAACGGGCTGCCGCCCTTTCAGACTCACCTCCAGCGACCGAAACACAGAGCTCCCGAACCGGCCGCGGGGGGACCTGGCTCCTCCCTCCCGTCCCAGGAGAAGAGGACAAAAAGGAGAGATGGACTTGGAGATGGCCCCGCCCTTCAAACGCTCCAATCCTTGGAAACTAAACCTCCTCTCCAAGCCTCCACGTCTAGAAGGGACAAAGGCAGCGAGGAGATCCAGAGACCGATGGGTGGCTTTCGGGCTTCTCATGTGGGTGCATTGGGGGAAAGGTAAAATGGCTTAAGTTTCCATTCCAAATACAGGACAGTCTTTAGAAGACCATCTTCTGGTTGAGCAGCGAATTGACTTCCCCAAGCCGTGAAGCGAACTATTCCAAAACTCCCGCAAAGCCCTGCTTTTTGAATGTAGGAAGGATAAATTTTCAAATAATGATGCCATTCACAATTTTTTCGACTCTTTTTGGAGTCACAAGTGCCTTAACTCTCCAACTAAAATAACAAAGAAATTTAACACGGTTGGGGATTAGGCTTTTTACTTGACTGTTTTTATTGGGGGCAGTTTTCTTTCAAATGATAGTAAAGCAACCGGATAAATAAAAGCTGGGTCAGTCAAGGAAAGCCCTGTGGCTGAAGGTTTTAGTGAAAACCTTGATAAAGTTGGCACTTAAGTAACTGTAATTATGCATTGCCATTAGCGGACAATTAAGATAACAGGAGAAAGTTCGCACCTCCTGCTATGTCATTCCTTAAGAATATTCACAAGGATAACACAAGCCTAGTTAGTGGGGTATCTTCTCCCCAGGAAGGTTAATTTCTAAATTTTTTGCATTAAAGATGGAAAAGCTTAGGTTTTGTACACAGCCAACAATGTGAGGGAAGTCTCATGGGGACATGTTGACTGCATGAAATTTGCCTTTTGTTGCTGTATCCCATGCCATTATGCCCCGGGGTCATATGGGATTTCAAGACTTTATTAATGTTCATAAGGAAATATGAACATGTTGGAAGTCTGGACTTTCTTCTCCCTTATCACGGGTGACTGGCATGCAGGCTCTTCATAAAGGGAAATTATGGCTCATCAAAAGAGTGACTTTATGAGCATTAACAGAATAATAAATCTTGCAATTTAAGTTCAAGAAACAGTGGAGTCCTATAATCAGAGTGACCCATGCAAATATGATCCACTTACGTGCCCACCTCCAGCAGGATAGGGGTAGCCTATAAATCATTTTGGGTTTTAAAGGTTTAGGAAAGGAAGGCACCCAGATCTCTCAAACAAAATTGTTTATGGGAAGAAAAGGGCCTTCTGTCACCTGCAGGAAAGAATCATGGAAAGAAGAGTTGGTCCAGAGGCTACATTAAAAAGACAGAATTTCAACTGAAACAAGAGTTATTCACTCCTGTTCTTATTCTGTCATTGTTACGATATTTACATCATATCATATAAAAAAGGAAAAGTCCTCCTTACTGAAACTAAACAAAAAAAACCCCCCAAAATTCCAGTTTATAACCCCACTTTCTAAATTCCAGCTGGAAAACTGTTCATGCTGAGGATTTTAGCAAAACAAAGAGCAAATGAATTGAGTATGGCTTTTTCAGAAGTCTCAATTATTCCATCTTTAAACATTTGACCATATTATGATAGGCCTCTTGAACTTGGTATTTTCCCACCTATGTAAAACTCCTTTTCCGTGCAGTTCAATATAGTCTTTTACTATTTGAGTTTCTGATTTTCAAAGGGTTATTCTAAATCCTTGAGATCTTTTACTGCCGTTGGAAATTACTTCGTCTTTAAAAAGTTTTTTTTTTAAACTTCAAATTCAGTAATTATGGATCCACCAAATATCCAAAAAGTTAAGTCACTAACACCTTCTTTCTGAGCCCTTACAGAAAAATCAATATATTCTCATAAACCCATATCCAAATATGTATAACTAGTTGACTAGTGTCCATGCCTAGGGAGGAGTGATGAAAAGGAGACAAAGGTGGATAATTCATGATTCTGAACAGCTCTCAAAGGAAGAGAAACTGCAATAACTTATATTAAGCTTACTCTGTATGAATATTTGTATATATACCTTTGGATACCAGAGAGGATGTTTCAATAGCAATGTTCTAACATTCCAAAAAGGAAAAAATGTCTTTTTCCCATAAGTACAAGTTAAACTTACAGTTCTATCAAACTAGTTACCGTAATATGGAACATTCATATGTAAAATTCAATCGTTGAATATCTGTTTAGCAGCTACAAAGTGCCACACTCAAAGCTGAATATTAGGGATGCAAAGATGAATAGGAGACAATAGGTTAGAGTCTCAATGCATGATCTACTTGTTGAACCACTAGCTTTGAAATCACATTACTTGGTTATAGAACTTTGTTTTTTTGTGTGTTTTTTTTTTTTTACTTTCTCAAAAGCAATACAGGAATTTAGCCAATTTGGAGACCATGATTAACTCTAACATTTCTGCTCCTATTATGGAGTTATTGAGAAGTAATTTTTGTTAAGGTAAAATTTTGGGACTTCATTTTAAAGCCAATAGCCTAACTCATATTTTTACATGAATTTCTTAATAGAGAAGATCTTTTTAGGAAAGAGAGCAACCTTAGCTCAGCTATGATTAGATTAACCAAAATTCAGAAGAAAAAGACTCAACTGAAAGATTGCCCATTTACAGTATATCATATAAAAAAGGAAAAGTCCTCCTTACTGAAAACTATACAAAAAACCAAAAAAATTCCAGTTTATAACTCCACTGGGGTCTAGCAGAAAGACCAGTATTTCCAGATTCCTGCTACTTGCCTGAAACTAAAGCTCAAAGAGGGGACATGACTTAGTCAGGACCACAGAGCTGGTCAGAGGCAGTCAACTCTAGAAGCTATGCCTCTGTGGGATTTTCCTGAAGTCACTGTTCTCAGATCACTTTCAAGATTTTTTTTTTTACATATTGCCATGTTATTTACTTAATATATATTATTTTTAAATCAACTTTAAAATAATTTAGCTTTATCAAAATAATACCCATGATATCACAGGTCTGATGGCTATTTTATATATACATTTTCAATACATATCAAAGTAAATATATTATTAAAATTAAAGTAACAAAAAACTTTTGGATTAAAGTACAGTCTGATAGTATACATTACAAATTGTAAATGGTAAGAGGTGAGAGAAGTGGAAAGGAAAACGTTTGAGCTATTTTTGTGTGTACAAACATGAATCACTTTTACAATTTAAAAAGTAAAATAATAATAATAATATGGTCTAGCGGTGACTACTATACCCCCAAATTAAGCCCTGCCATTATATATTCCTAGTAGGAATTAAAAATTGGCACAAGTCATTTTAGCACAATTAACAATATATATTTAAAGTCTTAAAATGGTCACACTTTTTGTCCCCTCAGAATCTATCCTAAGGGACCAATCAGAAATGGAGAAAAAACTTATACAAAAAAATGGTACAGGTAAAGTAAGTAATTGAAAATAACCTGTGATTAAGAGAAGAGGAATGGTAAATAAATAAGAATATATCCCCACTATGATGTATTAGGCAGCTTAAAATTGTTAGGAAGATTTTGTAATTAAATAGAAAAATGGCCTCCTGCTAGATAAAAGACCTAGATACAAAATTATGATCACTGGTTATTTTTTATAACATGCACACACATGCAAATTACCTTGAAATATACCAATGTGTCAATAGTAAGTTGACTTCTCATTAAAAATTTAGAAAATGTGGAACATATATAATCTATATGTTATATAATTATATATAAACCATATATACATATATGTATATACACACACACACACACACACACATATACTGCTATGGAGTTGACTGCTTTGTTTGAACTGAATTGTCAGTTATCTGTTTAAGTATTTAAAAACATTTTAAAGTTAAATGATAGAACCTCCTTTTATGTGTCTTGTAATTTATGAGTTTCAAAGAGCTAATTAATATTGTTAATAAAATAGTGGTACAGTAACTGTTTAATTTTTTATTGTTATGTTAATCACCATACATTACATCATTAGTTTTTGATGTAGTGTTCCATGATTCATTGTTTGTGCATAACACCCAGTGCTCCATGCAGAACGTGCCCTCTTTAATACCCATCACCGGGCTAACCCATCCTCCCACCCCCCTCCCCTCTAGAACCCTCAGTTTGTTTTTCAGAGTCCATCGTCTCTCATGGTCCGTCTCCCCCTCCGATTTCCCCCCCTTCATTCTTCCCCTCCTGCTATCTTCTTCTTTTCTTTTTTTCCTTAACATATATTGCATTATTTGTTTCAGAGGTACAGATCTGTGATTCAACAGTCTTGCATAATTCACAGCGCAGTAACTGCTTTTAATAAAAATAATCAAATTTGCTTTTCACAGGGACAATAGGAAGATTTGAGTGGGCATTTTGAGTATATTTTATATACAACAGGAAATTTAAGACCAAAGAGATTGAATGATTTAACCTAAGGTCTTCCAAAGCTAGTGGTGTAAAGAAAACTAAAATCCAGGTCTCCTAACTTCTTACTCTTGCATTTTGAAATCTAGAATTCTGCTATACTCTCAAAATATTACCAAATATTATCAAAACAAAGTTACTAATGGCTAATATGAATAAAGTTCAACTTCATCAGTTGTGAAAATGAAAGCTATGATACTTTTATACTTACAAGTTGGCAGAAATATATACTGCATTGTGTGTGTATTTACATTTACCAATTGTTAAGAGTATACATAATTTCCAGTTGAGAAGGATATGGAAAAATAGACCCTTTAGTTCTCTGTTGGTGCGACTATGGCAAGTTTCAGTCTTTCTGGATATATTAAAAGTCTTTAACCCAGAAACTTAACTTTTAGAAACTGACTTAAATATTCATGACTATCATCAAAAATTTATGTACAAGGAGGTTCATTGTGGCATTAGTACCCAACAAGTGATTGGTTAAAGAAAATATGTTCATCTATGTAAAACAATATATATATATATATATATATATATATATATATATATATAGCTATCAAATTCTATAAGAAATATTAAATGACATTGAAATATTTACATGATTTTTTGATAAGAGAAAACCAGATTTCAAAACAATATATATAGCATTATTCCACATGTGTATGTGAGTATGTGTGTTTATGTGTGTATTGAGCATTGAAAAAGGATTAGGAAAGTATAATGAAAGTGTTAGTAGTTTTTTCCAGGTGATATAATTTTTCTAGGGGATGTAATTATGGGTATATATATATATTTTTTCACTGTGGCTTCTCAGATTTTTCTTTTTTTTTTTTTAGAGCAGGATGGGTGGGGCTGAGGGAAGAGGGAGAATCTTTTTTTTTTTAAATTCCATTAGCCAACATATAGTACGTCATTAGTTTCAGATGTAGAATTCAGTTATTCATCAGTTGTATATTACACCCAGTGCTCATCACATCAGTGCCCTCCTAATGCCCATCACCCTGTTACCCCATCCCCCTACCCACCTCCCCTCCAGCAACCCTCAGTTTGTTTCCTACAGTTAAGAGTCTCTCATGGCTCCCTGGGAGAGGGAGAATTTTAAGCAGGCTCCACACCCAGCACAGAACCCCAACGTGGGGCTCAATCCCATGACCCTGAGATCATGACCTGAGCTAAAATCAAGAGTCGGAAGCTTAGTCGGCTGAGCCACCCAGGAGCCCCGACTTCTCAGATTTTTAAACATTTCTCCAATGAATATATCTTTTTTGCAGTTAGAAAGGAGAAAATTTAGAACTTGCAAGTAAATTTTGCCAGCACAGAATTTCTCTTATATCATAATCACTGACCGAACCAAATGTTTGTCTAATGTATAAAGTAAATTTTAATCGTAAGGTTTCATTAATCATTATTTTAAAACATACACATCTTGAAGTCCTTGCATATATTCATTTGATTTCCTAAACAGCCTTTACTCAAGAGTTCAATGTTCAGGTTTTGGAAAATAACTGCCAGCATTAAATTGACCTGACTGTTTCATCCACTAACCACTAACCCTTGACTGACCCCTTGTAGATTTCACATTAGTTGCCCTTTTCACCATAAGGTGGAATCTACACATACTCTCTCCTATCTACTGGGCTGAGGTTTGATTTCCCAGCAAGTTGCTAAGATCAAGGTTTCTTAAAAGTTGAGTATTGGTTGTATGTTTTTTTAAGTGTCTAAAATGCAGAACAAGTTTACTCTTAAGTATCCTTCTAATGTTTATCCTGAAAATCTGCTCATTCCAAGGAGCATGTTTTAAGTATTTATTGATTTAATGTTCAGAAGAAAGACAAAACCAAATCCAGCAATGTACATCTACTTACTAGTTCCCAGCCCCTGCTCTTACTAATGATGACCTTGGACTCCATGCATCAGTTTCTCTATCTGTAAAAGAAGAACAATTAAATATTTGTAAGTTTGCTATGAAGCTTTTTTTAAATGCATATAAAGAACATGGGAGTTTTTAAGTGTAAGCTAATATGATCCAAGTCCTTAAAGCTTCACTGTGAGATGGCACAGCTGAAGGGAAAGCTCTAAAGTCAAAAGACGGTTCTCTAGTCCAGAAATTCAAAACCAAAACACACACCCCTGTCAAAAACCAATCCTTCACTATTGAAACAAAATTTAAAAATCAACAAGAATTATTAATAAAAAACCCAAGCAAATTAATTGTACTTAAATTCTCCTGTTACTATTTACTTGCTGCTTGCTGGTTCCATTTTATTTGCTAAAACTCGGTTACCAGACATAGGACCTTAGTGCCAAAGGTTTTTTAAAAATGGAAGAGAGGGGCGCCTGGGTGGCTCAGTTGTTAAGTGTCTGCCTTCGGCTACGGCCATGATCCCAGGGCCCCTGCGTCAGGCTCCTTGCTCAGCGGGGAGCTTGCTTCTCCCTCCGCCTGCCACTCCCCTTGCTTGTGTTCCCTCTCTCGCTGTTGTCTCTCTCTATCAAATAAATAAATAAAATCTTTAAAAAAAATAAAAATAAATAAAAATGGAAGAGAAAATCTTAAAATCAAGAATATTTTGTTTGTTGATATCTCAAATCCAAGGGACAGTTGTATATGTTCAGAAAAATTCATACAGTGTGGGAATTGTTAAAGGAAATATAAATAAATAAACTATAGCAAAGGGGGGAATTTATTTTCCTTCATTTTTCTGTAAATTGCATAGACACCACTACTGTTCTCTGGTTTAATCAGCAATGTTCTGCTGGAGCACAATTTGAAAACCACTGATCTATTCCAGATGAGAAAATGGTCTCACAAAAAATGCTTGGGATTACGTATCAAAGTTATTGAAGATCCACACCTACTCCATTTCTCTTCATGGCCATTTCAACTACATCCAATTTGCCTATCCTAGCAAAAGAGATTTCCTTGAACTGGTATTGAACCAAAAACTCAGTTTTCTCCTTTTCTCGGTCCCTTCTCTCCCCCTCTCTCTCTCCTTCCCTTCCTTCATAAGGTTTCCCAGAAATGAGATTTTATACTTTACATACCCAACAATGATTAACAGCTTAGTCAACCAATAAATAATTTTTATACTTTCTCTAAATTATTTTGATGTCTTTCAGTCCATTTCATCTTTTTTGTAAACTCAGGATTAGCAGAGCAGTTAATTATGTTCTCCCTATATCAACATGTTCTCTTCCTTGAGAATGTTTAAGGTTTTTCTCCACTTTCTCCTTATCATCTTTCAATCTAAAAGGGTTTTCAGAGGTTTAGACTCAGAAAAGAAAGAAAGAAAAAGACAAGGAGGCATAAGGCTTTTCACCTGGAAAATTATAATTCTGCTTTTATTTCACATAGAGATATAAATGGAGAATAAGCGCTGTTCTGCATATCAGGGATCTTGGAAAAGTTGCTTCTTCTGGTCCTTTTGCATTGCCTCTATACCTCTATATCGTGCAACATTCACAAAGGACTTATTCCTGTTACTGAAAAAGGAGATTGGCCAGTGCTCTCTCATCTGATTTATGACAGAGGATTGAATTTGAAATTAGTAGAGAATTTTTTTTTTTTTTTTAGAGAGGGAGAGAAAGAGAGAGGGAGGTTGAGGGGGAGGGAGGGAGAGAATCAAGAGAAATCTCACAACCCTGAGATCATGACCTGAGCTGAGCTGAAATTGTCAGACGCTTAACTGACTGAGCCACCCAGGTACCCCAGTAGAGACTTTTTAAACGTCATAAACGTTTAATTCCATATGTGGAATTCCATAAATGGAATTGTAGTTATCAGTTTGGTAACTGAATTAACTCTGTGGATACTAGAACTGAATGATAAAACTGAATGACATGGAAAAAGGAAAGCAATAGTGATTATCATTACAGTTTCATTTAACTATAAACCTGCATATAGCCAGGCTCTAGTAGGTGTTCCTGTCCCATTCACTGAGGAGATTGCAAAATCCAAGACATGTCCAGGTGTCACCTCCTCAGTTTAAGAACCTAAGCCCTCATCAGGCAAAGGGATATGGTGTTTGTAAGAGAAGATGCACAGATTTTGTCTGGAGGCTGGGAAAAGCCTGAACACTGGATCAGTGATGGGAATCTCTGACATCTGTAAGTGATCCTCACAAAACATTTATCGCATACATTTTAAAAAATCTATTCTTCATAATAATTTATGACATGAGTATTATTTCTTCTGTTTTCTATTTGGAGAAACCAAGGCTCAAAGTTCAGTGACTTGCTCAAGATCATTCAATGAGCCCTGGGACTTGAACTCAGCACTTCTGATTTCAGATAGCACCATCTTTCCTCATTGCCAAGTATTAAACTCCCAATATAACATAGTAATATTTTTTGGCATTATGTCTATATATATACCTCTTGATATATCTATATTTCCTGATTATAAAAGTAATATGTATTGTGGCAAACTTAGCAAATACAGAAAAGTTAAACAAAAGGAAAAATAAGATAATACCTAGTCTGAAAATACAGAGAGACCTACCGTTTACTCTTTCCTCTGTATTTTTCCCTTTGTGATTTGATAGTTTATATCCTTTGCTTATTTTTTTAAGATTTTTTAATTTTTTTAATTTTTTGACAGAGAGAGACAGTGAGAGAGGGAACACAAGCAGGGAGAGTGGGAGAGGGAGAAGCAGGCTTCCCGCTGAGCAGGGAGCCCGACGTGGGGCTCGATCTCAGGACCCTGGGATCATGACCTGAGCCCAGGGCAGATGCTTAACTGACTAAGCCACCCAGGTGCTCCTTCCTTTGCTTATTTTTTATTGGTATGATTGTGTGTCTGTGTTTTTACAATGACTTGTGATAGCACTTTATAGAATAAGGATATTAACCCCTTATAATATGGAATAAAATATTTTTTAGTTTTTTGCTTTTAACTTTGATAATACTGCTTTTTTAACATACTGAAGTTAAAATATTTTGTGTTCAAATTTATCACTCATTTTCTTTTGGCTTTCTACCATTGGTATAATATTGGAAAGCCTTCAAAATCCCTAATGGGACAACTACTTATCTACCTGGGTGTTTTTCCACCATAAATTTCAAGATTTTTATTTTCACATTTAATTGTACAACCTCTGTATAATTTATTTTATTTTATTTTATTTTATTTTTTTATTTTATTTTATTTTTTTTAAAGATTTTATTTATTTATTTGACAGAGAGAGAGACACTGCGTGAGAGGGAACACAAGCAGGGGGAGTGAGAGAGGGAGAAGCAGGCTTCCCGCTGAGCAGGGAGCCCGATGTGGGGCTCGATCCCAGGACCCTGGGATCATGACCTGAGCCGAAGGCAGACTATTAACCACTGAGCCACCCAGGTGCCCCTGTATAATTTATTTTAATATGTGGTATGAGGTAGGGATCAAACAACTGTTTCCCAAATCATTAACTAATTGTCACAGCATTGCTAAAAATACCCTTTCTTTACCCACTTATGAAGGATTACCTTCATCACACACTATAGTTTTGTATGTAGTAAAATAAGTTCCTGGACTCCCCATTTGTTTCCATTTATCTGTCTACTCTAGCAAACATGTCTGTTTTATTCTTGGTTCTAATTTTCTCTCTTATTATCAGATTTATCCCTGTAAACTGGAAAAGATTACAATATTGTTGAGGTTTTATTAAATATTTGAGCAGAATTTCTCTCTCCATATATATAAGTAGTAATTTATACATATATGTGTAAATTTATATAATATGTAATAATTTATATGTATATATGTATATGTATAAGTGTACATAAATGCAATGTTTATATGCATATTTATATGTATAAATGTATAAGTGTAATATGTATGTGCATATTTATACATATTTGTGTAAATTTCTATGTGATTTAACTTAGTCCAAATTCCTTCAGTATACACAGGTTATTGTTTCATATATGGTCCCTTTATCATTTTACAAAACTGTAGACCCATTACTGGGTTACCAGTCCATTCAAAACTTTACATCAGCTTTTTTTTTTTTTTTTTTTTTTGTTTTTCTTTTGTTTTCTTTTGTTTTGTTTTTTTGGCTCTTAAAATAGATTCAGGTCTGAGTCTAATATCTTATATGACTATTCACTGTTCAAATTTCTTTCATCTCACTAAGAAAGTAGTTAAGGTGTTAGAGCAGTGACTTGAAAATTCAGGAAGGAAAGAGAAAGGAGAAAATCAGTTAATACAGTGAAAGAAAATAAAAGATTTAAATAAACAAGAGGAGGGACGCCTGGGTGGCTCAGTCGTTAAGCGTCTGCCTTCGGCTCAGGTCATGATCCCAGGGTCCTGGGATCGAGTCCCACATCGGGCTCCCTGCTCAGTGGGGAGCCTGCTTCTCCCTCTCCCTCTGCTGCTCCCGCCACTTGTGCTCTCTCTCTCTCTGACAAATAAATAAATAAAAATCTTTAAAAAAAAAAAATAAAATAAAAAATAAATAAATAAATAAACAAGAGGATTTGACAATAGAAAACACAAACACAATGTCAGAAATAAAAATAAGAAGTCAGAAATCAAATTGTGTAGTTAATATGTTTGTGTCAACTTTTAGAATAAATATTAATGGACGAAGCTTCTCTATTGAGATATAAAGAATCTCATACTGTTAAAGCAAATTAATAACCATAAACTTTATTGAGGTTGATTAAATGGGTTGTACAATTCCTCTATATCCTGTTTGTTATCTGAGGGTCACAGAATCTGTCAGTTTCCAGAAGGAGATGTGTTAAGTAACATGATGGTCTAAGAAACAAAAAATGCAAACAGCTATTTAAATAGGTCACAAGTAAAAGTAAAAGACCAGGAATTTTTGGAAATAAAAGGGAGTAACCAGAAATCAGACAAGTACTATCAGAAAGGAATTAGGAGTGGGTGCCTGGGTGGCTCAGTTGGTTAAGCGGCTGCCTTCGGCTCAGGTCATGATCCTGGAGTCCCTGGATCGAGTCCCACATCGGGCTCCCTGCTCAGCAGGGAGCCTGCTTCTCCCTCTGACCCTCCCCCCTCTCATGTGCTCTCTCTGTCTCAAATAAATAAATAAAATCTTAAAAAAAAAAAAAAAAGAAAGGAATTAGGAGAAAATATAGCAATACCAGACAAAATAAAATTCAAAGTTAAAATACTAAAATGAAAAAAACATTTTAATTGGTAAAAGGAGTAATTCATCACTTTTGTACCTAATAATATAGCTTCTAAATAGATAAAGTACAATTTCTTATATCTACAAGGAGAAGTTTACAAAACTATAACGATAATTGTAGATTTTTGACATGCCTCACCAAAAAGTGACAAATTAAGTGGCCCTCAAATACAAAAGGATATGGAGGAATTGAATAACACACTCATTAAACTTGATTGTAGATATATGTGTAGAACTGTGTTCCTGATATTCTTTTTCAATACCCATGGAGCAGTTATTAAAAATGACCAGTCATTCAGCCACAAAAATAAAAGCTCTATAATCTCAATAAATATTGAAAGCAGAATACAGAGTGCAAGAAAACTATAAATAAACTGCCGAAGAACAGACACACACACACACACACACACATACACACACACACTATCTACTGAAAAACTTTAAAATACCTTTCATAATAATCTTTGGTTAAAAAAAAATCAAGCTGAAATTACAGACTATTTAAATAGAAACAACACTGAGAATACTACATATGAAAACTTATGTGATGTGACCCAGTTTTAGTCAAATAAAAGTTAATATCTTCAAGTGCATTAATTAGAAGCAGAACATATTTAAAATACACAAACACTTTGAATTGAAGGAGTGAAAAATCCTCCACCAATTTTTTTTAAGTAGAATGTATTGAGTGGTAAAAGCAGAACTCTATGAAAATTAAGAAGTAAACTTTATCAATTAAACTATCAACAGAAAATTCAGATAAGTCTGATAAAATGACACAAATATATAACATTAAGATAAGGAAAGAAACATAACTACAGAGGAGATTAAAAAGTTATGAGAATATTATATCAATAAAATTGAATTTCTTAGGTGAAAAGGTTAATTTTCCAAAAATCTATATAATAATGAAAATTGACTCAAGAGAAAGAAGAAAAGAAAAATAAACCAATTACCACAGAAAAACAGAAAGCATAGTTAAATCCCCAACTCCCACTGCAGAGGCACCAGGTAAACTATTACACCTTATAGAAATGATAATTCCTGTTTGTAAAATATATGTATGTACTTATTTGTTTATCTTTAAATTCTTCTTATTATAAAGTAATAGACATTCATGGAAAAATTTAAAGAATACAGAAAGTTTTAGACGTCAAAGTATAAGTCTTTTGCTGTTTAAAGATTTTATACTCATTCTTTATGTCTTAGTGTTACTCTATAAACCCACAATCCAAAAAAGCAAACCAAATACAGAAATGAAAGCTTATATCAATATGACTTGTAAATATAAATGCAAAACTTCTGAAAAACATATTTCATATAAAAATCCAACAGTGTATCAAAGAAATAATTCACCATGACTAAATAAGGTTATCCCAGAAAAGCAAGGACGCTCAAAACCAGGAAATCCATTGAGGTAGCTCATTACATTAACTGAACACAGTAGAATTACCATGTGAGCATCTTGATAGATGCCAAAACAAGTTGTTAATAAAATTTAATATCCATTTCTGATTACAAACAAAACAAAACAAAATTGAATTTTCAGTAATTCACAACTAGAAGGGTACTTTTTTCATTATCAGGATATCTACCAAGAAATTACAGCAAAACTTACTACTGAAATATTAGAAGCATTCTCATTAAGGTCAGGAATTAAAAAGGAAAATACCTGTTATTCACCAATACAATTCAACATTTCACTGAGGTCTTGGTCTTTGGGATAATTCAAGAAATTTTAAGAATAAATATGAAAAAGATTGAGACCAAACCATCATCATTTGTGAATGCAAATTAGAAACTCTCAAACAATCTTCTTAAAAATGAGTGGAACTCAGAGTTCAAGAAAGGAAGCGAGGACAAGGGAAACACACAAAAATCTATTAATTTTCCCATATGCCAGTAATATCTAAATAGATTTGGATGCATTCAGCTTCAGTTAGAGAATGCTGAGTTAAGGTTTAAATCTTATTTCCTGAAAAGGGAATCAGTTCATTGGTATGTTCAGTGACTCAGTAATGTTTTCAGGGACCGAGACAGACACTTTATCTTTCTGCTACATCATCTCAACATGCTGCTTTTTTTTTTTTTGTCTTCACATGGCAACATTATGGTTTATCACAACCAGGTGTCACACCTGCTCATCAGCATTGAAAGTTAGAAGAAAGAATGGGGGCAGGAGCAAAGGGGATTTTACTTGTATCAAGGAGTAAATAGTATCAGAATTTCTCTCCTCACACACTGTATAATAGTAGCTAATATGGCCAGCATTGGTGGCGAAAGTGCTAGAGAAAGTGAGCATGTAGTAAAAGCACAATCATTTAGATTAGCCATAGCTGGCTTAGACCTTATCATGATTCATCCTCTGGGAGTGGGCATATTGCAGACCCCAAATAAAATGAGCAAGAAAGGAATGATCAGAGGGCTACTTGGTAGATGACTCACACTGTATGTCACTGTACCATTTAGAAATACAATGGGGATAGAAGATCCCAATCACACAGATGACAATTTTTAAAACATCTATAATGTAGCTAAAATAAGCAAACAATGAAATGTGCAAAACCCACGTGATTATATTTAAAAATTTTACTGAAAGAACTTAAGACTTACGACATGAAAAGGGAGAGACACATCACGTTCTTACATGAAAAGCCTCAATATTGTTGATTCCCTTTATAATTATCTACAAATCCATAGTAGTCCCAACCAAAATGGTCTTTTCTTTTTCACCTTGATACCTGATTCTAAAGCTTATCTGTAAGAAGAAATTATCATTTTAAAAAATAAGACTAGTATGAAGCCTAATGCCTCATCGTATATCATAAAATTTATCATACAGATACAGTGACAAGTGTTGAATACAAATTGAATACAGAATGGAACACAATAAAGAATGCAAAATCCAAAACCAGCCTATGTACGTGTGAGGGTTAGTATATAATAAATACAGTATTTCAGATCAGTTGGAAATAATCGATTGTTTCAGATTTAATTTTGGAAACATGTCTCCACTTGAGAAGAAATAGTTATATTCCCTTCTCACACCATGTACAAAAATAAATTCCAGATGGATTAAAATTATAAACATGAAAAAACAAAACTGTAACATACTGGGACTCATGGGGTAATATTTTTATAATCTTGGGTGTGAAAAGATTTTCTAAAATGTCATAGATTGTCCGGTTAATTTACATAATAAATTTTATAGGTGAAGAAAGTTAAAAGACAAATGACAGACCTGCCGAAGACATTTTCAACATATATGACAAAAATAAATATTATTTGCAAAGAGTTCCAATGATTCATTAAGAAAAAGACAATCTAGGGGCACCTGGGTGGCTCAGTCAGTTAAGTGTCTGCCTTCTGCTCAGGTCATGATCCCAGGGTCCTGGGATTGAGCCCTGCATCTCACACTTGCATCAGGCTCCCTGCTCAGTGGGGAGTCTGCTTCTCCCTCTGTCCCTTCCCCCTGCTTGTGCTCTCTCTCTCTCTTTCTCTCTCTCAAATAAATAAATAAAATCTTTAAAAAATAAAGAAAAGAAAAAGATAATCTGTTTTAAAAATGGACATAGAATATCATCAAACAATTCACAGAAGGCATACAAAATGGGCAAAATACATATTAAAAAGACATTACACCTCTAATAATCATGGAAGTGAAACTTATAATAACCATAATTTCATTCATCAGATTGTCAAACATCTTTTCAACTTGTGCTGTCCAGTGTTGACATGGATATACAAGTACTGAGTTTGTGGAAATGTAAATCTGTACAGCGGTTTGGTGGACAATGGGGTGATATCTAACAAAATTTAAAATAGTCATAGCTTTCTGGCCCAAAATCTATATTTCTAAGAATTCATCCTATAAGAATATTTGCATATGTGTACAAAGGTATTTATTGTAGTATTCTTTTTTTAAATTTAAAAAAAATATGTATTTTTTAAGATTTTATTTATTTATTTGACAGAGAGAGACAAAGCGAGAGAAGGAACACAAGCCGGGGAGTGGGAGAGAGAGAAGCAGGTTTCCCGCTGAGCAGAGAGCCTGATGTGGGGCTCGATCCCAGGACCCTGGGATCATGACCTGAGCCAAAGGCAGATGCTTAACGACTGAGCCACCGAGGCGCCCCTAAATTTTTAAATTTAAATTCTATTAGCTAAGGTATAGTACATCATTAGTTTTTGATATAATGTTCAATGATTCATTAGTTGAATATAACACCCAGTGCTCATCATATCACGTGCCCTCCTATCACCCAGTTACCCCATCCCTCCTAACCACCTTCCTTTCCGCAACCCTCAGTTTGTTTCCCAGAGTCAAGAGTCTCACATGGTTTGTGTAGTATTGTTTCCAATCACAGAAAATCTGAAGCTACTTAAATATCCAACAATAGTGGAATTATTTTATAAATTGTAGCATATAAATTTACACTATTACAAGTTTTTATGTTTTCATTACAATTAAGATAGACCTATTTGCATCATTACATTAAAAATTGTTGTATTTATTTTTAAATGCTACATTTTTAATATTACATATTATAGTATTAATGTTATGTTTATACACCATGAAAGTATATAAGTATGTAAATGCATAGAACAGTATTTAAAAGGATGCTTTTATACATGATTTCTTATGGATCAGAGCATATTAATGCAGAGATTGGCAGGGTTGGGGAAAAAGCTATAAAGGAGCTTTAATATTTTAATCTGTGTATTGCTAAATTCAAAAATTTCAAAATAAGCATGTAGCATGTGCTTTTGCAATTAAAAATGTTTTAAAAGGGACAACTTAGTATTTGAATGAAATAGACTGAATTTCAAATCTAGGTATATATCACCTAATCGTTCTATGACTTGAATATTTTTAAGTTCTCAGAGACTCAATTTCCTTATCTACAAATTAGGTAAAATAATACTTACTTCATAGATGGGTTAGCAGATCCCATGAGATTATGTAGGAAAATACCTGGCCCGTAGTAGGTGCTCAAAATGTGGTTTCTTAAATGGCTAAGGTTAGAGATAAATAAATTGTAATCTTCATCATTTGCTTTTCTTATTTGGCCTTAAAGGAAGCATGTTGGATCAAGCAGATATTTTCAAGCATTGTACTTGAAATTTTCATTGAAAGATGGCAAATCTACATTTTGAGATGAATTAAATATTCATTTGTTTGATCATTCATTCATTTATAAAGTAAGTATGGTGTTATTTACTATATGTCAGTGTGCTAGGCACTTGGGGTATAAAGATGAACAAGAGCCAATACTTTCTATTGAGGAGCTTGAAGTTTGCCTTAATTTAATGTTTTCAGTTTAGAGAGATAAATGAAAATCTAGAGACATTTATTAATGCTAAAGATATAGAAAAGAATAGTGCTGAGATATCACAGAATCAGAGAATGTTTGAACTGAGCAAGACCAAGAGATCATTTATTCAACTTCCCATCCAATGCAGGAATTCCTTCCACAACATTCTTAGAAGACTGTAAGTTTCTGCCAGAAAAATAATGATTTATTGAATGTTTACTACTGTCCCAGATACCGTCCTAACTCTTCATAAACGTAGTCTTGATTTAAACATCACAACAAAACTGAAAGCTAGTTAACAGTATACATAATTTACAGACAGAAACTAAGACCCAGAGAGGTTAAGTAATTTGTCTGAGGTCACACAGCTAATTCACAGGGCTGAAATTTGAGCCCTACCCCAGAACCCCGTGTTCTTAATCTGAGCCACTACACCCTACTGTTTTTACAGCTGAGATATTTCCAGTGATATGAAACTCAATATATGGAAAGTCTGTTGTTCTACTTCTTATACAGTTCTTCTCTATATAGTGCTGGAATCTCTCCTTTTTCTTCTTTTTTTTAAAGATATTATTTATATGAGAGATAGAGTGAGAGAGCTAACAAGCAGGGGCGGGGAGGGAGAGGCAGAAAGAGAGGGAGAAACAGATTCCCGCTGAACAGGCAGCCCAACATGGGGCTCGATCCCAGGACTCTGGGCTCATGACCTGAGTCAAAGGCAGCAACTCAACCGACTGAACCACCCAGGTGCCCGTGGAATCTGTCTTCTAATAACATCAGTTCCTTACTTCAGTGAGTATCGGATAACACCTGCAGTATAATTGGACTTGCCAAGAATATTAAAATCCTTCGGACATGGTTTCTACCGTCAAACAGCTTATAATCTTGCTTTTTCTGTTTAGAAAAGCACAAAATGTGTGTTCTTTTTTACCAGAGCGCCTTCCAAAAGTCTGAAAACAAATCCATCCCCCAACTCATCTAAATAAAAACTACTCAACTTCTGACTGAATTTGTTGTTATTCCACACTAAATATCCTTGGTTCCCTCACCTGTTGCTGGATTTCCAGAGGCTCTCCATCGCAATTTTCTTTCTCCAACTGTGTATTTGATCCTGTCCTTAAAAGATGGGGTATTGAACCTAAACAGTGTAATGCTAATGGTAGTACAGAGGGAGTTTAACTGACTTTCATTTGAATATTGACTTCAATTAATATTTGCAATAATGGTTCTAGCTTTTGATAGCAATAATGTTACATACTTATATTAAGCCAACTTAATACCACTCAGTTCCCCCACATTTTTATTTTAACAAATATTCGCCCATCCAGGTCTTGAATTTGTGAAATAGAATTTTTATCTTTTACATTTAATTCTTAAATCAAGATTTTATTATTATCTTTGTTAAATACAGTCTTTAAAGCAATAATTGGTCTACCATTTCAGATTGCCAGACTGTTTTTCAGTCTTGATATTGTTTTCCATTTTATTAGATATTTCACCCAGCTTTATGGAATCCTCAATCCTCAAAGCCCAATGTTTTTGTGATCTCTTTGAAGATTCAAGGCAAAGGAGGGAGTTTTGAATTGTGTTACTAATGACCTCTTCCAAGTTGGAATAGGTTTCATTAATCAATCCTTCTTTGTTATCATTGTTCAATCAATCTTCCTTTGTTATCATTGTTCAATCAGGGTTGAATTCACTTAGCTAAGTTAGCATCTGATGTATTATATTATGAGAAACAGAAAATATGTTCTTGAAATTAGGATACATTACATGCATGGTATTTTCCTGTACTTGTTAATTTGGCCTGATTTATTCTTATTGAACCCATACTAGATCCAATAATCACTGTATTCTTTCCTAAATGCTCACAAATCATTTATCCCAGCCACCTACCGACCTACCCTCTTTCTTTTTTATTTCTCTTCAAGTTATACAAAGGATTCAGGTCAAATTATAAAAATAAATTCAATAAAAATGGGAAAATAGTTAAAGAAATGGGAACAAGGGTAAAAAGGAGTAGACAGGTAATCACAGCAGAGGTAAATTAACATAGAGTAATGCATGACATAGACTCCTTCCTACATGTGTGTTTGGGGCAGGCCAGAGCAGGTGAAACACAGTATTAGTGACAAGGCACTCAGAAGATAAAGGCAAGGTTTTGTCTCTTTATGTTTGTTTTCAAACATTTAAGAGAGCCTTTCCATTTGTGGATTTATCTGCAGCCCCTCAGTAGGGCAGTGGGATAATATCAAATCCTGATTGGATAAGAGTAGTTCTAGAAGGGCCAAAGCAATGCTGTCTGTGTGGGCATGTTTCCCATGGTCTGACCTCATCCAGGACAACCCAGAGAACCAGAGGGTAGGATATATTGCTTGTGCTTCAGGCAATCCTCTATTAATGGCATTGCTTGCAACCATGTTTTTTATTTGTTTGGAATAGCTGGGCCCTCTAGTGAGAACCTAGTTCAGATCGTCTGTGTCGCCAATTAAAGGTATATCTGTGTGAATAAATTCTCTATAGAAAGTTAAGAAACTATACTAAGAAATGGTTTATCATCTATTTAATTAAGATCCATTGGTTATCATGGTTAGAAGTATAGCTTCTTGAGACAATGACAGTAGTTTACTAGATGAACTTAGGAATGATTTCATTTTAATGAGCTATTTACATAGACTTGCACATTATTAAAACACACAAAAATATTAATATTTATTTTAGCCAGATGAAATCCTTTTGGTACTAGGTGATCTAAATAATACATTTTAAAATAAAAAGAATAGAATGCTATTTATAATATTTATATTTCAATATTTTTCTTTGTTTTCTGTTTGTTCTGATTTCAGTTTCAGCAGAAACTGATTTTCCAGAAATTTCTGAATACAAAAAAGGGAGCAGAGTGTTATTCTTTCTAATATTTATCAAGCTGTATTTTATTACTCTCAAGATATGATAAATATTGTTAAAAAATAATCTCTCACCTAGTATATATTTTCTCCCAGTTTAGCAAGTGGTTAAGAATAGTACCACTTGGGGCACCTGGGTGGCTCAGTCGGTTGGGCGTCTGACTCAACTCTTGGTCTCAGGGTTGTAAGATCGAGCCCTGCCTCCAGCTCCATGCTCCAGCTTAAGCCCTGCTTAAGATTCTCACTCGACCCCACATCCCCCTCTATCCCTCTAAAAAATAAAATAAAATAAAATAAAAATTTAAAAAGAAAGAAGAATATTACTTGGTCATCTGCCCAAACAGCTTATAGTTTAAACAGAAACAAAGTCCAGCCAATCTACCAAGTGCGTGAACAGTGCTACCACAATCAGATGTGCATTGTCTTCAATAGCAGATGCCCATATTTACGCAGCCTACCTCTGGGTTCACCTGCAGCAGTGATGAAAATTCCTTGGCATGCAGACAGCTTCCCACCTTAAGTACCCATGCTTCTCTGTTTCTCTGCCTGGAGACTTTTGCTAGCACTGAAGAACATGCACAAGGCAACTTAGGACATGCTAAATATTTATTCCCCCAGGTGGGAACTCTCAACCAGTGAGTCTGTGAATATCTACCCAGCATGACCTCCTGACAATGCTGAAGCATATCCTTCATGCTTCCTCAGAGGGTCGCTATGAAACTGAGCCAGTTGCCCATAGCAATAACATGCTTATTAATACACCCTCTATCTGTCTCCCTCAAATCCTTGTCTCAAAAAAAACACAAAGTAAGACATCCGCTTTCACCATTCCTATTGAAATTTCAGTGAACTTGATTATCCTTGTCTCAAAAAAACACAAAGTAAGACATCCTCTTTCACCATTTCTATTGAAATTTCAGTGAACTTGATTATAAGTAAGCCGCTCCCCAGAGTGAGAGGGGTAATCGTATCTGTAGCTCAGGTAAGGTAACAATGGAGTGGAGGGAAGATGGCGTTATGGAAAAAACATGGAAGTTAGAACCAGAACATCTAACCTATGACCTCTAATCAAATCTCAGTCCCTCTCAAACTCAGTCTTCTTCTGCTTTCTCTTTGAACATACTATTCAGTTGACCTCTGATTCTCTTGATTCTCCTCCAATATCACAAGCCATATACTCTGTCTCCTTTGCTGGACCCTCATCATCTTCCCAGTGTGATCTCTTGGAGAGATCTAAGCTCAGTCCCCACACTCCTTCCTTTGGCTGTCTAAACCCAACACCTATGTGGTGAATGATGTAAGAAGCCAGCTGTAAATTGGGAGAGGCTGGCCTACAAGACCTCTCATCTCCCTTTCACTCAAATGCCACATGATCTTAAGTTGACTATGAAAGGATAAAAGACATGCTATAACTTGTTCATCAGAGGGAAGACTTTTCACTATCTTTATTAATCTCCAAAAGTTGCCTTTCTCACATTTCTCCATTCATTGGGGAATGTCTATTAAAGTGCATAAACCGATATGTACTTATTGCCTTATATTTTCTCCATCTATCTTAACTAATTACTGTTTCATTTCTCATCTGAGAAATTTATAAAATTATAACATATCTAAAGCTTATAGACACGTCATTATTCTTTTCATTCTTTGCTTAAAGCTGAAATCCAGGTTTTTTCATATTTACCAGAACATGAAAATCTGCCAGGAAATCTGCCAGGATGCAGACTAGATTTTATTCTTTCATAAATCCCCCTTCAGCCCTAAGTGCACCTGGTGACTGACTACTAAACTTCATTTTTTAGGATCTTCCTTTTCTTAGTATGATTTTGACCTAGTCATTTCTTTTGTAAATCCCCCCCTTTTTTTGTAGTTCAGAAGTATTTTATGATTATTTGCCAAGCCGAACTGAGATCTTGTTGATCCTTATCATTTTCTAAATATCCCATGATTCATTTCACACTTAAAATGTAGAAATGACAAAAACTAAATACACGTTAAAAACAAAGGAACTCTGAATAATGATAATGCATGTATTGGATCTTTTGTGAAAACTGTGGTTCCGGGTTTTTTTTTGAGGATCTCCATGTCTCTCCATTCCTGGTGTGATTTTGGTGTAAAAAGTCGCATGTGGAGACCTCCAGGAAGGTTTTGATGATCTTTGTTTGTGAATTATCCGCAGGTGGAACTGGCAAGGGTAAGTGGAGGAAAGAATAGTGACGGTGAGGGAAAGGAAAATTAGATTCCGTCACTGAAAATGTAAATACCGATTAAGTGCTCATTGGGTGCCAGGCAATGTGTTAGACAGTGGGAATACAACGGTAAGCAAATCCAGACAGTATCACCGACCTTTGGGAGTTATATTCTAATAGGGCAGAGCAGGAGGGGCTGGAGTAGGAAGATATATGGCTCCACGTGAAAAGTGTTCCATTGCAGCCATGAGACATGTTAAGGAGGACAGTTTCTCAGGCTGGGCCTCACCCAAAACACCAGGCCAAGGGGTTCATGGTACCTGAGCACCAACCAGGCTGCTGAGTTTCCTGCAGGCATCTGGAAGAGTGATAAATTTTTGTTATTTTCACAAAGGTGGGCTAACAGGGGCCCTGAAGAAAGAGTCCAAGAGAGCTTACAGCCGTTGGGAGAGGTCAAGGAAGTTTTCGTGGAGGAAAGCATAACCAATGAAGTGAGATCTGAAGAAAAAAGACTTAAAAAAAGGATCAAGAGAGATGGAGGCAACAGTGGGTGGGGAGGGCAGTGAGAAGCCCATTTACTGCACAGCGAGCAGCTTGTGTAAAGAGAATGTGCATCGTGCCTTGGAGAAGCTGAAGGAAGGATGCTGGACGGGAGTGAGAAAGATGAAAAAGGTCAGAGCGGTATTTATGGGCCAAGCAAGTAAACTTGATCCTGTTGGGTTGTATTAAGGATTGAGTATTTAAGAGTGGCAAGTGTCTGCATTGTGGAGGGGCGAGGGCAATACAGAACAAATTAAGGAGGCTATTGCCGTGATGAGCAAGAGATGATGATAGCAGAGTCTGGGTCATGGCAAGATCTCTAAATATGTTTAATAAAAACATGTTAAAAGGGTGACAAACAGGGCGCCTGGGTGGCTCAGTTGGTTAAGCAACTGCCTTCGGCTCAGGTCATGATTCTGGAGTCCCAGGATCAAGTCCCACATCGGGCTCCCTGCTCAGCGGGGGGTCTGCTTCTCCCTCTGACCCTTCCCCTCTCATGCTCTCTGTCTCCCATTCTCCCTCTCAGATAAATAAATAAAATCTTAAAAAAAAAAAAAGGGTGACAAACACACTGTTTATTGGAAACACTGTAGAAGGAAAGACTGTATATAATGTGAAGAATAGAATTTAGAACCTTTAAGACCCAAGGCATGGTTTCCTGCCTTGGTAAACAGAGCAACACATTTTAGTTGTTTTGTTTTTGATAATGAAGGCTCTTAGTTAAAATGAATTATATTAATTTTTATGTAAAGAATCTGGAGTCATAAATTGGTTCTATGCTAGTCTCAAATGTGCCCTGAACTTGGTTCCTTAAAATTGTTGACATCAGACTAACCCCCTATCCTTTACCTCAATTGCAAATGTGAAATGCTATATGAGCTCCTTGATGCAATTCAATGGAATATTAACAATCTAATTTACTTTAGCAATCTAATATTGTTGAATATTTAATTGTTTTCAAACTTTGGTTAGTTTCTTAGGATAAATTCCTAGAGAGATAATTTCTGGGTTATAGAGTATATATATTTCTAAGGCTTTTGACACACAATGCTAAATTTTCTAGAAAGTTTTGGTATTTTACATTCCACTAGCAGTGTAGGGATGCTTGTTTCTCCATACTTGTACCAACATTGGATGTTTTATTAAGAAATTAAGGTTTACCGATTTTGTAGATAAAATAGAATCTTATTATTATTTTGATTTTGTCTACTACAATATGTAGGGTTTTTTTTTTTTTTTCAAAATTAGTAGCCATTTGTATTTCTTTGCCAAAATTTTATTGGGTGCACATCTTTTACTTATTGATTTTCAAGGAGTCTTTACATATTGCTATGTAAAGAATATGCTCCTTTAACTTTTTAAATAGGTTAAAAAATTCTGTCATTTCAGCATGTATCACTGTTTTGCTCACTTTTAAGTTCATGAGGAAATTTTTTTTGTTATAAAAACTTAGAAAATGATTAGTAAAGATAAATAAAATCAGGTTGCATTTTTGAGACTTTAAGCATGAGTGAAAATTATAGACTTTGGTTATTCACTTTTTCTCTGTTTATTCTACTATGTTGTGGTATATTTGAGGGCACAGATTTTAGAAGTAGTATTTTATAAGTAATGATTATTATATTTGTAATAATGACCAGAAGCCAGTGTTGTGCTAGTGAATGTTTAACAACTGAGCCTCCTTGTAGAATTGACTGCTTTCTATATTATAAATACTCCCATCATGGCTGATTTCAGGTTACCAAGTTGCATGACAGAGTCTTGAAAACGGGTATGGAAGCAGTACAGGATTCTAAAATGCCATCTGAATCATTAGCGGTTAAATTCTGTAGCACATAGTTTTATTGTTAGATATATTTCCAAATTTTTGAACATTAACATATAGAGAATATTTGATTAATCAGAAAACTACATTCTCCAAATATGTCAGCCAAATGAAATTTACTTGTAATTTTTCCATTTAAATTAACACATTATGGGAAATTATAGGATCTTTACATTAACTAGGAAATAATGAAGTATTTTAATTCCAAGTTATTTTCTAATATATAAATAAGACCCATGGTGGGGGTGGGGGCAGGATCATAAAACTTGTATTGATTCATCTAGAAAAGAAGAGGTCAAGGATTGTATTAATAATTATCTTTGAATGTCTGAGTGATGATGGTTAAATAAGAATAAAACCACTATTACCACCACCACAACCACCACCACCACCACCACACACACATACACACACACATACACACACACACACACACTCTCTCTCTCTCTCTCTTCCCTATTTCTATAAAGTTAGTAACAAGGGAAAATAATAACAGAGGAGGGATTTAGCCAGAAGAAAGAAGACTCAACTGGTTGCAAAAATTATCAAGAATGACTTGGTTTTGTGTTGTCCTTTTTCTATATATCTGTTGAAATAATATAATGCTGTTTGAGATCATTTTGGTGTGATTTTATAATAGATCTAATACATTTCAGACATTGACTATGCTACTTTTTCTTTTCAGTACACAGAAGGAGAATCTATTAGGCAAAACCAAATTAGAATATTGAGCAACATGGAGTTCTTGAAATCCAAAAGTTTAGAGTGACACTGAGCATAGGAATGATTGCCCTTGTAAGAGGGAGAGCTCAGTGATTCAGGGAGGAAAGCCTCAAGATGGGGGGATAGTGACTGGAAAATTCATTTGGTTGCTTAAAAGATCAGCTTAACTCTGGCTCAAGATTCACATTTCCCACTTGTGTCTTGTCTTCAAAAATAAAAAAGAGGAAACCACCAATGAGAACATGTGGTGTTATAAATCATCCTGACTGTTGTTAGAAAAATGAGTAAGGGTTCTAAACAGTTTCAAAAGGTCCTGACTAGCCCTTTTCACTCACCTTGAGAAGAACCATAAAAGAAAACAAAAGGAATTCTTTTTCTTTCTGTACACCAGTCCTCAGCAGTGTTCTCTTTGGGCTCCTGGCATCTGGGCCCAGTTGCTGGGTTACAGGCAAATATAATCAAAACAAACACTAAAAGGTACTCTTTTGGCTCTTAACATGTTGGAAAGGTCTTCTGCCTTCCATCCTCTGTGCTAGCCAATTCTCAATGCAAAAGTGACTTTCCCACTTGTTGTCCTTTCCTTTTCTTCCTGCAGGACAACTCCTGATTATAAACTTCTCATGGAGAAGAAGCCCTTAATTATGAGGCCGTTAGACCTTTAGACCTTTTCCCCAACTTCCTGTTGAACAGCACCAGGAATTCCACCTGTTTCCAGGCACTATCACCCTTCCCTGTCCTCAGAGAACTGGCAGGGTGTAGAGGCTCTTCCATAGGAGCACTATTAACCCTTTGCTCCCCACATTGTCCAGTTTACCAGGGAGAGATTGTCAAGGAAACAAATGGTATTTTCCACCCAGGACTCTAGTGCCAGATTCAGTGATGGACTTCCTGCTTCTTGGCACTTGTGATGTGTTAGACTATATTTGAACTTGGACAGGAAAGCTACAAGCACGTTTAGAACTTTGGGAAATAAGGTCTATGGCAAAAGTCAACCCATTAGCCAGTTTGTCCAGAGTATTTTATTAAGGTCTATGGGGTGCCAAGCACTTTAATAGAGTCAGGGCATTCTAGCATGCTCTGCAGAGCTGAAAGGCACTAAGATGATTTGTCCTGGAGAAGAGAAGAGTGAGAGGGAGCTGTTATAAATCCTCCAGTATTTAAAGAGGTGTTGTTCAGAGAGTAGCAACCAATCATACTTCAACTTTGTTAAGGCTAGAACATGAGGAAATACATTCAAAACGTGGACATTTTGTTTATTTTTAAGGAAGAATTTCCCAAGAGTGTATATTTCTAAATACATTGAAGGGTTCCCTAGAAAGATGGCCATATTTCCTTTCTGAAAACCTAGAACAAAAAGCCTTACCTCTTATCTGCCTGAAATGGTTTGGTTTTGTATGCATGATTATGAGTTGGTATGTGTTTACTGGAGGAAAAGAGCTGGACTAACTTCTGATATAGGAAACCTCTAACCATGACTGATCTTTGAAAAGCAAATATTCGCCATATTTCTGGAAAGGTCAGAGTTAAGTGTTCTCATCCTGGTGTTTTGCAAAATCTGAGCCAAAGAAGACAAGGTGTCTTTTCCAGGGTCACCCAAAATACGAGTGTTTGAACTAAACATGTATTTTGCAAGGGTATATTGTTTTTTATTAAAAGTTTGAAACCCGCAGAAAGAATTTTACCCTAGTTACTAAAAAAATTACTACATCTTTCCAAAGCTGATGTATAGTGCTTTTTTTTCTTCATTGTTTTTCATCATCATAGCTACTATTCATTGAGCTTCTGTTATATCAGGCATTGGACTCGGGGCTTTATATACATTTTTCTCTCTTTTCATCCTTACACCTATTTTGTAAGATGGGTACTGTGACTTTAATTTACTAGGTGATGGAATTGAGGCTCAGATATATTCTGCTATAACTTGTCCAGTTGCAGTCACCAATCTAGTAGGTGGGGGAACCAGAATTAAAATCCTGACCTCTCTGAATGTTGAAGTTCTTTTTCCACTACACTGGTCTACCAGGGAAAATATGACTCAGTCATTTTAGATCAAAAGGATTAAACTAATTGTTAATAAAAATATAATTCATATATACAAACTTGCTGAAATTGCTGAAACATGTATGATTTATGTCAACATGCTTCAAAAATGGTTGAAAACCCTTTTCTGGGGTGCCTGGGTGGCTCAGCCGTTAAGTGTCTGCCTTCAGCTCAGGTCAGGTCCTGGGATGGAGCCCCACGTCGGGCTCCCTGCTCAGCGGGAAGCCTGCTTCTCCCTCTCCCATTCCCCCTGCTTGTGTTCCTGCTCTTGCTGTCTCTCTCTCTGTCAAATAAATAAATAAAATCTTTAAAAAAAAAAAAAAGAAAACCCTTTTCTGCCTAAGAAAATACAACAGAGTGTTCTAAGCAGGAAACATTTAAATTCCCTTACTATCCTTCTCTATCTGAAATGATTTTCCTGAGTGATTGTAAAGCCCTAAGATTGATTTAATTGGGGCTGTATTTCATAACATAACTAGCATCAAATTATGGAAATGTTTTCTAATGGCCTGGATTTTATGTTCAACAATTTTATTCTATTTCACAACCTGAGTCAGGCATGTCTTTTCCTCCTGGCTTCTGGAATATTCCAAATTCCTTTTAGAGATGACTCTTCCATTTGGGCCTCTTCAGCTGGCGTTTTCCCCCTCTCTTCTCATGATCAAATTTACAGGCTCACTGTTTAATAAGAGGGGGCTGCAGGGGAAAAGAGGCAGTAGTAAAAAAAAAAAAAAGTGCCAGAACTAAATGTGATTTCAGGCAAGCCTCTTAAACTCTTTGTGTCTTGGCTTTTCATCTACAAACTGGAAGTAATGACCCCTGTATCTCCCAGTTGTGAGGTTTGTTGTGAGAAGATAGGCGAACAGGTAAACAAGAAAACTTGGTTCAGTATATGTGCTGCTGTTGACATTTGACATGCGAAGTGGGATATACCTTAGCTCGCTCCAAATCCAGACGCTTGTAATAATAAATTGACTTATTATTTGGTTTGACTGCCCTTCATATTCTGTCTTCTTCCACAGGAAATAGGACAACTTCAAGGGAGGAGAATACTGTACCTCTGTCCCATTAATTTGAATTTTCTCTGATATGGACCTCCACCAAAACACAACTCATTATTTTCTTCATAAAACCTATTCCTCTTCTCGTATTTCTCTGCTTGTTAATGATGTCAGAATACACTCAGCTTCCATCCCAACCTCTCAAATTGGAAATCCAAGAGCTATTCCCTGCCAAACCATGCCCCCCAACCTCTCTCTTGCTCTCTCTCTCTTTCTGTCATTCCTCCCTTCCCCATCCAGCTGGTCTTCAAATCCAGCAGATTTTAACATAGATATGTTCAATTGATGTATCTTCCATTTGCATCCCTTACAACCACTGTTCTGGGTAAGACCTGGATCATTCCTTACTAAGACTAGGGAATTCTTTTCTGTCAGGATAGGTAGAAGCACAACTTCCATCCACAGTCACTCTGAACTTGTGTCCAAAGGAAAGTTGTACCAAAAGTAGCCCACCAATTTACCATATTTTCCTGTTGGCTTGGGTTTCTGTTCCAAATTCCTATATTAGGAATTAGGTTGGATGACATGCCAGCTGAAAGGATTGCTTATGTCTGGGCTAGCTGCTCATCTGCTTCAGGCTCCTTTTCTTCTGGGCTAACCTTTGTTTTCTGTTGGCTTTCTGTGGGTGGAGTAGGTTGGCAGAAGTGATGACAAGGCCTAAGACTTCTTATCTTACTGGCTATATGGGAAGTGGTTTACAGGAAGAAGCATTCCTAGGAAGAAAAGGGAAGCCAAGGGAGCAAGATATCCCAAAATATTTCTCATCAGGAGATCAAAAGCTGTTTCCCCCTTGCTCTTTCCCCCAAAATCTTCAGCTCCTAGTATTATGGCCCAGCTCTGGGTTCTTGGTTTTAACCCATTATTGGAGCTTGGTCCACTCCTCAGGAATGGAGCTGGGGAGAGGAGAGGGAGACTTGGATTTATCCCAGAGTAGTGTTGCCACATATGAATCTTGAAATTATTTTTGTGGGTTGTGACCAGCATTTAAAAAAAATATAGTGTTATAGACTGTAAAGGAATAGAACACAACGGACCAGAAAGTATTAGAGTAGATTTCATAAGGTAAGGGTATCACTTTTTCATGAAACCTTTGTTTCAGTCATATGTAGAATAATTGTGTGTGAATATAACTGTATTAGGTCACAGTATAAAACATATTTCTTACTGTGTGGGTCATGGTCTAAAAAAGTTTGGAAGCCACTGTTAGGTTAGACCATATAGACAACAGTCTCTCTCTGCTTCTGATTTTCCCCCTTTGATCCATCCTCCATCCCCCAAATTGCCATTTAAATAGTCTTCCTACAAACCAATGTGATCACACAATCACCCTCCTTAAGGATCTCTGCTACTTATAGGAAAAATGCATTAGCATGATGGTCAAGGTCTTCAGCATCTGCTTCCAACAACTTTTCCAGTCTCATTTACTGTTACATTCTTCCTTATTGGTCTACTCTATCTTTTCCAAAAGTGCCTCTCATATTTCTTTGGCCTAGGATGTCATTTTCACTTCTCTACTTGCCTAAATTCAACTCATTAAAAATTTGTTTTTAAATAACATTCGTCTGATTAAAACTTTGGAATATGAGAGAGGTTACTGAGTATAAAATAAACTCACACAATCCCATAATCCAGAAATAGTATCATATCTTTATATGTATCTTCCAGTGTTTATTTCAAAGCACATGTACAAATTTTATGTACAGAAACACATGTATTTAGAACACTTCTTTTTCACTTAATGTATAAGGAAAAATTTCCAATGTCTTTAAATATTCTTCTAAAATACATGTAATGGATACATTACATTTTATTATATAGATATTGTTGAACGTTTAAAAGTTTCAAATATTTTATTTTTATAAATTATGCCTTGATATAGGTCTTTGTGTGTGTCTCTGATTTTTTCTCCCTTTGAACATATATTAGATTTGGATTTACTGGGTGAAATTATATTAACATTTTTAAGGGCCTTGATAAATATTGCTTGATTCCTCATAAAAACTATACACAATATCCCTATTTGTGCCAGTATGGATATTATCATTTACAAAATATTTGCCAGTCTGATAGATGAAAAATGGTTTTGCATTATTTTCATGTGCACTTTGGGGTATTAGTTAAGATTAATCTCTTTTTTTCATGTTTATTGGTCATTTATGTTGCATTTTAGAGGAAATTGCTTGTCAGTGGCCATTGTCCATTTTTTAATTAGGGAGGTTGTTTTTTCTGTGTTGTTTTTTTATTATTATTAATCCTGCTTATTCTTCAAAGTTCAATTTAAGACACAATTTCTCCATGAAACTTCCTTCTAGTGTCTTAGTTTGAATCTTTGTTTTTCTGTAGCACATTATTTGTACCTCCTCTTAGTGATCAGTTTACTCTGCCATGTTGGTTGCTATCTTCTCCCCACTTAATGACAAGGTTTAGGGGGTAAAAACCTTTTCTTATTTTTTTTTAAACTCTCTCTAGTAAAAGGCACAGATCAGATATTCAGTATATTGTTGGTATTCCTTGCCAAGCTAGAGAGCAGAGCTTTCCCTTCTCAATGTGGAATTTGATAGGTTATTCTTCTTGTATGCTTTTAGAATATTCTATCTGAGGCTGCACTCACATATATTTAGGAAGATTCAATGAGCACAGAATGCATTTTTCTTGGGGTGCTGAGAAGAGGAAGAGAGAACTGACCTTTCTGAAGTCTGTTTGGCTCTGCTTCCTAGTTTCATTTAAGATCATTTCATCAGCATGAGAGGTTTTGCACTCTGGGTGATGTGAAGTTTCTCTTTTTCCCTTCTTTTCCTCAACACTGTGGCATTCTGCTTTGATGCACTTAGAGGCCATTTGAGATCATTTAGATGACTTTTGCGAATTGGTCAGAAGTTTGAATCTTAATATGTAGTTGCTGGATTGAACTCAGAGATCATCTAGTCTCAAACCTTAAACCCTCCACCAGCTTCTACTCCAGAGACTTCCCCTACTTGAGATGGCACTGACCTCTCAAAAAGAATAACTCCGCCCCAGTATCAGGGGACAATTCTCCCTTTCCACCCTGCATCCTGAAGGACTGAACTCCGGGCACCTTTCCTGGAGAAAAGCATCCATTTGACCCATCAGTTGGCCAGGGCCAGCAGTAGGTACCACTCGAGAGAGTTCCCCAGGTTAGCTCCCCTGCCTGCCTCCTTGGTGGTGTTCTCCAGGAGTGGCATAACTACCACACACCAGTGTTTTCTATCTGCTTCTGGCTGTTGTAGTTTGCTTCCTTTCAACATGTTCTCTGAAGGAATCTGCTATTTAATTTGCCTCTTCTATGTCACACTGTACTCAGAGCTTTGCAGATACCGTATCATTATTTCTTCCGATTTTTCCTATTTTATACTGGAGGAATTGAGGTTCACGTGCAGTTAAAGTATTAAGGTCACACACCTGATGAAGTAGTGGAGGGAGCCCTTGAGCCCAAGTTTGCCTCACGCAGACTCATGTTACCTTCACTACACCAGGTTTCAATTCAAAGAAGCGCGATTTGGATTACTGAAACCATATGTGCATCTCTGAGAGGCTCTCTTGCTTTTGGTAATGCAAACACTAAATTTTGGGGGTGGCAGGGAGAAGACTTGTTCTTAGAAACATTTATTTTGAAAGTTAATTGTAGGTATTGTGCATAAAGTCTGAATTAGTGTTTATAGAGGGATGATACAAAAAACTTAAAAAAATAGTAGGTGATCTAAACGATTTATCAAATGAAAGAGAATTATATGGTCAGTCTAATCAAGAATATGTTTAATTTAATGAGGAATTGAGACACAGGACCCACAATGCCAGGAGGCACTCTGCAGAGCAGTTGTAACCACAGACTCTGGAGTCAATCAGAACTGGATTGAAATCCTAGTTTTTGCCACACACACTTCATCTCTCTCGTGAGTCCCTAAGTTTACTCATCTGTAAAGATAGGTAATACTACCTATCTCTTAGGCACTTAATGAGATAATAGACTCATTCCTTCATCTATTCATTCCTTTGACAAAAGTACTTTTTGAATATTTACAATTTGCATGACACTGGGGATGAAGTCACGAACAAGACACATACAAGGTTCCTGCCCTAAGAGCTTTGACAGTCTGGTGGTTAAATGTGAAGTGTTTGTCATGGTGTCAAGTACATGCTCAGCACTAATAAGTGGTAGATGTTACTATTATTATAATATTATTATTATCATTATTATTATGAGTGTGCATTTCTACAACTTCTTGTAATTTTGACGTATCTTACATTTGATAATAGGTGCGAGACCTAGTTAACGTTTTCCTGTATTGGCATTTTTAATTAAAGGATAGTGTCGTAAGGTAACAAGCAATTATTGTTAACAAAGGAAGTACTGTATAATCAGAGCCTTGCTTCAAGAATGTAGGATTTCTTCTCTGCTCCTTACTTGACTGTTATTCTCTCTCTAGCCACATGAAACACTTAGAACAGTGTCTGGCACAATGAATAACTATTAGTCGAAAAAAAATGTATGAATGAATGAGGGTTGCACAAACTCTAAATACAGCATTTGGCTGGTGCCTACAGAAGAGGATCCTAGCTGGTTATAAACTGTACAATGATAGTCCCCTGGTAAAAAATGCCCTAAGACTTTTTTTGTAAACTTAAGTACCTTGGGGGAAAATCCAAGGTGGGAGACTCTAAGCAAGAAAGTTATTTTTAATGTCACTAGACTACCTTGGAAGAGGAAAGAGTGAAAAAAGTCTGAGTATGCAATAATCATCTCCTGAAAATTAAGGATTCTAATCTGAGGGAGTTAAATGCTGAAATAGTTGTTCAGACAGTTTTCCATGTGCCCATATATTTTACAATGAGTGTCTTTACATGTAACAGTTTGAGTTAGTATTTTATTATAATTTACTACATTTTGAGATTCATATAGAATTTAATGCCTTATTCAGTGGAAATAACTTTTACATGCACTTAGAACATATCCTTGTAAGTGTTTAGTAATGGAAAGAACATGTGGCATAGAACTTTGAAAGGGTTTCTGTCATATCAGATTCACATCCATAAAGATAAATTTGTTTATGTGGGTCAGATTCCACTTCAACAAATATCTGTTTGCAAAAGATAAAAAAAAAAAAAAAGCCCCAGGTAATAATCTGTTCATTTGACAATATAAAATCTGTTCATTTAATATTATATTTACCTATCTCATATAATATCATAAAAAGTAGTATAACAAAAAATACTTTTATTGAATTTGAGATCATGGAATTTGACCCATACATTATTTAACTATGATTTAACTGGCATAATTTCTAGACCATCTGGAGAAATCTTCTGTTCTTAATAACCTTTGCAAGAGCACTAGTGGTTATTTGGTTTTGATATTTTTACATTGTAATTCAAACTCATTACCACCATAAGGAAATTAATGTGATCGGTATGAGCATATTTTTACCTTTAAAGACATAATCATAATAATTTTAATAGGTAGGCCAAGTAATGTAGATAATGAAGTCTGAAGGAGGTTATAGCTTTCTCTCCCCGCCAGCCTCTTTCCCCCAACACACACTATCATTTTTGATAAGCATTGCAACTTATATGTATAATACTCATTTACTGAAATATTCAGGGAATTAATATTTGACCCATAAATTCCAAACTACATCAGCTACTGTTTTTTTCCCCTTTCCCTTCTAAAAGAAATATGCTTTCATTCTCTATGTATCGAATGTAAATCAGAGAACCAATGCATCAGGGATGAACATTACCTTTCAAAATCTATCTATACACAAACGCTCATGTATCTCGAGCCATAATTGTATGCATGTGTGCACAATGATTGCACATAGTGTGTAGAAATGTTGTTATGGTGGGTGAGCACTTATGAAAACAGAAATCAGTCAGCACGAGTTTAAGCCAGGCATGGTGTGGGTAGGTAATATAAAAGCCTCTTTCTGCAGACCTCCTAAGTTCGCTGTAGCATCCCAATTCTGAGCTAAAACCTTCATTGCTATTCTAGTCAGAGAATTCAAAGATGGAAAACACCTATTAGGTTACTTAGTTTATCCCCCTAGGGCCAGCATGGAAGATTACTCTGATAGCATATTTTATTCCTTCTTCTACTTCTTCTGTATTCGGTCCACCCTCATTCCAAAATGTCTGTGCTGACAGGCTTTTCACCTTGTTTCCTTGGGTAAGTATATTCTCCTGGATTTCCTTACATTTCTTCAACATTTAGATATACTTTCTAGTTTGCAAATATGTTGTGTGCTTGTCATCAGATCTAGGCAAATGATTTTCATGGTATTAATCATCTGCTCATGGATTATAGCCTCCAAAGCAACCTGGGGGCAATAATAACAACATCTTTGATAGATTTTTCACTTCTACGCATGTATGTATATATATCTGTATGTACCTCATTGGCCACCAACTTCTTTCTCAGATTGCTCATCAACCAAGGCTGAAGAAAAGACAAGCAGGTCATCTGAGTTATGTAAAATTCTGCATGCTGAATGAGCCACAAAATAGGATTGCTCCAAATCTGATTTTTGGAGCAAATAGGGTATTCAAGGGGACCTTGATTCAATTCCGCTGAAGATATCTGCACCTTGAGAGCATACCTAAGTTGCTGGTCCTCCTCGAGCCCAGGAGTCCCAGTTGGATCCACCAAAGTGAATGGTGAGGAGCTTAAGATGTATCAGGAATTTTTCTAAACACTTCACAGATTTAAACATTTTACATTGTAAAATATTTTCTCAAGTGCTCACCCACCATAACAACATTTTACCACATTGTTCAAAGTTCACTCAATCCTTCTCACAGCTTTTGGAATGGGTTCTAAATAACTCATTTTACTGAGGAAACTGAGATGCAGGTTCACTTGGCCTCTGTCATAGGACTGGTCGGGGATGGAGATGGGTAGGACTCCAGTAGTCTGGCTTCAGAGCCCATGCTCATAACCGCTATGCTGATTAGAGTGTGAAGAAAGTGAGTGAGCATGTCCTTTGGAGTCAGATGCACTCTGTATTGAGTATTGACTCTATCACAACTTTTATGACTTTGTATAAGTTAGTTGACCTCATTGAGTCTCAGTTCCTTTATCTGGAGAGTGGGGTTAACAATAGCCTTCTTTTAAAATCTTATGAGGGTTAAATAAGAAAAAGCATGTCCAGCTCTGGGTACAGTTTTTGGCATATGACTGCCGTAAAACAAAGGTTTGTTTCCTTTGTTTGAAGATCTGCCTAATGTCATGGAGGAAGGTTGGCCATCTTACCTTCTTCTCAGTCATTCATCTACCATTCTAAAAATAAATTCTTTTCCTAAGTGATTGGCCTTTGTTCTCTACATGAAGGCATAGATCTGTGCTCATGAGTGTTAGAGATTTTGTGGTATGAAGGAATGTTCTTGTGGAGTAAGTTGAGACAGTCTAACCAATGCCTTCATTTCATGTCATGTTTAGTTGGTAGACATTGTATGGAGATAGCCCCCAACTTAGAAATAGATTTTGTCCCCAAAGTTTGTTGAAATTTGGAACTGGAGGCATGTTTTCTCATAAAAATTATGTTATATATTATAAATGATAGTTAGGTCATTAGGTTTGTTCACACAAATCTTTTTTAACCCATAAGACGTCTAAGCCATAACAGTAGCTGGTAGCAAAAACAGTAGTTGATTTGCTCAGCATAACTAAATTCTCCTTCTGGTTTACCCTATCCCACTCAAAGCCCTGGAAGAGCCAGAATCGGGTACTACAAGTTCTACTAGCCTCTCATAATTAGAGAAATTTTAGAGAACTTATAAATCTATCCATTGGCTAAGTAGAGGAATTTTAGAGAAATGATAAACCCATCAGCTGGCCATTGGACAATTCAATGCTCTCCTTAGAATTTGAAATGAGTCATAAAAACTGCAGCCTAACTATGTTGGATCCTGAGAGATTCCAGTCATGGAGTTATGCTATGGCCATGTTTTGGTTGGGGCAAGAATACAGGTATACAGGAAGAGGAGAGTGAAGTAGATGCCCAGCAGAGAAAGAAACCATGAGGCTTAGAGAGTCAGATGGACCAAGAAGGTGCATGATGACCTTCTAGATCATGTGAGGCCTCGTTGTTATATTCTACAGTTGGATCTCATAGGATCCTCCTGTATTATTTCAACAAACCCTTTTCTACTTAAACTAGTTTGAATGGGTTTCTGTTATAAACAACAAAATGATTCCTGACAAAGCTATATTTCTCAGACCAGAGCCCTTCTGAACTTGCCTTTTTGCCTATCTGGGTGGCTTTCTAGGCATGGCTGGGTAAGGTTTCTGATATCTGGATCTGGTAATCTTAAGGGAGGGCCCTGGGTTGGGAGAAGAGAGCAAATGGCAGCCCTGGTGTTGACATTAGTCTATTTTTGTTAACTCTCAATCCAGAAAGCATTACTGTCATCGCCTTAGGGTCTTCCTTTCCAGACACAATCCATTGCTCTACTGATTTACATTGTTCCCATCTTAAATGCCCTTTTGTTCCACTCTACTTACACAAAGTTTACTCCACCTTCATTGTAACTCAAGATGAGTCATGGAAAGTTATAGCGTTTTATGGCAGGAAGAGGACAAAGCCATCTAGTTCAAAGGCTCAAAGAGGTTGCCCAAGATCACTCAACTGGAAAATAGTGCTGCCAGGACTTGAACTTAGGTTCTGACTTCAGTATGTTTTCCACTAGACAACTCTGCCTATAACCCACAGGGTCCTATCCTCTTCTAGTATATCAGAGTGGCCTCCTCACTATGCACTATTTAATTACACATTCCCTTGACTTATATACTTGGCTCCTGTATGCAAGCTTGTGGAAAGCAGAAAGAGTAAAATTCCTTTTAATTTGTAGTTCCTCCTAGCACATACACAAAGATTGATATGTAAGTGATCAATACATTTCTGCATATTGCTTAAATGATTGAACATATCATGTAGGGAAGAACCTCAGGGGTTTTCAAAGTTGACATCTACAAAAGATGAACATTCCCTGAACAGAGAAACTCCATGAAAGTAGTTTGATTTTATAACCTACTGGTAAAAGGGAGTTTTCGCTGTGAAGTGTGGAGATGTGACCCTTTACTCATTATGAATGGGAGCCAGATCCCGAGGCTGGATGCTTCATTAACTGCAGTTAGGTGATGCTTAGTGGTGGCACAAGCACAGAGATGAGGCATATGTAGCAGTTATTTCCATTCAGGTGTGATTGGAGGTATGGTATTTCCAGATGGGGTCGATGAGATGATTCATGGATTAACTTCTTTATTTCAAGTTGTGATCATGTACTTTTCAGAACATCATCTTGGATGGTCTTCTTCTAAGATCTTATACTTCATAGGAAACGTGAATGAGAGGGCAAGTTAGCCTTCTCTCTTTTCAGATCCTAAAAATGTCTTCCTGGTTTCTGACTTCCCTACTGCTATCTTAGTGCAGACAACCAACTTCATGTTCCTAGATTTCATTGTTCCCTGTTCTATCTTAACACATTCTGACTGTATGTTTTTGGCAAAATGGACATAACATTCAGATTATGTCATGGGGGCTAGCAAGTAGTAGTAATGCCTTTTGGGTTTTAGACTCATAAAATGAGTCCATCCTTATTAGGACCATAAAACTGTGACATCTTACTGGGTCATGTCTCAAAGTGACATCCTTTCACTTTGGTATATCCAATTGGGATTTCTGGGTTTGAGAAAGACCAGCAATTTAAATATGCTCTCAATGTTCAGATATCTTCAGTTGAACTGGGTCAAGGTCTCCTTGTTATATTCTATTTGCTCCAATAGTGAGGCTTAGAGAAATCCTAGCAATCCCATTTTGTGACTTGTTCAGCATGAAGAGTTTTACATAATTCACATTGTCTGCTTGTCTTCTCTATCATCTCTGTGGATGAGCACCTGAGAAAAAATTGGGGGCCCATGAGGTATATACATGCATACATATATAGAAAAAAAATGAATAAAAATATTAATAAATGATTGAATTAAAGTGAGCTTGTTTCTCTCAAATTTTACAAAATGTTACTTTATAATCATGAAATCAATACTCATATATTAAAACAAGGACCAATTTTGAAATTAAAAAAAATACCACTGTTTTTATCTTAAATGCACTCACAATGCTCCTAATTTTTGTTTTGAAACTAGAAAGTACAATTTTGGAGGATATAGACAAGAAAGAATAAAAAATGTACTATCTTTCCAAGTTCCTTGATTTACTTAGTAATTGCCCTATGCTCATTGACATCAATGTAAATATGCACATTAATTTCCTATGACCTTTAGTTTATGAGATGCTCAAGGGGGGATGCTATTGTTCTGATAGAGAGATCATTTTACTTAAGCTAAATATTTGCTGTGTGATTATCAACAAGACATCCATCCTGTCTGAAATTTGGTTTCCTCATCAGTATAATGCAAATAATAAAGAGTCATTATAAATGCCAACCTAGATAATATATCTAAAATTTCTTTTAAAGTGTGGGGTGTTGGGGCACCTGGGTGGCTCAGTCAGTTAGGTGCCTACCTTCAGCTCAGGTCATGATCTCAGGGTCCTGGGATTGAGACCCATATTGGGCTTCCTACTCAGCAGGGAGTCTGCTTCTCCCTCTTCCTCCCCCTCTGCCCCTAACCCTGCTCGTGTTCTCTCTCTCTCTTTCTCTAAGTAAATAAAATCTTAAAAAAAATAGAATGTGGGTGTTTATATGTCTAGGAATAATAATTATTATATCTATCATAAAGCTCATAGATATCCTTACAAAGCTCTCTTCTCCTCATTGTTGGACATGGACAGACTGAGACCCCCTTCTAGTACAAGTCATGCCCAGCTTCTCTGGTCCACCCTTTCTTCTGTGACTACAGCCAGAGATGTCATGCCAAAAAAAAAAATAAAAGAAAGAAATGTCATGCCACCATGACCTTGCCCATGTTCTTTCCACTTAGAATCCTCTCCCTACAATCCTCCCAACTTGCCTTCTCAAATGGGCATAAATCTACTCATCATTCAAAGTCCAGCTCATCAGTCTATACCTCTGTGAAGCCTTCTCGTACCCTCAGGAAGAATTAATTGTTCCATCCTCTGTGTTGACCTCCTTTTCTAGAATTCCCTTAGACTGTATTGTAATTAGTTGTTTACAAATCTCTCTTTTTAACCAGATAAGTGTTTCTTGACTGTTGTGTCAAGGTTGACTGGTATATCATGGAACTTTCCCTGGTGTACTACCAACATTTGATCTAAGCATAAGGTTTATTTTTGTTAGAGCTTAGTATATGCATTTATTACAGTGACTTCTGTCATAAGGTACAGATAAACTGAGCAAGTTGTGCAACGTGGTATAAAGCAGGGTGTTATTTGCTGCAAGGAAAGGTAAGAATTGTCAACAGAAGTCCAGGAATAAATAAAGATGACAACTTTATGTTAAGCCAGTCCCTAGTTCTACCACAGCAGTGAAAGTACTTTGTGATTGATGGAGAAAACTTAAACCCTTCAAATGCACACTCAGATTTCTAATATTTAAAAGCGTATGACAAATGAAAAAAGAAATCAAGCACCGCTATACTTGATGTTCAGTTCCATGAGGGTGTGCATCTATATCTGAATGAAAAAAAATACATAATTTTTTAAATTACGTTTAATTTATGTAATACATAAGAATCAGGGCTGGTAGATCTAAAATGGTAATTGGTCAAGTAATTTTTTGGTAACTCAAGTCTAGCACTTTTCTAATGTGAAATAAAGAGATTTTTGATAAAGTGATTGTCAGTGGCAAACATTTTTTAGAAACTTAAGAAAATGAGTTCAATTTGTTTTGTGGTTAAGATCTTGGACTTTGAAATCAGATGGACTTGTGCTCAAATCTCAAGTTTTCTGCTTACTACTTGTGTGATTTCGTTGCTTCACGTCTCCAAGCCTCGGGTTCCTTATCTTTAAATGAGGCTAACAGACTATATCAATTGGGATAATACTGGCTGCAAGTAACAGACATTCTGGCAATAAGATAATTGGTTATTTCACATTGCAAGAAGGTTGAAGGCACAGTGGATTCCAGGATTGTGAGATTCAGTGACTCAGTAATATTCTTTCCATCCTTCATCATATTATATTTTTAAGGTTCACTAATCTCTAAGGGGAAACAGAGGCCATATATTCCATGTCTCTTGCATAAGAGTGATGGAGAAGACCACTGGATTAGCAGCTTATTCCCAAAGTAATGGCTGGTGTACAAGGATGGAATTATCATGACTGGCACAGACTAATCATCTCAGGAGGAATAAATGCTGAATAGTCAACACCGCCACTACAGAAACAAGTTTGTTTGTTTGTTTTAAAGGAAACTATTTGCAAAACTCTTAGCTCATTGTTTGGAACACAGGAATAGAGTAGCTCTTTTTATCAACGAGCTATTAATCCTGACCTAAAATGTCCACCTCATATTTCTGATTTGTAACAGTATTTCTTGCACCTTTCTCTTTCTTTGCTTGAAAATCATTTTTTCCCCCTCTAAATCCTTCTTCTCACTTCTGGTCAAGGTTTGCCAGGTCTGTGTCTCACATACAGTGGACCTAACAGTGAATATCTTAATGTGCTGATGCCTCTTCATTTGCCTGCTAATGATTTTTAGATATTGTAGTCTGGAAACACTTTTTGGCCTGAGGAGTATGGATTTTGGGGTGTGTGTGTGTGTGTGTGTGTGTGTGTGTGTGTGTATGTGTGTGTGTGTGTGTTCTTGAGGAAAGAAGGAGATAATTCCCAGGACCAAGAGTCAGATCCTAAGGTAGGTGCTTTCGTTTTCTTTTTTCCTCCCTCCCTCCCTCCCCTCTCTCTTCCTTCCCTCCTTCCTTTGTTTTTAAAAAAGATTTATTTATATATTTTAGAGAGAGAGAGCACAAGTGGGAGGGGCAGAATGAGAAGGAAAGATAATCTCAAGCAGACTCTGCACTGACCGTGGAACCTGAGGCAGGGCTTGATCTCATGACCCTGTGATCACGACCTCATGAGATCACAACCTGAGCCAAAATCAAGAGTCAGATGCTTAACCAGCTATACCACCCAGGTGCCTCCTGAGGTAGGTGCTTTCATTTAAGATTTGGCTGAAGGAAACCTGGGCTACTAGGTTTGTCCCATTTACCAGCTCAGCCACCTTGTGCAGCCTACCCTTTCTTGTGAGTCTCTGTTGTTTCTTTTGCAAAATAAAGATGATCTGATGATCAAGGAGATAATGGTTTAGAAAGGCTTCCTAAACAGTTTAGCTCTCTGAAGATACTAGTTATTCTCCCCCACTGGATAGCTTTTTAGTGTGACATATAAACATGACAGTCAGATGGGCATAGCCTACTCAAGGGGAAGGTGTAAAACACACAATGCAAATGACCTGATTTGGGAGCATCTTCCTATGTTTAAGGGAAAAAGAAAGCATGTTTATTTTTGTTCTCCTTCTCCAGGAACTTTCCCACCCTTGACATTTTTAATGACCTCAGTAGAGTCTCCCAGTATTCAGAAACTGTCTCTGATGGAACATGAACAAGGTGGATTGGTTTGTTTGGTCTATGTTTGTCATATGGTCTATGTAGAAAGTTCTCCATTTCACCAATGAGAAGGAAAGTCATCTGCTTTTCTATGGATTGATGGACAAAGCGCTACAAATATCTACACATTTGGTAAATCAATGAAACACACTTAAGGATTAGTGTCATTTTCTACAGTGGTCTTTTCTAGGGTTCAGGACTGAACCAGTCAGAGCTGTCTTTCAAATAATGAGAGCTCTCATTCCTTGAAAAGTAGCATCAAACAAAGTGGCTTTTAGGGATATTCCATGGCCTAATCTAAAACCGAAACAGATACTGCACATGGCTTTATTTAGGATCCTGGAAGTTGAACATGGAAGGAGTTCTTAGTTCAACATTCATCGAGATTGTAGAAACTGGTTGATATTTCCTGACAAGGCCTCTTGCCAGTCTAACCTCTCCTAGCTAAACTATTTTAACTCTGGTCTTAGGCTGATATATCTCCTAGCAACACATCTTCTCCTAAATAAAATCAGATCTCCCAGATGGTCTTGTTCACTCTTTCCTTCTATTGACCAACGTTGTTACAGCCCATTCTCATCACTTTCTCAATTTTAATCATTATCTCTTTTATTCTCTTCCTTTAACCACCTTATTTTATTGTTTTCTCTTCATCAATCTAAGGTGAGGGTCTAGGTTAGGTCCCACTGCAGTGAGGGAGCCATTGGCCCCATGTGCTTATCTTAATTTACATTAATTAGAATTCATGAAAATAAAAAAATTCAGTCACATTTCAACTGCTTAATACCTAGTGGCCCCCATATTGATTGGACACGGCAGATACCGAAGACTTCCATTATCACTGAAAGTCCTACAGACAGTGCTGATCTAGGCATTCAGTTTTGCTGCTTCCTTGAGGGCTTCCCCCCCCCCACTTTCAGATGATTTCTACCTATTTTTACCTTTATGCCTATAAAAAGTCAAAGATACTTGTTTGAAACAACAGAAGTGTCTTGATAAATTGTTACCTGGAGCACATGTTCTTTCCTTTGGGCACAGCCCTTTCAGAGTTTCTGTAATCTTTTCAGCAGATTAAATTGAAGAACAGAGAATCATGGTAGTCTTTAAGAATTTAGTCTCAAAGATGGAATTTCATATAAGCTGTGAAGACATGTAACTCCTTATCCTCTGAAGCAGCCATCAACACAGTTTGACAATAATCACTAAGTGGAGACTCAGTCATCAAAAGAGGACAGTCACTTACTTCACATCTGTTAGGATGGCTTTTATCAAAAAACCAAAATGTAACAAATGTTGGTGAGGATGTGGAGAAAAGGGAACCCTTGCATACTGTTTGTGAGAAAGTAAATTGGTGACTCACTACAGAAAACAGTATGGGAGTGGTTCCTCAAAAAACTGAAAATAGAACAATCATATGCTCCAGCAATCCCATGTCTGAATATGTATCAAAGGAATTGAAATCAGGATCTTAAAGACACATCTGCACTTCCCTGTGCAGCATTATTCACAGTAGATAAGACATGGAAGCAACCTAAAGGTCCAACGATGGATTTTAAAAATGTTGTATATATATGTGTGTCTGTCTGTCTATCTATCTATCTATCTATCTATCTCTCTATCCACAATGGAATATTTTCAGCCTTAAAGAAGGAACCCCTGGCATTTTCAATAACATGGATGAACCTGTAGGATATTATGCTAAGTGAAATAAGCCAGACACAGAAGAACAAATACTACATGATACTAATACATGGTAATATAAAATCATCAAATCATAGAAGCAGAGAGTGAAATATGGTTGTCAAGGGCTGGGTGGGGGGGAGGCAAAAATGAGGAGTTATGAATCAAAGGGAATAAAGTTTGGGTTATATAAGATCAGTAAGTCCTAGAGATCTACTGTACACCGTAGCATTAACAATTCTGTATTGTATATTATAATTTTGCTAAAAGAGTAGATCTTATGTTAAGTGTTCTTATCACAAAGTAATAATAATAATGAGGAGAAGAAGAAGAAGGACGAGGAGGAGGAGGAGGAAGAGGAAGAGGAGGAGGAAAAGGAGAAGGAGAAGAAGGGGAGGAGGAGGAGGAAAAAGAGGAGAAAAAGAAGGAAAGAAGAAGAGGACAAAAGGAACCATGGAGATGATGGGTAGGTTTATGGCATATATTGTGGTGATGGATTGGTGGGTGTATATTTATGTCCAAACTTATCAAGTTATATACATTAATTATGTACAGCTTTTTGTAAGTAAAAAAATAAAAAAATAAAAAAAGGAGGTTGATCTCAGCAGAGTTATCTCTACAGTATGGCCCAGACCTAACTTTTCAAATTTTATTTCTCTAAGTTCTTTACTTTCAGCCCCTGACAGCTCTGATCCTGACTTATTCCTTAAATTGATTCTTGCCCTTTGCTTTTGTCAACACTTTGATTAGGGTTGTCATGCTTTTCACTAGACACAGATCCTGATCTCACCCAGTTCTCTGTTTTGTTTCCAGGCTAATCTTGCTAAGCTTGATGACTCATCTGCATTGTTGCCAATATACAATCTCTTCCTGCACCCACATTGTGCTTTGTCCATCAGAATTTGAGGGCACACTTGGGAGTTTGGGGACACTGTCTATTCCTCCATTAGCAAGCATGAGTTTTGCCTACTTCCATTTGCCTTGTACTCAGCTTGGAGAAACGAAAAAGAATAAGAATTTTTTTATCTTCCAGTTTACAAACTTGTTGGGGATATAAGAGACAATTAAGAAAGACTAGATGATTTGCAAAGAGCTCAATAAGTGGTGTAGACACAAGAACTGTTAGAATTAGGAGAAAGGTTTGGATTATTTCATTAAAGAGATAGAACCTGGCTGTCTGGGAAAGTGTGGGCAAGATTTGGACAGGCCAGAGGAGGGCATCACAGTCAGTGGGCTGCAGCAGATGATGTGGGGCAAGAATCACTTAGGACTTGCTTTTCCTCCACACTATTTGCTTCCCTTCTTCATTTTCTGTTGACAGTCACATCCAGATTTGGGTCCTGGGTGTCACCATCCCTCATTCTGATGCTTTTTCGTATGTGGTTTTGCTTGGCTGCCTATGGTAGTAACTATCACAGGGGGCTTAAGGTTCATCTACTTTTTACTTTTATTTTTTGACCATATATTAAGACATTTTAGATATTTCACTGGGGATAACAGTCACTTATTCTAAGAGTTGAATTTAAGTTTGTGGCTGACTTTATCCACATCTTTCACAATGATGAAAAAAAGAAAAATTGCTTGTTTTGTCTCCCCCCGCCCTGGGGGTTTTGAGATCTTAATTATTGGAAGCACTTCCATTGAGCTCATACATTTCCTGAACTATTCTTGGGTATAGATAGGTATCAAGAGTTTATAAACCCTATTTTTTAGATGGAAAATCTGAATTTCCACATGGGAAATGATGAGCTCAGGATGTAAGCTCCTCTAGGGGTTGGGACTGTTCTTTTTCTTTGTCTCCCCAGTGCCCACTGTTGTTCCTGGAACATATCAGGTTCTCACTAAATGTTTTCTGGGTGAATATTTAATGAATGTCTCAGAAAAACAACAACAATAATGCAGGGTGTGAGCAGAGCTCAGCTAAGCTGAGTATGCAGAACTTCATCCTTTCACAAAGATTTCAAGTTCTACTTATTCAAAAGTTTCAGATATTTAAGAGTATGTTCTCTCTGAAGTTTTGTATGACATCCACCCCTGCTGTTAGGTACTTATTCATTGTGATTTCATAGCACTTTTATTTTTGAAAATACCAACCGCATTATATTTTGTGATCTCATTTATATGTCTGGCCTTTCCTCTAGCTGTTGAAGTTTTTCAGTAAATCATTTCTTGTTCATTTTTTATATGTCCAACACCTGGCCCAGTACCTGGCACACAGTAAGCACTAAATGATTACTTAGTGAATAAATGACATATGATCATATGTCATAGTAAAGACTGCTGGTGCTCCACACAGATCCCCTCAAACACCATCCCTTAGCTCCTGAATGTTTTGCTCCTCTAACAGCTCATACCTTCTTGAGAGGACTTCCCTTGGGCCACTGGACATTCTTTGCCTCGATCTTCAAAGAGCCAAAAGTGCTTGGTAGTTTACATTCCTCTTGGGCATCCTGGAGCTAGTGGTTTACTGGTTCTGAAGTATGAAATTCTAGCTCCCTTGCCTCAAAGTGGAAAAAACTCTGTGGCATTATTTATCCTCCAGAGCTCCCCAGAGGTTCAGACTGAGCCTGGACTTCACCTGAACTTAGACTGTGTTTGGCTTCTTTCCCTTTGCCATCCTTAGAACACAGAGAACCTTTCTTCAATAAATCACCCCTGCAAGAACCCTCATCTCAGGTTTTGCTTTTAGGAAACTCAGACTAAAACCTACATTGATTCCGGATGTTGGAATTACACATTCAAGTTGCTTTGCAATTTATGCTGAAATAATAAAAATGTTTCCAACACCCAGGTAACTTCAAGAAGCATTAGAGATGGAGCTCCTGTAGTGAGTTTCTAATCCATTTTTATGGTATAAAATCCCTCTTATGGGGAAGCATTTTCATTGATAAATATATTGGTAGAGAGGACTGGCTCTCCTCCTAATAAAAAAGAAGTGCAAGAAGGCGGCGCTGATGTTAAATAGGACCACTCGTGTATTAGAACTGAGGAGATGGGACCCTGATGGATGAGTCAGAGAGAAAACACAGCTGGAATGAAGCAAGACATTCCAGCACATTCAGGAATGTCACTAATTCATTGCTGAATACTTGGAAAATGTAGTCAACTGTGTAACACATACCTCTCTGTTTGCTATTTCCCGTTTCACCTCTTACTTTCTCCATTTCTACAGCTCTCCAGATTTGTTTCTCTCACTGTCCCAAAAATAGCTGGTCATATTTTCTTCCATTTTCTGGTGACCACAGCTGCAGTAGGACCCAAGGTGCCAATGGAAAGAGCAATGGCTTAAAAAAGTGGCTTTCTTCATGGTTGTGTATATTTTCCAAGAGGAGGAGATCACTGGCATTTTAAAGAGATCATAAATATACCATTAATGAAACTGTGAGCCATCACTTCAGCATCCAGATTAGTGTCAGGAGTTGACATTATTCCTACAGGAGGGGAAAGCTCTAAAATAAAATTACTCGAGTCCAAATACCTCCACACTACACAGGCGTTGGATGAATGACACTTGGGTAAACACGTGCATCAATATCTTTTAAGTGCCAACTGTCCCTTCTTAAACCCTTGGGCTGGTGACAACTTGACATACAGAAGACATAGCTCTGCATAGGCTATTTAACCAAGGAAAGATGACTGTCAGTTTCCTCCAGTGTTCTTTTGCTAATAGTCTATAAACACGATGTCCCTATTAGGTGCAGCTCCTTTTCTTTATTTGAAATCACCATTAAATTACTCTCCCAAAATACTGCAGAATGGCTGCAGACCTCGCTGCACGTAAGCTTGTCCTCTCTCCCTTGAGCTTTCCTCTGCTTAGCTGCTCGGCCTTTGGCTCTGAGTATATAATCAGCCCCGATCTCCTGCTGAGCACCGTCAGGAAAATGGCAGCTCTCACTGAGAGACAGCAGAGCCATTCACAATCATGGAGCTATTGAAACATTGACAGAAATGACAGACATTTCCAAAGCTGTGCAAAGCATTAATTTTAATGTATGCTGTGTGTCCTTACTTAGTAAATATTTATTTGACTGTGCAAGATAGGAGAGGTAATCACTGCTTTCCTTCAAATGCGGTTCCTGCATGAGCTCCAGCCCCCTTCTCTTGAGGGAGCTCAGGACTCAGTTGTGGAATTTCGAAACAGAACGTGGGGGAGGGGAGGAAGATGCAAGAGGCTAGATCTCTATTCTGGAGTCAAACTTTAACAGTCTTCTGTATTTTGTCCAAAGTGTTCCCTTTGGTCACATGGACACAGCATAACCATGTTGGGTCAGCAACAAACAAGAATCTTGCTTTAGCTAGAAAATAATTTCTAAGAAGTCTGGATTGCCAATGAGATCTTATCTGAAGATGTGTAAACCTATTTGACACTATCTTCCACTCCACTCTCCCTGCCCGAATCTCCTGTTATAGTCTTCTCAGTTAACCTCTATAGTCAGTGGTTGTCCAATCTATTCAGACTATTCAGAGGGTCTGTCTGGGGCCACCATCTCTTCAGATGTATGGCAGAGCTTTTTGCTCTTTAAACTAGGTGGATGGAGAAGATGGAAGGCAGTAGACTGCGTCACGACAATAATCACTGAATACCAGCAAAGGTGTAGTTATTCTCGTATGTACCATCTTCGTTAATCCAAACAACTCCTGTGCAGGCATTTCACAGAGCAGAAAACTGAGACATAAAGAGGACAGAATACTTTTTCCAATGTCATATAATAGCAGGACGGAGATTTAGACTTGGGATTTCCAAACCCAAGGTCTGGTGCTCTGTCTACTACGCTGCAACAAAGAGCATTACATACATAACAGCATTTTGTAAACCTGAAATCTTTATGAAAATGTTAGTTACTGCTATTGTGGATGGTTAGAAAAATGTGCTTGTTAATTTTATCTGGCTGGTCAGCCATCCAGGGCTTTTCTAATGAGGCAATGAACCCAACAGGGGTGAGGGGATGAGCTGCCAAGCCTTTCACATCAACTTTGTGTGCACTAATTAAACATCATGCCTGGATAAATGGCCCAGGATGACAAAGTCCACAGCTTCTCACAGATGGTTCCAGGAAGTCGCATGGTTGGCTGGAGAGGATTTGGTCATGAATAAGATGCAACCTCAAACCTCCTCCCCTGATTCTTTATGAGCAGGTACATTAATCTTTCTTTGTATCAGTAACAAGCTGTAGGCTGAATGTCAGGTGGGCTCCAGAAATCAATTTCCCATTGGTGAGTATCTGCTAAATATGAGCTTATTTCATTATTATATATAAGGAGAATGCCATATACTGGGCTATGAGATCGAGCTCTAAAATATTAATTCATTATAAGTGTTTTTTTTTTTTCTTTGAACCTATGCTATTTATCTTGGCAAGTTCCCTTAAATATCCTTTGACATTTTAAAAACTGGTTTATTTGCTAAGTTTTGTCTCTTCAGTTCTTTGTATTCCATTTAACTCCTTTGGAATCCCCTCTCTCCCCAGTTTTATACTGGGGCAGGAAATATACATAGTCAAATTCCCTAGGGAATAGAAATAGGTTTGCAAATTATGCATGATATTGGTCATGCATACTATGCTACAATATTAAGGCAACTCTAGTTTAGGGTCTCAGAGGCAGCTAGTTCTCTACACTAAGCTTTACTAAATTGGGCATGTTCTACCTTTTCTCTGTCAAGTTCTGTAAGTGTAGAAAACCAACTTTTCTTTTTTCACTTCAGCAGTGAAGCTGATTATAGCTTTTTTATGTTGTGGTAAGGGTATGTTCAATTGCAGAGTACCTGAAAAATCACAATCAGAAGAGCAACTACTTCCTAAAAGTTGAATTTTTCAGTCACCCAAATAGGAATGTATCTGTTGACAGTTAATATGAAGATGAGTCATCTACGTTCTCCAACTAATTAATGTGACCCATGATCTGTGGCCTCAATAGTTCTAGCTCACTAACTCATTACAGCAAAGACTCAACACCTGGCATAAGCAGACCATGATCTCATTTAGATCTCAAACTCTTACTCAAATCCAGTATTGGATCTTTATTTAGTTGGCACCATGCTGAGTGTTTTCACTCATATTATCATGTTAATGCCTTAAAAAAACATGCAAGCTTTTTTTTTTTTTTTTTTACAAAGAGAGACACTGACCCCCTAGAAAATGTAATTGATTTGCTTGAGATGGGAGCTGGAATGTGAACCCAGGGTTTCTAAATTTCCATTCTACATTCTTTCATTGGTGATTTGGTATAACTGGCTTTGCTGTTGACAAGACATGTTATATTGAGCAATGAGGAAACCGCTAAGCCATTCTGGTTAATCTTGTCCATCAGTCAGCTTGTGGGCATCCTTGGTAGTCCGTAACTTTTTTTTGCCCAGCATTTTGTTTGGGGGTGATGAAGCATGATGGTTCCTAATAATGCTTCCGCCCGTAAATTCTACACACTCAACCAAGGTAAATGGTGAGCTATTTTAAAAAATGATAGTGTTTTAGGCATTCATTTGCTTCAAATAACTGGCCTAGGGCTGATGTTTAAGGTGGAACCAGGATCATCACAAACCTTTTAGAAACAACTACAATCCAAATTTCTTGTTCTGGAAGAGTCATACAAAGTCATTATAGATCTGAGACACAATTAAGAGTGTAGACTTATCTACAGAGAAGAATGACCCTTCAAAGGTTTGTGAGGAAGACAAATGGTAAAGGGGTAGAAGGCTTTTGAACCTTGATTTCTGTCATAAAAAGTTGGGCTTCTAGGTCAATGCGTATGCAGTTACTTTCTGAAGATGAGCTAATTCTTGCCTTGTAAGAAATGAGCAATTTAGTTCTCCAACATTTTGTGGCTGAGCCAAGTTGAGGCAAATTATTCGTAGTGTGTGGCCATGGTTTCTGTCCACCATCACGAAGTAACAAAGTCCAAGAAGCATGTATCTTTTGATTAATTCAATGCCATAGGACACTTCCTCTGCATTAGAAAGTGAGGTGACTTAACTATGGTTGCAATTTGTGAAATAAAATGTGGTGAAAGTTGAATAGCTCTAGGATGACTGGAAGACCTTATTTTTGGAGACCATGTGACATGGATTACGCTTCACTTCATTTTAGAAGAGTGAATACCAGGGAAAGTAACGCAATAGACTAAGAAGATAGCATGTTGAACTCCTCTTCCTGGAATCATTCCCAGAGCTTTCACTGCTCACTATTCTCTGATGACTCCCAAATTTATTTCTTTAGCTCAGAGCTCTGCAATGAACTCCAGACCCAATTTTCAACTGCCTGTTCAACAGTTCCACTAACATGTCTGGCATACACATACTACTTATCTGACCAACAAAATCTACTGTGCCTCTGTTTTCTTGTGTTTTGTAATTCTAGCTAAAGTCATTCTAGACTTCCTTCTCTCGTTTCTTACATTTGATCAATCATTGTGTTATGCTAATCCTACCTTAGAAATATCCCTCAAATCCAATTCTTCTACTTCATTTCCCACTCATTACCACCTCCCTGGATTTTTCTTGCCAGGATTATTGCAAACATTTCCCACTACTATCCCTACCTCCCATGCTCCTCTCTCCAATCCCTGACATATTCTGCTGCCAGAATTCTTTTCCTAAAAAAACCAAAAATACAAAAAACAAAAAAACCATAATGTTGTTTCCCTCCTTAAAGATGTCCATTGTCTCCTCCTTGCCAGCAGGATAAAGTTCAGACTCGTTCATACAGTTTATAAAGTCTTTCACAATCTGGACCCAACTTATCTTTCCAATCTCATCACTTGCCACTCCCCTCAACCACACATTCTACACAATCACCAAACTGAACTGTCTTGTTCCCTTAACACATGGTATGTTTTCTTAATCCTGTTTGTTTGCATAAGCTTTTCCCTTGGCTTAGAATCCCGCCTCTAGTTTTTCCCAGAAAGCTCCTAGTCCTCTTTAAAAAGGGCACAGTGACTGATACCAGGCATATTTATTGACCATTTAGTCTGTTTCAGGCACTCTGCTAAGTACTTTGCATGTATCATCTCAAGGCATTAAAAAAATCCCATTTACTATTCACACGTTAAAGAGGAGGAAATTGAGATTTAGAGAGCTCGGGTAATTGTCAAATTTACATACGATATCCAGGAGGAGGGAGTCCAGAGTTCCTACTCAAATCTCTGCAGCATAGTGCTTAGAAAATTAAGTGAATGGGTATATGAAAGAATGAACAAATAGTACTAGGAAGACTGTGAGCTTTTCTTTTGGAGAGACTCTGGCATGAATGATACATTCTTTACCTATAGTGTGGAAGCTATCATTTCTTTTTAACTGAGAATTATAAATTCATTATCAATGAACTTCTCTGAAGCTTCTGTTAATAACACCATGACCTATCCCAGGCAAGTTAATAAGACCTTTCACCATGTTCCCATAAATTCATGCTTACACTTCTGTTGGTGCACTGAATTATCAATATTGGCTCAAGTGTCTGTCTCTCCCTTATGAGACAATGAGCTCCTAAGAGAATCAAGAATGTGTCTTGCTCCACTATTAGCTGCTGCAGTACCCAACGTGATATTTGGTACAGAGTAGGCATATGGTATGTGTTTCTGGAATAAATGAATGAATGTGTCAATACTCCAAGAAAGCTTGGCACCCTGACTTTAGTCTAAGAGTAGACATGCCATAACTACTATGATGCATAGATATTTTTGCTCATATTTCCACTCCGTGAGTGAATGTGAATTGGGAGCTATGATTCTAGTGTTCCTATGTCTCTCCAAGTGGCCTTGTGTCTCTTCTAGTGGGAGCATCTTCCTATGCTGATTCTATGTCAAGAGATTAAAACATAGTTTATGGTTTTTTATACAATATGACCTCTAAACACATGCTAATTATTTTCTCTGTTGCTCAACTGAAGCATTAGTGATCCTTTCTAATCCTAGAGGAAAAACTGTTTGCTTCTAGAATTGTTGAGGATTATATTATATACAACTTTATGGATGATTTAAGGCATTTTGAGAACAATTTTTTTCTTACTATATTGAATTTTCACCTAAAACTAACACTAGATGTGACTCTTCAAACAAGATGTGACTTCAAACAAGATGTGACTCTACTCTTCTTGAGTGGTGGATAGAGTATTGATGTAAGAGTGTTGGAAGATGATATTGAAGTTCCAACTTGACTTCTAGATTTTCCCCTCTGATTGATTGATTTTTAAAGATTTTATTTATTTGAGAGAGCGAGTGACCGAGAGAGAGAGAGCGAGAGAGCATGAGCAGGGGGAGGGGCAAAGGGAGAGGGAGAAGCAGGCTCCCCACTGAGCAAGGAGCCCGATGTGGGACTCAATCCCAGGACTCTGGGATTATGACCTGAGCTGAAGGCAGATGCTTAACCAATGGAGGCACCCAGGCGCCCTTCCCTCTGATTTATAATTTGTCAAAATGATATATGGCAACCAAAAGTTGTTTCATGAGTTCATCTTCCCTTGCCTGGGTGATTGGTGTGCTATCTCTGTTGCATAGACTGATGTTAGCTGCCTAGGCCAAGCTAAACTACTGAGCCAAATACTGGTAACCAGGCAGGGCTGGCAGTACCAAGGGAGTGTGGGTAGTATAGATAGGATAGCAAAGCCCATACTAGGAGGAAGAGCAAAAATGGGGGTGATAGGTGGGAGCAGTGGCCAGGGTTTAAGCCTATCATAAAAGTCATAGTCTGAGTATTAGTGATAGGATGAGAGAGGTGGAAGTTGATAGGAGCATATCAGCATATAAAATATATGAGCTTTGGGGAAGGCCCTGTTGGTTCAGAGTGGTTTCTTTGGAACATAGTTATGTAACTTCAATATAGTCACCTTGAGACCTGCCAGGTGACACATAAAACAACTCACTGCCACCAACCCCAGCCCAAACACTATAAATTTAACTCCAGAAGACTGGAAAATAATGTGAGTCTTTACTATCTTTTCTTGAAGGGCTACTCCAGGGGTTTATATACTATATCATTCAGCAAAATATATTAAATATGTTACTATTTTTCTTTACTCATACATCTGTTCAAAGACAAGAAAAAAAATCCTCTCCTGTTCTTTCCCATTTATGGAAGCAAAAAGATTAGCTGATTCTCTGTCAGTCTCTGACCCTCTATGTCTCTTGTCCCTCCTTCTTCCTCTTTCAGTCAAGACAATGCTCCTCTTTTCCTTTTCTATGAATATTCCTTTTGTTCCTCAACCCAGAGAAGGATTCTAGGGAATAAAGTCCTCCATCTCCCTGCAGATATCTGCATCAGTTTTCCTTCGAAGACTCACTGAGGCCCTAACTTCATCTCTTTTAAGGAATATTTCTCCAAAGCTATCCCAATACTGGAGAATTTTATGGGGAAAAGACTTATGGCATGTAACTTGAAATGGCTTTTCACAAGTAATGTTTGCATCATTAAAGGTCAGCTGTTGACCAACTGGGACAAAGCTAGGCTTTGCAAAGTTCCCACACCAGCAAGAACATCCAGAACCAGATTGTCCAAAGATACTACATATGGGTGCTGCTTAAAAATTTTGGGTTATAGCTGCAATCTCTACAGTGCTCAATTATTAGGCAATTGATAAGTGAAGGGCACGTCTTATCGGCAGTGCTGGCTTGAGGACACTGATTATCTGTTGAAAAGTCTTCAATTATTTTCTTTGGAGCCCAAGATGATTTCTAGCATGAGAATGAACTGGTGCTATGGTTCAATGCAGAATGGATGACACAAGCTCAACAGATTTTCAGAGACTACTTTGGAAGATTTCTGTCAATTTGTTGAAATTGGGATATTCAAAGGATACTAATGAAGGTACAAGTGGGAAATACGTAGAAAAATAATTTGACTACTAATAATTTGAATACTAATATCTACTAAGAATCTTAAAATGATCATTAATTCTATTTCTGAGTGTCTGTCCAATGAAATAAGCCTAATATTAAAAAAAATTATGCATAAAGATGCCAACTGCCAAGTTTTTCATAATAAAGATCAATTGGTAAAAGCTGAAAGGACTATCCTGTTGAGAAAAATACTATATAAATCATGACAACCATGCTCAGTAGATAATTAAGCAGCCATTAACCTGCTACTGGTTATGCCCAAGTTATAACATTTAAGATGTATGTTGAAAAGTAAGATCTAAAGTTATATATCCTTTTGTATTATATACAAATATCAAATCATTATGTTGTATGCCTGAAACTAATATGATGTTGTATGTCAATTATACCTCAGTAAAAAACAAACAGAAGTTGTATATCCAGTATGATAACAACTTTGTAGAAGACGTATAAGGATATATAAAACTATATATATATTAAAAAGAGCAAAAAATAAAACAAACTGTTGGTTGTAGTTGACTTGGGATGTTGGAACTATGGATTTTCCCCTATCTTCTTTCTACTTTTTTATATTTAATATCTTTTCTATAAAGATCATACATTTCTTTAATAATAATAATAATAATAATAATGAAAGTTGGTAAAATATTTAGAAACAATTCCAAATGGAATGGTGACCTTGGACACTGAAGCCTATCGCTATAAACTAAATTTCCTTCTTTTTTGTTTTTTTGGTTTCACTCCCCTTGTAATGACACCTCGCAACGCAATTTCCAATATCGTCAGCTGTGAGACTGTTGTAATCTCAAGGAATGCATGCTGGTCTTAACAACCATGGCAACAGACTTTGAAAAAAGTTAAATGGAATGTGTCTGATTAAGGATCTACCACAACTCAGTTCAATTTCAATCTTACTCTCCTGGTTGATGATGGAACTCTGCCGCTAATTCTAAGGCAGGTGCATCGTGGCACAATAGGAAGAGAATTGCCACTTATTCCCTGTATGGCCTTTTGTGGCCACTTATTTTCTTGAACCTCAGTTTCCCTCTTTTTAAAACAAGGATAGTAATGCCTATATCAGAGAGATGATGACTAGAGCCAATGAGGCAATTAATATGTAGAAAAGCACCATGCAAACATTGAGGAAAGAGTTCAGTATGTAGGGAAATGCATCTGGCTTGGTGTTGAGCAAACCTGACTTCTCCTGGCTTAGCCAGTTACTATGTCCTAAGACTTCTGCAGGTGACTCGGCACTCTTAATCCTTACTTGTTTCATTTGAAAAATGGGGATAATGGCACTCACCTTACAAAGTTATTATGAGGGTTGGAAATAACGTTTGTTAAGAAATGCCTGATAGGAAGCTTTTAGAATTAGTAACCACTATTTTTAAGTATTTATCAAAAGCAACTTGACCTATATATTCCCTGAATATGCTCCAACCCTTGGCATTCACTGTATTTGAATAATCAAGAACTCTCGATGACAGGTTATGGGCACTGCTAACTATGTTCCTGGATTCCAGTCTAATGGATTCTGAAGAGCATGCTTGGCTAATATTATACTTCCTTTTGGAGAACTTGCACTTCATATTGCTAAACTTGTGAGTAGAGTTTTAATGTGAGTTTCTGAAGCTTGGTTGGGTTTGCTATATCTGAAATTAACTATAGAGATTCTGGTACAGGTACTTTTCTTGATCAGGTAAGTTAGTTATTTAAAGATTGTTGTCTGTGCATTGTAGAAAGTACTTCTTGTGGAAGCTATGTCCTTGATTTCTGAGATACTTAATCACGCAGCCTTGATGATGTAGAGATATTTCCCCGGATCATAGAAATGACCATACTATTTCAATTCAGTGAGACCTTACAGAAGCTGGTTCATTGTCATCTTTTTAAACAGGATACTCCTGAAATACATACATTAATAAATTCCAAAATCTGCAGTCTCAAGGCAGAGGGATACCTCTGTGATGCAAATAGCTATGTCCTCAGCAGGGTGTTCATTTTATTTGTAAAATGTCAGTCTCTAAACAATGACTAATGGTTAGAAGAAAAGTGCTGCTTTAATAATTTGGTCATTTAATTTCATATCCTTGCCTTAGGTAAAAAGCAGAATCTATGAGAATTCTTACCATCTGGAAGTTCTCTATCTGGTTGGTTGAGGATTGAATGAAAACATCCTGACACATACGTTCTGTGAAGAAGGATGATTGACAAGGACTCCTCAGTGTAGTCCAGAGTAATCATTTAATCCCAGAATGTACTCAATTTCAGGGTGATGCCAGGATTAATTTGTTTACTGGGAGAATCTTAAAGTGGATTTGCAGTGCATTTTACTCAGTTTTCTCCATTGTAATAAGAACGCATCTTGTTATTCGAAGTGGTGGGATTGAAGCCATAGAAAGAAGCTCCGACCATAATTCCAACATGGAAATCCATTATATTTGAAAACTATAGAACTGCATAATTGCACCCCTCTCTATGATAGATGCAGAGAGGAACCCTGTAACAGCAACAAAAGTAGAAAATCGTAAGCATTTCCTCTAGGGCGTTTCCCTCCTATCTCACATATACCAGAACAGTCCATGAATTCTGCATGCCATGTTGGCTTCAGAACAGGGAGTTTTGTCCAACTAGAAGCAAATGTTCTATTTTTAAATTTGGATGGAAAGTTATTGGTATGAAAGTGTATGTGAAGGAAGAATGACATCAACCTCCTTGATGAGCAATGTGGGGCTCCTCCCATGTTTTTCAGGTGGCAGAGACCACAATAGTTGTGGAGCTTATTTCTGAACACTATGAAATAATGTTTCACTTCTTTCCATTATACACATTAGGAACAACTCTACCATCAGGAACACCGATGACACAATTATAACAACAACAACAACAACAAACATTTACTGAAAAATTAATTTGTGCCTGATAATGCCTGACACATACTAAGTTCTTGATAAATGCTAGCCATTATTGTTATAGTTGCTATTATTATATTGTCACCAATGTTCCTGCTGTAGACTTGTTCTCGTGAAATGGTGTTATAAGTATCCCAATTTTACAGGTGAGGAAACTGAGGTACTAAAAGGAAGGTTCAGTAACTTGCCCAAGGAAGAACACACAGCTCACAGGTAGCAAGGCAGAAACGTGAACTCAGATAGAATGGCTCCAAAGCCTGAGTTCCTGTCTTCATGAATACTTGTTCATGAAAGAACAAACAAATAAAGAAAAACTAAGAGTGCAGACTGTTTCTCATTTTCCCCATTAATATTTATTTACACTTATCGTTTTGTTGTCAGTGAGGAGAGATTTGAGTCAAAACTCAACATTGAACAAAACATTATGCATTAACATTTTTCCTCAACAGTTAGAAAAAAAACCAGATTTTAGATGCAGAACCCATCAGTCCAACTCATGATAAACTACTGTTTTGTGGGATCATGATTTGAACTACTGGGGTATAAAAAAGAGTCTTGGATTTGAGGTAAAAACACTTGGGTTTGATACATCTTTTACTTTTTTATCGCCATATGACTCTAGGTATAGGGGTCCAGAAAGAGGTTGAGAATGGGATGAAATGTCACTAGCACATACCAAGATGTCTCCCACCAACTTGTTTTGACTTACACTCTATCACTTACACTCTAGTCCCTGCCTGGATCGAACCTTTCCATCTTGTGTATCTGCATGTTTCTTTAGCCCTTTCCCACTCCTACCTTCCCCATCAGACTCCATCAGCTCCTCACTGAATTCCTGGTACCTTCACAAATGCTACTATATAGATAACAACTTGGGGAGGTTTTCAAGATGTTTCATGTATAATTATCATGGATCTACAACTTGAAGGTAAACATCTTGAGGTCAGGGGCTGGATTCTTTTTTCTCTCTTACTTTGTATAACACAGGTCTCAAAACTTGTCTGATAGAGGTGGATAGTACTGAGGGAGAGAATTGAATAGGCATTTCCTTAAAACAGATTCTACATTTGTATCTGAAAGGGCTATACAAAACATCAAGGAAGATGAAAAAGAAACATTTTTAAAGTTTGTATAACAGAAAAAGTCCTTTTAAAAATAACCACAATTGGGGCACCTGGGTGGCTAAGTCATTAAGCGTCTGCCTTCAGCTCAGGTCATGATCCCAGGGTCCTGGGATTGAGCCCCACATCAGGTTCCCTGCTCCACATCGGGCTCCCTGCTTGGTGGGAAGCCTGCTTCTCCCTCTCCCACTCCCCCTGCTTGTGTTCCTGCTCTCGCTATCTCTCTGTCAAATAAATAAATAAAACCTTAAAAAAAAATAACCACAATCAACTGTTAAAGAGGGTACTTTTGTTAAATGGAAGGCTGAGAGTCTTGCTGAGTTTGACTATGCAAATTGGGAAGTAAGAACTAGGGAGAATGGACTTGTTCTGAATGGTGGAGGGAGTGGAATTTGGAGTTCCAGGGGAAATCCAGGAGGAGGAAAGGAGGAGCTAGAGGAAAAAACGGAGCCAGGAGCTGTGGGAATTTATGTATCCTGGAGGGCATAGATCACAAAAGGAACTCTCTTAGAGATGGGTGGCTTGAAAGAACTTTCAAAGACTAGAAATGTCTAATATGAGATTTTTAGTTGTTTGATCTAAGATACGCTCTCAGACCCCCTTTACCCAATGCTGTATGTGTGTGTGTGTGTTTGTGTGTGTGTGTGTGTGTAATGAGTTTTTGTTTTGTTTTGTTTGTTTCAGAAATTGGCAAAAAGGCCCAGTTTCACCTCTAGTATCCCATTTTGTGAATTTGGAATAAGGAATCAGGATTCCAGGAAGTAGACAAAGGCTTGGGCTCAAGAGTCCTCTGAAAATTTGCAAAACTCTTGGAGAAGGATTTGATTTTCACAAAGCATTGAAATGGGATTCAAGTCAAGTGTCTAGATCTTGAGGGTTAAGTCTCAGGTATATCTGGGTTACTTTGGCAAGACCACACCTTGCCCTAGAAATAGTGGAAGCTGTCATGAGGTATAGTGAAAGGAAGGCCAAACTTGGAATAAGAGGACTTGGTTTGTCTTTTGACTCTGCAACTTACTGTTTGGAGCCTCATTTTCATCATTTATAAAATATACCTACCTATCCAGTGGTTTGAAAATGAGGATAAAATATGTAGCATATACTAGCATATGGTACATACTTGATACATGAATATGTGGTCATACTGTAAAATAGAGTTATTCAACTCTTCAATGTGGTAAAGTTATCAGTCAGCAAGGGTAGATTATGCCCAGTAAGAAACAATCCCAATTTTTAGTGGTTTATAACAACAAGGTTTGTTTCTTCCTTGGTATGTACATCACAAAGTAGCTGGATATCTGTTTTGTCTTGTCTCCATTCTGGAATCAGGCTGATGAAGCAGCTCTTATCATTGATCATCATGAGAGAAAGAAAAAAAGCCTTAGAAAGTCTAGAATGAACGCTTGAAGGAAATGTAACATTCCCCTGTGCTTGGAAAACAGAGAGCAAGGTTTATGTGACAAATAGCACCAAGGCTAACCAAACAGTGTTATTCTTTATTATTTCTCTAGTTTCTTCATGAAGGCTGGTGCATGGGACTGTTGGACATAATGAGGGCTAGCAAGTTTCTTTAGAGTGCTGCACCCTCTCATGATCAATTGCCCTCTGGTTCAAGTCAGAAGATTGCTTTCAATCTACCATAATGCTTTTGAAGCAATAGATTTTCAACATCATTTAATTGAGTCAAACATTTTGAAAGTCTAAGTGTGGGATTTCCTGATGCAAGCTCTGATGTGTTCAATTTAATGGCATTTGAAGCTAATTCTTCTGTCTTCATAGGAGGTAAAGATACTTTACATTTCAAGTCAAATTTGAATAACTATTGTAAAATCAAATCATCAAAATGTTGAATATAAAGTATCTCAGTACTGTTATATTTCCTTACGATATTTTTACAGGATAAAATATACATCTGTATATGCCTGTACACCCTGAGAAGAGAAGCACTTATAGAGGTAAATTTTATTTATGGTTCTCTGATTGTGCCACTGAAATTTGATATGTGGCAACTGTCAGAGTTGGGTTTGTGAAATGGTCATAGAAATACAGAGACGGATCTCTGGCCAATCTGTATTCTTTACACTTTTTCCCACCTGCCTGAAATTCTCATTAGCCATGCTGATTTTTCCCCCTTTTCTCCAAACACTATAAACCTCTATACATATAGAGGCACAGACCAACCTCATTCTCTCTACCTAGAAGATATTTGCTCCTTAATTACCTAGCTCAAATTTCATGTCTTCTGTGAAGCTGCCTATATTTTCTCAAAGAGACCAAACTGCTCCCTCTGTAATTCCAAAGCACTTTGACGATGATTCTTTTATAGCACTAACATGGAGCTAGAGGGCATTGTAATGGTCTTTCTCTTTCCCCTATTCATTTCTATATCACTAGCACCAAGCATAATTCCTGGTACCTAGTGGATGTTACATGAATAAATGAAAGACATGAAGCCAGGGCTCGAAACTGGATCTTCTAATCATGACTGCAGATCAAGCTCCATTTTTCACACTACTTATGACTGGTTTAGCAGTAGAGATATTCGGCTTAAGATAAAGAATAAGATTCTCATAGTAGTATAAGTTCCTTACTAGAACATGTGTGCTCTGAGGACAAGGAACTTCTCTGACTTACTCACTACTATATTGGTGATGCCTAAAATAATATCTGATCTGTAATAGGGAGGGAAAAACAACAACAACAACAAAAACCCCAAAACAAAGATTTGTTGAAGAAATAAGTAAAATACCATTAGAAGACATTTTAGCCATTCTTATCACTGGGCATTTTAAAAATTATTATTTTCCCCCATCATGCCAGGCAGAGGGAATAGGATACTGGGCAAATACATGAAATGTTAGGGAAAAAGAGGAAAGGTTTGGAGCATATGGTCATCCATGATGGGCAGGTCTGTTTGTGGCAATAATGAGGAGCTCTATGATCCTCATGGCTTAACTGATACTCTGTCAAAAAGAACAGGGTGACTTTGAACCATAGGCTACTTGCTTTGTCACCATACATGTGGCTATCATTCAAACTTTTGGGGATCCCTGTGTCTGAATTATAATGTTTTTTCTTTACCAGAATCATGTAAGTGAAACTGTCATCTCCCTTAATAAACTCAGATTCAGAAGCTCCAAATTTGGCAATGGAGTGTGAAGCCCAGGGTGGGGAGAACTGGCAGAATGTGGCTGCCATAATTCTAGCCTTCCTAGGATTTCCATTTCCCTGTAGATTTCTCTGCTACCATGACCCAAACTGTTCCCTTAATGATACGTTGGCCAGAGGGTACATACATATTAATTCACTACAGTGGTATAAATGAAGTGAATAAAGCTATTTTTCTTCTTTTGGGCATCTTGGGCTCATGTCTTGGCTTTTTGACTATGAAAAAATTATGACAAAATTACTTCTCTAAGCCTCGATTTTTTTCAGATGTAAAATGGGGGAAAATAATAGTATTTTGGACTGAACTGTGTCCCACCAAAATTCATATGTTGAAGACTTAACTCTAACTATATTTGGAGACAGGGCCTTTAGAGATGAAATTAAGGTTAAGTGAGGTTATAAGTATGAGGCCTTAATCTGGTAGGATAGGTACCCTTATAGAAAGAGGAAGAGACTTGAAACCATAAAACTCGTAAGAGAACACAGGCAGTAATTTCTTTGACATCAGCCTTAGCAACATTTTTCTAGATACGTCTCTTAAGGCAAGGGAAACAAAAGCAAAAATAAACCAATGGTACAACATCAAAACAAAAAGCTTTTGCATAGCAAAGGAAACCATCAACAAAATGGAAAGGCTACTTACTGAACGGGAGAAGACATTTGCAAATGATATATCCAATAAGGGGTTAATATCCAAAATATATAAGGAATTCATACAACTTAACATCAAAAAAAATAATCCCACTTAAAAAGTGGGCAGATGACCTGAATAGACATTTTTCCAAAGAAGATGTACAGCTGGCCAACAGGTACATAAAAAGAAGCTCAACATCACTAATCATCAGAGAATTGCAAATCAACACCACAATGAGATATCACCTTACATCTGTCAGAATGGCTAGAATCAAAAAGACAGGAAATAACAAGAGTTGGTGAGGATGTGGAGAAAAAGGAACCCTCTTGCACTGTTGGTGGAAATGCAAACTGGTGCAGTCACTGTGGAAAAGAGTATGGAGGTTTCTCAAAATATTAAAAATAGAAATACCATATGATCCAATAACTCTATTACTGGGTATTTACCCAGAGAAAGTGAAAACATAAATTTGAAAGGGTATGTGCACCCCTGTTTATTACAGCACTATTTATAATAGACAAGATATGGAAGCAACCCAAATGTCCATCGATAAATGAATGGATAAGGAAGATGTGAGATACACACACACACACACACACACACACACACACGCACTGGAATATTACTCAGCCATACAAAAGAATGAGCTTTTGCCATTTGCAACAACATGGAGCTAGAGGGTATTTTATTAAATGAAGTAATTCAGACAGAGAAAGACAAATACTGTATGATTTCACTCATATGTGGAATCTAATAAACAAGACAAATGATTAAACAAACAAGAAACAAAGTCAGATCTATAAATACTAAGAACAAACTGATGGTTGCCAAAGGGGAGAGGATAGGGGAATGGGAAAAGTGGGTGAAGGGGCGTGGGAGATACAGGCTTCTAGTCATGAAATGAATAAGTCATGTGAATAAAAGGTACAGCATAGGGAATATAGTCATTGATACTATAATGGCATTGTATGGTGACAGATGATAGCTACATTTGCGGTGAGCATGGCATAACATATAGAGATGTCAAATCATTATGTTGCACCTGAAGCTAATGTAACATTGTGTGTCAGCTGTACTCAAATTAAAAAATACATACATACATACCTTCGAGGAAAAACAACAATGAAAAAAGAGGAAGACACACATAAGCACA